>NW_026889765.1:12507500-12630000 GCF_033153115.1 Saccostrea echinata | reverse complement strand
CTGCCAATACACTGCAGACAACTCCTGTTCGACGTCACTTTTCGAAGTGCGACGTCACACGTACACTGTTTTCCCGAACTTTCTGCGTCAAAATGGCGAATAGGCATTGTATGTAATATAAGGTATTCTGTCATCGTAGTACAACACACAAACTTTATTCCTTTAGATTAAAGTTTTCCTTTACTTAGGTAATCAAATATCAGAAGAGGAGACGAAAGTGGGGAGTATTTAGTACAGAAAACAGGTTACAAAAATTTGAAGATCCATGATCCGCCCACTTGTTTCACCCCAGCTAAGAGGTGCATATTTAGTGTGCACATCTCGAGTTTCAAGTCGATGTGACGTCACAGTCAAGAGCAGCTATATAGTATGACAAGAGCATGATAATGCAGGGAACAGATTCTGTTAAAAAATTAAATTTTTTGTATCTTTCGATTGATTTTAAATAAAAGATCAACATTTAAAAAAATGATTTATAGTGAAAGCTTAAAGAACGTTAATCGTCAATTATCAATACATTTTGATCCTACCGGGGGGGGGGCTTTTGGAACCAAATAAGGGGACGACCATTTGATTCTGAGGGGAGGGGGGTAATAAATAATCTGTCCTTTAAAATGTTGGTCTTGGAAATAAATAATCCGTTCTTGACTGGCAAGAAAATAAAGAATTTGTCTTTGACTGATGCTATGAAAATAAATAGTCCTTCACCGACATAAAAAATAAATTGGACTCGGAAAAAATTCCACCCACCCCCTTTCAGAATCAAATGGTCGTCTCCTAATCTGTCTTGCATACACTGGGACAAATAAGGAGGAATGTAACCCAACCCCCAATCCCAATTTTCTCAGATTATTTTTTTTTTTTGTTTGTCAGATTTTTCAAGGAGAAGTAAAAAGTAAATTAAGCTTGATTATCTCTCTCAACTTTGATTTGAATCGACAAAATATTGCCAGCCCCTAAATTATATCCATTATAGCCATATCCTAAATTATTTTGTAATTAAGTAAAACCCGTGAAATAACAGATCGATATATTAAAAAAAAATCAACCAGATGATTCACGTTGACCACTACTTAGAGAGTCTATATCGATATCCAAATCCGATACCCCCACCCCGATTTTAATAATCACATACAGCACAGTTGAAATATTTAATTTCTTTTAATTTTCTTCTTGAATCTTAAAACTTCAGACAAACCGTGTAGACCAAGGAAACAATTTATAAACGAAATACTAAACAGCTTCACAGAAACCCGATTCTTAAATCAGGGGGCAATGGTTAGATTTTATTCCCACCCCATTTCCGGCAGGAAAAAATGGCAGGTTTGATCACAATGTAATAACAAAAAATGGGGTAGAGGTCGGCTTTTCAATAAAAAAAAAATCCAGACAAGGCTCTCTGAAAAAAAAGTCACTACATCGAAGGGTTTTAATCTATATGCACTTTCTAAATGTACCTTATATTCAATATCTTTTCTCCCCTAATGGAGGTTTTTCCTCCGGTGATGATGGTCACAGGATACACGTATTTGGTATTTGGCAGTACTGGAAGTTTCCGAATCACACTCAGCCAATCGCGAAAGAAGTAGACCTTGCAATCATATTTTATGCAAATTATAAATAAATGAACACACACACAAAATATTTTAGTTTTTCTTTTATTAACAACGATAAATTCCTCCTTCCTGAACAAAGTGTGACATGTAAAACTTTGAATTATGTTTTAAATCCTCTTTTACTTTTTTTTTTTTTTTTTTTTTTTTTTTTTTTTGATAAATCCATGCACTGAAATGGAGATGAAGATTATTGCAAGATGTATAGCGATAACCTAATATTATTGTTTGCCGTACACACCTCGTAAAACACAAATGTTGAGATGATGCAAGTTTATGTTTGTGATCAATACATATTCATCTAAACTACAGTTCAAAGTTCATTCAGATACTGTGCATGTATTAATTTTTTTCGTAGACAGCAAGAATGAAGGGGAGGCAGGACAAAAAACATGCGCCCGATCTTCGATCTTTGAATTTAGACATAAAATTTACTATTAAGTTCTGTTTCATTGATAATGTTTTCGCACATTTACGCAAATATCCTTTCTATATAATTGTGCACTGATGTATATTTATTTAGATGAGTATTTTTCGTAATTTTATATTTTATATTTTTCGCATATACTTATGTACGTATTTTCTTTTTAAATGTTCTGTTGCTTAACTCGAGTTATCTTTTTCATTTAAATTAAAAAAAAAAATAATGTAACTACAACTCACGCATGCTGTAGAAGACATCAATACATATCTGATTTCATTGTCAAACCCAGAAAGAAGATTATGGTCTCCTTATGTTCATACAACGGAGATCTAGATTGCCATGCTTTTAGTTTACAGGGGGAAAAAATCACTAAATTAAAAAAATTATAGTGAACCATTTATGAGGAGCCGACAAAACTATTGCCGGGGGGGGGGGGGGGGGGGGGTTATCACTTTCCTTAGTTAATTTCTCCAGATACCCAAATTTCTTTACCAATCCACAACGGATCTGTGTTTCCTGGTGTAATTAAAATTGGTTAAATTACTGCAAGATGAAATTAATGGAAGAGCCTTATGTGACGACCATTTACACGGATAACTGCTCGACATTTTCTCAAATTAAAAATAATCGATGTTACCCGACGTCTGGACTGTCGACGAAAGTCAGCAGGTACAACGCATTTATCAGGCATGTAGTATCGGGGGGGGGGGGGGGGGGGGGGCTGCCCCCACTTTTTTGCCAGTTATAACCTTTAACTGTTGAAAATGTTCATTGGTGGTGAATAAAATTTGGCTAGGTAAGTTGTTAACCCCCCCCCCCCCTCCAACTTTCAAAAACGATACTAAGTGCCTGTTTATACAAAATGGAGTCGCTGCCACTTGATGTTATTTTTCTTTTAATGAAAAAATATACCCCCTACCTAATTATTAGGTAGGGGGTATATTTTTTTTATTGAAAGAAAAATAAATAACGTCAGGTGCCTGTGGTTGCATCCTATTTCTTAAAGATTAGGTAGGGGGTCTATATAATATTTTTTAAATTTTTTATACTAAAAGAAAAATAATTTACGTCAGGTGCCTCTGGTCGCTTCCTATTTATTAAAGTATTGGATAGACAGAATTGATTGTCCCTTCTGTAGTATGTTTTATATACAGGTAAGATCTTAAAATTCAAAGAAGTTAAGCTCCAGACTATATATAATTATATATGGATAAGTCTCTATATTTTCATGGACGCCTACTCAACACATTCGAGGTAGTACATGTACATGTATTTCCGCTTCTCGGAAAGGCCCGAGAAGTTGCGAATGTTGATCTGAAAGAGACAAACCAAAGCGCATTATGTACAAGCACAATAAAAAAAGGTCCAGAAAACAGAGATTTGTTAGGAATTTTCAAAGTCCAAGGGCTGGGGCATGTATATACTAGTATATACGTCCCTGCTAAGGGCCATAAGCCCATAATTTTCGTAAAGATGGGTCAGTCAACACGAAACTCATACTTGATCTGTAAGACATCAATATCAGAAGAGTTAAGACATACTAAAAATCAGCTCATTATATACCAGTAGTATCTTCAAGTATAGACATAAAAATCTGGAAAATGACGGACGGACAGGGGGTAACACTACACTAGACAAAATTGCTAACGCACAAATAAAATTAAAATGCTAATTTTCTTAAATTGTTTATGATGTTTTTGAGATATGTTATCAAAGTAAAAAATGGGACATTTAATGTCCTAACTTATCAATAACTACGATGTTTACTGAAGCGTGACCATTTGTAGAAATAATGAAAATCGTGCTCATACTTTTTGGAGGAAGAAATTTTTATTTTTTTTCTTTGTGTTTGTATTCTTTATGTTTGTGCTAACTAAAAACCCAGAAAAAATTACAACTATGCCACGTTTGACCCTGGAAAAGCGTGTCTAAGCAGTTAGCTAGTATGGCGTGTGTAGGGGGTAGCTTTGGAGAAATTTATATATAAAAAAAATAAAACAATTCATACATCATTCTTTCTTCTAGTGAAGATTAGTGAAGATTAGTTACAATTAGATTAACAAATATAAAAATTGTTTACTTTAGATAGCCATGGCATTTAATAAGCACCACAAGACAATTTCAAGATTCTTCCACAAAACTGGGGCAACCGGAAGTTAGGTAATCTGGGTATGGACACCAAGGCACTGGATGAATACTAGGCAATATGATAGTCAATCGCTGTATATTATTTGATTTTTCACTCGGAGACTGCTTTTGTTGCAACCTCACGGACCACAATTTGTGATTACCAACTTCATATATTTGAAAGAAACGATGCGCAGTGCATGTCGGGAAAATGGTTTTCGGGCAAGAAGGTCACAAAAGTTTTTTGTCATGACACTAAGACATTTGTCAATTCCACTGTATTGGGAAAGATGGTATATTAGATATACAATACCGATTAAGTAAATGTTCAATTCACAAACAAGAATAACAAGTGGTGCGTTAGCAAGTTTGTCTGTTCAGGCCATTGAAAATGCAGAAAATTCAAAGTAAACGTGGAAACAACGGAAAAGTGGCTAACTATCACTACTAGGCATTTTCTGTAGCTTGCCGAAATGCAAAAACAGTGACTCTAGCTTGTCATTTTTGATCTTCAGATTACACTCGGATGGATCACTGAAAATAAAGACTACTCCCTTGGATGCAAAAAAGTCATGTCATACCGGATTGTTTCAAGTTGAATTGTACTGTATGAAATCTGAAGGAAAAATGATTGAGAAATGATAGAATTGAAATGTTTTAATGATTTTGTTTTCTTACAAAACAAGTGAAGATTAAAGTGAGGTGGATGCGCTCATGTGGAACAGACAGTCATATTGAGACATTACCAACTTTTTATCAAAATACATGTGCGTGATTCTGTAAATGTTAAACTGAAAAAAGATGCACGTGTTTCAAACTTCCTTTATGTCTTTCTTAGCATAAACATTATAGAGCTTCAGTCTTATCATGCAGTCATTTTGGTTTTCAGTGTACAATGTAGATGGAATTACATGTATTAATATTGAGATCGATCGGAAGTACATGTATGTATATACGTCACCTTAGATTTCTGTAAACATGATCTACATTGTACATAATTAAATAATTTATCAGGAAGAAATGCATTTTAAAGTCTAGTTAACTTCTTTTTGCAGATACACAGAGACTATATATACGTATCCATGACTTGCATGATTTTTTTTTTTTTTTTTTTTTTTTTTTTTTTTTTTTTGATTTTATTAAATTAAGAGATTGAGAAGAAATATTTCAATTGATCGTTTGGTTTTGCATACATATATATGTTTCTTCAACTCATCAGGGTCAAATGTTCTTCCTGACAGGTTGTTGAAGTCTTCATCCGGGAAAAAAATTGCTGTCACAATAATTCATTTAGTACATTGTTTTGAAAATAAGAAATGGGTGTCCTTAATATGTTAACTCCATCGGATACAATCGTGTGCTGCTGCTGCTGTCTGCTATAGATAAGAAAAATCCTCATTCAATACGTGTGTTCTGCAAGGATTAACACCGAGGTCTACAAGTATACGGTTATGAAGGTAATATAAGCGAAGACAATTTTTCTTTATTTTTTGTACTGTTTCACAGGAAGGTTGGAATTTATTCAAAAACTTCTACACGAGAAGAAGAAAACACTTGCTGTGGCCTTCAACTCGACATTTCGATATATCGACAACGTATTATCAATTAACAACAATTACTTTCATTCATATGTTGACTCGATATATCCCAGTGAAGATACCACAGAGTCTGACACATCTGTTTCATATTTAGATATTTTACTAGAAAAAGACGTTAATGGTAACCTAACAACAAAGCTTTATGATAAACGTGATGACTTCAACTTTTCAATCCTCACCTTCCTTACTTATGTAGCAAATATACCCTTATCACCTGCATCTCTCGATACACAAGAGTATGCTCTACCTATGAACAATTTCTAAAACGAGGCAAGCTATTGACAAACAAGTTGATGAAACAAGGATATCAACAGTCTCGTTTGATGTAATCTTTTCGCAAGTTTTACGGTCGATACAATGATCTTGTCAGCACGTACAACTTATCATTGAGTCAAATGCTGACTGATGTTTTTCATACTAATTGTTAGGCCATTATTTATACACTGAACTGTCTATGGGTTTTTCTTTTTTTTCCCCGATCATTTCAAGGAGCACACGGCGGGTGTGACCGGTTGGCAGGGGATGCTCACTCCTCCACTGGCACCTGATCCCACCTCTAAATTTTGAGGTCCGTGTTTGCTCTGCTCCAAATTTGTATACTTTCATTGGACTTTCCAGATTGAATACTGTTCGTTATCTTCATCTTTTCATACAGATGACAATTAAGAGAAAAACAAATTCCTGAAATACAAGTATACATGTATTCTAATTTTGATAAAACATTAGTTTTTGGAATGAATTAAGATAAAGAGCTACAAAATATTTTCCTTGTCTCTATTTATAAACCGGCATGTAGTATTCGGGGGGGGGGGGGGTCTGCCCTCCTTTTCCAAACATACCCCCCCCCCCCTAAAAAAAAAAAACCACACACACATACGTTCAAAAACGATACTACGTGCCTGATATATATACACAAAGATGTTCACTGCAGGACTTGAACTTATCATGAACAACAAGAACACTCGCGGCTAGCTTGTTAATTGATAAAAATAATTTTTGGTGATCGAGTTTTAGATGAAATATTTTTCAAGCTACAAAAATAATGTATTCAGATGTCTGCACTTTACAAAATGCAGTATAAATTTTTGTCAATAGTGCCGCATTTTTTAAAAGATTATAGTCACAAATGAAGAATCAGTGTATTGAATCCAAGATGCTCTCCTTAATTATTACCACTTCGGATTACATTGTACATTATACCAAAGGTTTTTATTTTATTTTATCCAAAATCTAACATCTAGCGGCTTGACAAGCTTTCCGTTAAATACAGTTACATGTAATATCTATCACCTGGCTGCTAAGTTAGGCTTACAATCAACTCTCTACCATCGACTTACCAGTGATAGAAATAAACAACAGTTCTGCAAAGGAGACCTGCTACGATCTTGAACACAACTATCAAATAACCCACTTTCACGTAAAAGTAACGGCACATACAGAGAGATATTTCATATTTACGAAATTTTGATTAATCTACATGTATAAAATAGTATCAAATACAGATATTAAAAAATTTTACTAATCCTTTGTATAGGCATTTTATGTTAAAAATCTGTTGCAACTTGCAAGGGCAGATCCAGGAATTTTTTCCCAAGGGGAAGGGGGGGGGGGGGGGGGCTTTCACACAAACTAACACCTATCTTACTTCTAAGGGCAGCTCACTCTAACTGCATAAAACTACCCCATTCGGCAAACCTCGGGTGATTCCGTCACCTTCATCACAGAGGTACGAATCGGCCGAGGTGTGCCGAGTGAAAACTACCCAACAAGTAGAACTCTTTAGTATGCAGTGTTTAGAGCTTCTTTAAGAATTCTTGAAATTAAATAGTCGCAATTATAAAGTTAAAAATTAATAAGAGATATGTGTACCAGAAGTAAACATCTACATGTCGATCTATAGAAGCCGATACAGAAGATCCCAAGGCCAAAGGGTAAAGTGGCACCCGCACCCCATCCCACAAGTCGGGAAAAGGTGGCTTTTTCTTTAAACTGTTCAAAGTTTTGTGCTTAACCGAGAAAAACACCATGTGTGTAGCATACACTGTAAACTATTATATTTTTTTTCTGCACATTAATATTTCTTAAGTAGGATAACCCGTAAATGTTATGAAATCTTGAAGATCGTTAGTACTAAATAATAAATACTCAACATAATTTGTGGTTCATTAAACTTCCCATTCAAACAATACATAAGAAATACTGAAAATTCTCAGTTGATGAAATAAAAATAAAATCTTTATGTTAAAAATTTTCAATTTCAATGGTTAGTAATAAAATGATAGAACTTTGAATCACGTTGTCGTTTTCCGTAGCATGCTAAAAACGGAAAAGAACATGCATGATCCGAACAATTTGAGTTTAAAGATATACCTTCTTGTATTATCTATCGTGCCTGAAAAAGAAATGTATGGTTAAAGCTGAAAATTAACTGTAGCCCATGTACCGGTATATGCCTATATATTAATATTGCCCACCTGCCACCAAGTTTTAAAAAAAGTGTTGAACATCTCATAAATCGTTCAATTATAAAATTATTCTATAAGCTAAATGCACAACAACCCAAATCTTCTACTGGATTTGACAATGAAATAATATTATTGGCTTGAAGACATCTTATGTTTGCAAGAAATGTTATAATTGCTCCAATTTAAACCAAAAAAAAAAATCAAGCGCATCAATGGATTGACAGATACAACACATTGAACATGGGGGGGGGGGGGGGGGGTCTTCCATAAGCATTAGCGAATTTTTTTTAATTTCATATTTTATACATGTAATTCAATGAGAGTCATTAAATTTTACACAATTACAGGATATAAATTTTGCATGTATGGTGATTAAATGTAAAAAAAAAATTATATTTTTTTAAAATGACCACGAAACACAGAATTTGGTAGAGGATTACAAAAATCGGTTGCATATATACCAAATACAGTATATTTTTTGTTCTGTCTGTGTTTCATTCTATTACATTTAGTTGTCTGTCTGCGAAAACTCTAATATTTCACCTAGGCCTAACTTAAATTTGAACCGTAGTAGGTAAAATTTTCAATCACCTGCAATGTATAAATTACTTATGCTTTTTGAAGTGTATTTAGAACAAAGACTCTGTTTTTTTCTGCTTAACCGTAATCTAAACATATACAGTGATATACTTGTATGTACATCCATAAATTAATCTGGGCTATCCCTAATTTTCAGGCCCGTAGGAAGCAATTTCGGGGGGGGGACTACCAAAATTCCTTGACAAGCACAATTTTTTTTTTTAAAATCCATCAGACACCTTTTTTTTTTTTTTTTTATAGAGGCACAAGCATCAAATAGCTATTTTTCTATAGTATAAAACATACTGGCAAAATTATTGGGCGTTGGGGTGGCACGGCCCCGCCATATTTTTTTTTATTACACTGAATCGAGCCTTCCAATGTTCTGCAAGAATTGGTAATTGTTTCTTAGCGGCATTAGCCAGAAGTCACTACACTCTTCTTTTGGATAATTCCTTCAGGGCGGGTCTGATTTTAATAAATAAATAAATAAATAATAAAATCAAAATAGTTCATATGTGCTTTATGATATTGCTTCCTTCCGTGTAATAAAAACCATCACTGAATTGAAAATGATTGAAAAGGGGGGTGGGGTAAAAGGCTTGGAAATGGAAAGACTATGTAAATAATGTCCAATATGATATAATTTTTTTTTTGTTGATTATTGAGATATTTCATGTCTTTTTTTCAGGGATGATTTTTAAAAATAATTTGCGACTAAGTAGACGACCATTTGATTCTGACGGGGCGGGGGGGGGGGGGGGGGGTGTATTCATTTCGAACGTGTCCAGGGACAGATAATCAATTTTAAGTTAAGAAAAGAAAATTAACCTCTCAAACAAAACTTTATTTCAGGTATGTTTGGGAGGAGGCAAAAACGGTCAGATTATTTATTTCTCCCTTATTTTTAACATTTATTCCCAGAATCTGTCACCACCCCCTCCCCTTTCAAAATCAACTGATCTCCTCTCTTAAGGTTAAAATGTAATTATTGTCGATTTTTCTTTTCTTTAAATTAATTTCAAAATGGTATTTATCTTCTTTCTAATAATACAAGCAATGTTCAGCACAGATGTAAGCCTACATATTTATGGTTGTGAGTGTGACGTCACATCGACTTTGAAACTCGAGATTTGCACACTAAATATGCACCTCTTAGCTGAGGTGAAACATGTGGGCGGATCATGGATCTTCAAATTTTTGTAACCTGTTTTCTGTACTAAATACTCCCCACTTTCGTCTCCTCTTCTGATATTTGATCACCTAAGTAAAGGAAAACTTTAATCTAAAGGAATAAAGTTTGTGTGTTGTACTACGATGACAGAATACCTTATATTACATACAATGCCTATTCGCCATTTTGACGCAGAAAGTTCGGGAAAACAGTGTACGTGTGACGTCGCACTTCGAAAAGTGACGTCGAACAGGAGTTGTCTGCAGTGTATACATTGGCAGTGTTGACATCGTCGCATTTCTCTGGTTATTTGTTGGATTTAATCGTTGTTACGACTGTAAAAATACTTGTTAGTGTTTCCGGTTATCGTAATGAATATGCATTGGTATGTATTTTCGTTCTCTGCGAGTTATTTCTTTAGGATATCGGCATGTGTAGTCTTCATTCATGGATACTTGTAGAACGGAATACTTGGGATTTTTAAGCGCAGCATGACAGTACAAATACTTCTACCGTGTTAATTACCGTTTAATTTGTACATCGCGTGGACTGATTAACAATACAGACCGAATACACATTGTATATGGATTAACTATAGGATTTTTACCTATCTCAACTGGCGCATGCTCAAAGGGGTTAGTCGCCGCTGAGCGGCGACTAACCCCTTTAGGCATGCGCCAACTAACCCCATAAAATTTTCATCTAACCCCTGCCATTACAAGCAACCTTGTTTACACAAATAAATAAACAAACACAACAATAAACAAACAAACAAATAAAAAGAAAAAATAATTGCAAGAAATTAAATAAATTATTGATAGAGAGATAAACAAAATCTTTACTCAATACTGTATTAGACACAAAATGCAGAGAATTAAGGCAACATTTTTTTTTCTTTTGAGCTACAAGTACATGTAAGGAGACTTAGTTGCTTATTTTTTTCAATTCTTTATATTCCGAATGAAATAATTATTCCGAGTTAAAATAATACCCTGTTTAAAGGAAGAAATACTTTGTTCAAACCCGCAATTAGTTTCGGAGCAAGAAGTAGATACGTCCCCCACCCCACCCCCTTTTTGAACTTTTACTGATTATTAGCACAACCTACTTATAGTCCTTCGATATATAAATACAGTACAAGTCGTTTTTTATCATACCGGTTTTATATCATACTTCTTTTTTTATCATAGATATTTGAAACACGAATCCATTTCTTAATAATTCATTGTAAATTTCGTCTGTTATTATCATAGGTAAAAGTGTACACTTCGCTTACTATAATAGAAAATTATCGTCCGTAATATTTTTTTCACACCTTTTCACTCTTGGGACAATCAACAAAACAAAAGATAACACCTATCTACACCTGTGGTTCATGCACTGTCCCTTGTCTATACACAACGGCTTGATTGGGGAGATTAGTCACACTTCAGTGCACTTACCTGAGTGATTGATACGAAGTTTGTTTATTTTACAAAGTAGATTACATAACAACACAAAACCATTCGCAATCTTATTTTCTTCTTTTGTTAAAATCCTGAATTGTACATTGATAATAAATGTGTTTTACCAAATGTGTTAAAACTAAATTTTGTGTCAATTAACCCACTGACCTATGTACTAACCTTAGTATATATTGGTCCCTGATTAACCCAAGCTTTCTTACGCTTGTTGCCTGATCAATGTTCATAATTAATTACATTTATAAAACTGCCCCATTAATTAAGAAGTGATTTTTTTATGTCTACTTTAGTTGAATAAAAGAAATGAATAAAAAAATGAAATATTGGTAGTTTGAATTGATCATATATTTAAAAATGAAAGTAGATCAAAATGAAAATAAACAAGATGGACGCCAAGAGATCTAGAAGACAGGTCGAAGTTCTTTTAGTTCTAGAGAGTTTGAAGAGTATTAAGCTTTATTTAAGTGAATTTATTTATTACAAAAAGTTAAAACAGTAAGTAAATATTGAGAAATGATTTTCAAAAAAACTACAAAAAATTGAAATTACATGTAACATAACATGTATAATATAAATACATCCAATAATTTATACAAACGTCATTTCATGTCAGACGTCTGACATGAATTTCAGCCGACTATGGTTAATATAAAAGTCGCTTATTATAAAGTTTTGGCCTGACAAATAAACTATGATAATAAACGAATTGTACTGTATATTCACAACTTATAGTGTTATTAAGGTATCTGATGTACAATTGACTAAAAAATGATGCATGGTAAGGTATACATCCCATATACTCATTTGATAGGTATGGGTATATAGTTTCTAAAAATAGTATTTTTTCCCGCCAAAGTACTATGGGGGAAGTAACTCCAGCATTTGAAATATAATGCAGGAAAACATATTTTTCTGGTGATGTCCAAAATCTGTACAATATAATTGATATTTGGTAAAATATGATTGATGATAATAATAAACAATATATTTTTGAATTTTGAAATAAAATAACTAATTTTATCTTTCTCAATTATATTTTGAAGAGAAAATTTCCAATTTACCCCCTCCCCCCCCCTCGACACACAGTTACAAGAAATAATATTGAACAAACGAGGATTGTATCTATAGTTTATTAAATGGTTATTTACACTTCAATGACTGTTTTTCTGCTCTTTAAAACCATTATGAATATTGAATTTCCATACAAGTTAATTTTGTTTAATGAATAAAAAATTATTCATTTTTAGCTCACCTCAACGAAGTTGGGGGAGCTTATGTAATACCCTCGGCGTCAGAGTCCCAGGTTAAGGTTTTTGGAGCAGTTTTCTTTTCAAGTACTTCTATGGCCTATATTAGTCAGAGATGCATGGAGGATGCTTCTAGTGTGTTTTACTGTACCGGTCAAGGTTTCAGATGCTGCAATTTCAGCTAAAGAATGACCAGGTTAATGTTTTTGGAGCAGGTTAAATTTTCTGGAGCAGGTTAAAGTTTTTGGAGCAGGTATCATTTCCAAGTATATTGACCAAACTTGCATGGATGATACATCTAAGGATGCACACTACTGAACTTGCTTCGGATGCTGGATCTGGCCTACATTTTCCGAATGAGTAACCAGGTTAAAGTTTTTGGAGTAGATCTCATTTCCAAGTAACTATAAGACCTATATTGACCAAACTTGCATGGATGATACATCTAAGGATTCACACTACTGGACTTGCTTCGGATGCTGGATCTGACCTGTATTTTCCGGATGAGTGACCAGGTTAAGGTTTTTGGAGCAGATCTCATTTCCAAGTAACTATAAGCCCTATATTGACCAAACTTGCATGGATGATACATCTAAGGATTCACACTACTGGACTTGCTTCGGATGCTGAATCTGACCTATATTTTATGGATGAGTGACCAGGTTAAAGTTTTTGGAGCAGATGTTATTTCCAAGTAACTATGAGCCCTATATTGACTAAACTTGCATGGATGATACATCTAAGGATGCACACTACTGGACTTGCTTCGCATGCTGGATTTGACTTAATTTTCCGGATGAGTAACCAGGTTAAAGTTTTTGGAGCAGATGTCATTTCCAAGTAACTATAAGCCCTATATTGACCAAACTTGCATGGATGATACATCTAAGGATTCACACTACTGGACTTGCTTCGGATGCTGGATCTGACCTACATTTTCCGGATGAGTAACCAGATTAAAGTTTTTGGAGCAGATCTCATTTCCAAGTAACTATAAGGCCCATCTGAACCAAATTTGCATGGATGATGCATCAGGGGACGAACAATCTCAAAACTTGCTTCGGATGCTGGATTTGACTTACATTTTCTGTCTGAGAGACTAGTTTTAAGTTTTCAGATAAGACTGCAAGCCCTATCAGACCAAAATTGCATAAATGTTGCATCCAGGGATGCACACTTCTAGATTATTAGTTTAGTGTGGGACTTTGCCTTACTTAAAGACAACATTCATTGAGCTGAGCTCTGTAATCTCTGATTACCTATGTTTATAAGTAAGAATTATTTCTCTTATCGAACATGATTGTGTTTTATGTAAGTAGCTAGGACAATGTCATCTCACTAAAAATCACATGCATCAGACAAAAACAATATCTGGATATTACATTGTGCAAAACAGTAGCTTATTTACAAAATTCATCAAGTTTTGAATTCAAATACATCACATTTCACAATAGGTGCTAGCATAAAAATCACTTACTGCTCATAGATGCCAAGCACAGGTCAAAACTTGCAACCTTTCACCAGCAAGTTGTCGTGTCCCAATATGAGTGAAATATTTGTGAAGGGATGTAAAGCAAACAAGACAAGTGCAAATACTTGTGGTACACATAAAATTGAATACATATTCAAAAAAAGTAACAAGTACAAAAAAACTTGACACAACCTGGGTAATACATTATCCATTATACATTATAATACATTATCGTAATACGATAAATTAAAGTCCAGGCTTTTTGATATCATTGACAGCTGCTTTTTTAATAAAAATGGAACTCGTAAATATACTTACCTTGTCATTGGTCATTTGCAAAATTATTTTGTTAAAAAAACATTCTGATTGTACACACAAGTACTCTGAAGTTGACATTAAAAAGATGCTTGAGTTTCTGATTGACAATATCCATGTGGTTTTTGGAGACCAGGTCTTCCAACAATCTATTGGAATTCCTATGGGTACCAATTGCGCCCCGTTGTTAGCAGACCTTTTTTTGTATTCATATGAAGCAGAATTTGTCCAAAATCTTGTACGTGAAAAGAAGAAAACACTTGCTGTGGCGTTCAACTCGACATTTATATATATCGACGACGTATTGTCAATTAACAATGGCTATTTTCATTCTTATGTCGATACGATATATCCTGGTGAACTTGAGATAAAAGATACCACAGAGTCTGACACATCTGTTTCATATTTGGATATTTTACTTGAAAAAGACGTTAATGGTAATCTAACAACCAAGCTTTATGATAAACATGATGACTTTAACTTTTCAATCGTCAACTTCCCTTACTTATGCAGCAATATACCTTCATCACCTGCATACGGGGTATATATCTCTCAGTTGATTCGATACGCAAGAGGATGCTCTATGTATGTACAATTTCTAAAACGAGGTAAATTATTGACAAATAAGTTGATGAAACAAGAATATCAGCTGTCTCGTTTAAAGTCATCATTTCGTAAGTTCTATGGTCGATACAATGACCTTGTCAGCAAATACAATTTATCTTTGAGTCAAATGCTGACTGACGTTTTTCATACTAATTGTTAGTCCATTATTTACACACTGAATTGTCGACGGATTTTTCCGTTATTTCCCGATCATGACAAGGAGCACACAGCGGGTGTGACCGGTCCGCAGGGGATGCTCACTCCTCCATGGCACCTGATCCCACCTCTGATGTTTGGAGGTCCGTGTTTGCTCTGCTCCTATTTTGTATTGTATAATGGACTTTTGAGCTTGAATACTGTTCGTTATCTCCATATATTTCATCTAAAACTTTGAAATCATTGGTATCTCTCCATTTACCATAAGAGTTTTTCACACAAAAAATATGAGTGCAAAAAGGACAAGTGCACTTAATCTATGCTTAATGGGCCCTTTTCAGTACCGTATTACTTTAGAATATGTTACCAAATCGTTCTCTTTTCGTAATAGTTAAACACAAGTGGATATTTCTAATTAAAATTACGTTAAAACATCACCTAAATCAGCATGGATTTAAAACAAATGATAGTTTTTAATTGCCTATAGATACCCCAAATCCGGAAAAGTCGTACCAAACCTATTTTGAGTTTTGTTTATATAAATCAAGGGGAGGAGACATGTAAATCGGCTGATGGTGGATCAATGACGGGCGCGTTTGCCAAATGATAATTCTTGCGCTATTTTACCTGAGAAAAAAAATCGATTGAAGTTGAATAGATGCCTGTAGCCATTGTGATCAAACTAAGAAATTTGCATGCTTGCATTTGAAATACTACAATAAGTATTAACATTAGTTCCTTTAAATTTTAAAATGAAAAAAAGTGTATTTAGGTGGCTTTCAATACCATTGTCTTGCATGAATGTTAAAAATGTTTGACGCTTTTGTGTATGATGACATTTTAATGACACTAAACTCTCCTCACCCTCCCGTGTTCCTAAAACCAAATACAAACTTCTTTATGCAGCACGACTTTGATATAATGATAGAAAACATGGTTATCTTTTACAGTGAGCACCTTTGAGGAATGTTTACCTGGGTAGAACTCACGTGACTACCGGTATTTTAAATAATTTATTCCACGGGTGGGTTCAACATAGGTCATACAGGTAAAAAGCTCTCACTTACTATAGGAAAAACATTGTACTTTTCATAGATTTTTAACATCTTAAGGACAAGCCTAATCTTGTACAAATTTCCTACTTTCACACAGGTTTTATAAATGTATAATGCGTTATTTGTCATTTGCACAAGTTTGTACAACGTTAGGCTGACAGTGAACAAAAGCTTTGAAATGATTGACCATCCTCGATTTACTACAGAAAATCATGAATGTTGACTGATCCCTATCTTATTGTATGGCTTTGCTCTTTATATATTCATGAATTTCAGCACTAAAATTTGTTGAATCTTATGGTTTAGATATCAATTAATGATCTGAAATGAAAAATTATGCTTATTACAATAATTTGATTCTTCATTTTTTCACATTTTACCGGGGCCCATAAGTGCACTCGTTTTTTATGGTACACATAAAAATATCTTTTCCTAGAAACAGGTACATTGTTATTGTGAGAAAAAAATGACACAACTTGGGTATTACAGTATCTAAAACTTTACAGTCATTGGTAACTCTTGATTTACCATGAGAGTTCTTTGCACAAAAAACATTACGCAGACCATCTTCACCTGCACGTTTATGAATTATTTTCAAATGATGCAAGCCATGTCCAGAGCCTGCAACATTCTCTGCCATGTTCATTTTTAGAACACCATTACCAACAAGAGCACTCAAAGATGGCAGATGCAAGGCTTTTGCGGCATTAAACTTTTCTTGAAGGAAATGTGTTTCTGCATCATATGCAGATTTGGACAGATCAGATTTACAAACAGGAAATTGGAAAGCATTTTCACATCTTCCACAGCATCATGTGCAGAATATGACTCTTTACAAAAGTGCTTAGCAAGATATATCTGTGTATACTTTTCTAGTTTTTTATGTTTTGATCGAATCAAAGACAACGAGTCAGTAAAACCTGACACATTTTCAAGAAACTGTTTCTATAAACCAATCCATTCAACAGCATAGGAAAGGACTCGGAAATCAAATACTCGACCGTTGTGAGCTATGAGGATGACTCCATTATTCCTAAATGTACTCAACCAGGTAAGGAAATTTGAAAGCGCTTCACGAATGGGAACTGCAACAACTTTGGATCCATTAGTGTAAACTGACGTTCCATCGCAGACTATGCCTGTTGTTTGCTCTGCTCCAGGCTCTATGGGTATTTTTGGTAGAACGTAAGTCAAGAATGAATCTCCAGACTCCATCTCCACAGCACCAATTTGAGTAATATGAGGCATGGCTCCTTGTCTGACTAAAGAAATACAATTATTTCAATTTTTACTTGATATTTTAGAGTATTATAATGATAATGCAAGCAACCACTTTTGCTAAAAATACGGATAGGCTTAAAATAATGAGCAACTTACTAGGCCCGGTTGTTTCCAGATCAAAAACAATGAATGTTGGCTTCATGTTCTTCGGCTTTTGAACAGCACTAAATGTTGGCTTGGTAATGGGATCTGGTACTTTTTCAATGTCAGCTTCTGCACCAAGACCAACCTCTAACAATACAAACATTGTTATTCAAATTGTTAGCATACATATCTATATAACATAAAGTATTTGCTTTCCTACAGATTTTACTTTCTTTTATTAAAAAAATCATATATTTCAAATCTACTAGAATATAGTTAACCTGATTGATAAGTGGACCCCTCTGAAGCCTCAAATGCATCATTTTGAGTTTGCTCTTTCTTGTTTTAGGATAAGACGACGACATTTGGTCTCTGGTAGTCTCATCTTTTCTCTTTTCTTTTTCCTGTCTTCATCTACTTTGCTAGAGAACTTCATGTTGAAATGACCCGGAGACAGACCACTTTTACTAAAAGCCTGAAATCATAACAAAATATAGATGAAGACATTTTTAAACAATTAAATATCAGGTATATCCTTATTAAAGTGGCACAATTCCATGAATTATCATTTTTTTAAAAATAATATATGTTTATTCACCAATGAAGGACCCTTGGGGGCATATACAATTATTTCATTTAGATCACAATTAAATGATATTGAAAAATAGGAATAGGATAGAATGTCAATCATTTCTATCATGAAGATACAAATGGAAGACATCAAATACCACAAGTAAGACACTCATGAATATGCAAGTAATAATTAAAAAACATAACTGAAATTTGTGATGACCAACTCAATATGAAACAAGCAAACAACTTACAACCCAACGAAGAAACAAAAGAACTAAAACTTCGACACCAAGCAGAACCTCCGAGAGATATTTCCTTCCAACATTTATGCTTGCAGCTGTTGCATGAATACGAAAGTCAAGGCTCTTACTCTCTCCATAATGCAAGTGCTTAGGGGCTTTGAGCATTGCTGCACGATTGGCATACTCACATGCCTGGCTTGAACCCAGGTCCACATACATTGCCGACTTAGCTATTATTGGTTCAAAAAGCAAGGTTAATTTCTCATGCATTGAGTGGTGCTTTGTATGGCAAACTTCGCGCTTGTAACCACAAAAGCGTGCATGACAATTACTGTGTTCTCCAAACTGGCGAGGAATCAGCGCTTTGAGGTTCTCCCGCATCCCATGTACATCACCTTTGTTTTGGCTAAATATGTACTTGATACACTTATGGAGATGCTGAATAACCTGATTACTGAGACTAACTTCCTTTCTGTTGCGTAGGTCATATAAGAGTTTGACAATGTTTTTAATACAATGATTTCTGTCAAGCTTTTTTTTAACAGTCACACCCATATTCTTTTGCAAGCGTGCAACAAGAGTGTTATCGCCATCACCCTCTATAATTTCCACAGGCGTACCTTGTTGGATCATGTCTCTGATGGCTTTCAGGCCTGCCTCACTTTCCATAGCCCTCGCAGACCCTTTATGATTCCACACACAGCGATGTTCTCTGACTTTTAGCCCTGTTCTGTTTCTTCTCCACCATTTACATACTCCACAAGTACGGTGCTTTATTACAGTCTTCAGAACTTTATTTTCCTTGCTCATCATAAATGTATGACCAGTCCTGTGAAAAAAATTCCATGTTGCATAAAGTTATTTATTAACAAACTTTCAACACTTTAATAAAATATGTATATAATTATTTTTGTGAATTTAAAAATATGATATAAAAAAATATATGGAAAAAATCAGTGACAATTTATATCAGTTATAATTGCTTTATTTAACATATTCCCCAAGTAATTCTTTTTTTAACTACCCGTTAGACTGTCAAACCCCCTTTTCTGCAACCCATGATCGAAACAAACTGTCATGCCTCTACGACTTTTAGGAGCAAAGGAAAGTTTCTTTTTCACTGTGGGATGTATCTTCTGTGTTTTATGGCCATCATGAGTGAGGCCTGGCATTCCTGAGCTATATCCATGGCCGTAGGAACCGGGGGGGGGGGGGGGGGGGGGGCGTGCCCCCCAATAATTTTGCCGATATATAGATTACTATAGTAAACATAGATAATATGTGCTTGTGCCCCCTCAATAAAAACGTCTGATTACCTTTTTTTTTTTTTGGTTGTCAAGGAATTTTGGTAGTTGATGAGTTTTTTTTTTTTAAATTTTTGATTGTCAGGAAATTTTTGGTAGTGCCCCCTCAACTGTCAACTGAAAAATGTATGGCTGTGCCCCCCAAACTGAAATTGCTTCCTACGGGCCTGATATCAAAATATAAGTGAAAATAATTTATTTATATGACTATTTTATGCATTTTTTCAACAATATAATATCTGTCTAATTCATCAATTTTCATTTCAAAGAAAAATAAATTACCCTTGGTGATGATCAAGTGTACAAGAAGATGCATTTTCATTTTTTTTGGAAACTGTCTTCTGCATTACAATCTGGCACAACTTTCTTTTCATCAAATTTGAGTTTGGACCCTCCAGAGCTACAACACATTACCATTATTGATCATATTTCTCTATGATATACAAAAATTTTATAATTTTTTTCATCAGTATTAGTGCAGTGCCTATTCTAAATTTTGATATTTACCAATGGTCATGATCAAGGGAATCAAGTGAGGAATCATGGTCAATTTCATTGCAAACTGATTCGGGCATTCTGGAAACATCCCTGTAAAGAATAAAATCAGAGGTAATACAGGTTAACTCTGTTATGTATTCTTCATTGTTGTGATTACGATAATAATGTTAAATTAAAATTTACCCAATAAATTCATCAGGAATTACTGCTACCCCCAAATCGGTAAACTCCTCTTTAAAATCTCCCTCTTTAAAAACTCCTCTTTAAAATCTCCCTCTTCTTTCTGTGAAACAGCTCTGAAATATACAGTTATGCATGTAGTTATGTTAAATTTATGTTGCAATTGTATGCAAAACATTTACCCCTATTAGAAGTATTTTATTTAACATAAACATAATTTTGATTACATCATTTCTTTCTCAAAGGCCATCATGCTTTCTTCCTTCATGATTTCTTCGGCATATTTCTCAATAATCTGCCCAGCCCTCCTCTCCATAGTTTTCAAACTTCTGTTATTTATGAACGGTAAATCTAAGGTTGTAAGCAGATTGTTCATTCGCTGGGGTCCTCTGACATTGTCAATCATGGCTACAAGGAATATTTGTTTGTTATTCCTTTCAAGCTTTTAATAAAATTTTCAACAGAATATAACATCATAAGGACAATAAAATCAGAGAAATTGGCAAACAACATACCTGCACCAATTTTTGTATTTATACAAAAACTCGGCATCCCCTTGCCATGCTCCTCGTCTCTGTGCGTTTTCCCATAAGGAATCCTGTTAGGCCTCAGACAAAAGGTACAGATGGCCATACAGATACCCGCCCAGTCCAAGTTTCATCTCACCCTTGATGGTTCTTTTAGTAAGATAAAGAGGCCCGCATTTACAGTGCTTGCAATTTTCCAGGGCATCTATAACTGACACCCACTCTATCACCCGTCTTCCATTTCGCCACCCGTTTGCACTAAACTTTTTGCTATTGATCAAATTTTTCATACCAGGAAAACATGTTTCACACATTTCCCCTTCACAAATATGACCAGATATATAGTTATGGTCGACTACCACATTAATTTTCGACGACTTTTTGAAGCAACCTTTTTTATTCCGCTTCAACATGGATGCCGCCATATTGAAAACTGTTTATAACGACGTCACGAGATATTTAGATATTTTGGTTTTTAAACTTAAAAATAATTTTTGGGTATCAACTTTTACATAAAATTGTTATATATGAGTATTAATCCAGCTGAATGAAAAAAAAATTATGCATTTAAAGATTTTTTACTTTCCCCCGTAATCTACCGTGGTCATTCCGGAAAATGCTGAGCTCTCGTTCTCAATTGTACATCCGATACCTTAATTGCTTTACCATTATTTCCATGCACATTCACACCAAAGCTTTTTTTTAAAAATATTTTTGTGGTGATAATTGCTTTTTTAACATCAGGCTCGATGCCATATGATGGTCTAGAAATTTCTGTCAAGATTAAGATCTGTGAATAACAAAAACAATTTGCACATTTTGGTTTTTTTTTTTTGAATCAGTTATCCCAGCTTCTGTATGTGTTCTTAAAAAAGCGGGCTTCATATTTTAGAGGCTTTGGCGCAGACAACAATGCGCTAATTCATGAATACCACTAAGAAATCATATATAAATACAATACACAGCACGGACATGTGTAGCGCTAATTCATGATTTCGCCAACAACTCTATACCCACTGAATGTGCTAAATTTTGAATACGCTAATTTCTGTACACGTACAGTATTTCTCTTACATCACTTAAATCAGATTTTGATTGAATAATTCATTAATGATGTGTTATGAAATAATGAAACTATTGTTTGTTAATTGTCATATTCATTAAATTTGCCAGTAACTTAGATAAGCCAACCCTAACCACCACCGTACTCTCTTTTTGGCTATTTCAGAGCTGTCTATCGAAAATGAACGTAGACATTTAATTGAATTTAGGATAATTGCCATGCAAGGGAAATCTAAATATAGTTTACAGACATCACCACATACGTAGTGTATTCTTAGAATATGAACTCTGGTGCAGGCGTTACGTAGTTTATTTGTAAAATTTATTAATTTTTAATTATAGATTTAATTTGGGTTACCAATATGAGCTCCCCTGCTGAGAATTCTATAAAATTGCTGTTGTTTATTCATATGCCTGTTTTAATTTTATAGATCATGTAGTTGACTTTGAGCAAATATAGAATTTAAAAAAAAATTGGAATATCTTTGAATTCATCAGTCATATTCATTTACGTCAAAGGGTGCAATAATGTTAATAAAGATACATTAATTGGATGAAAAAAGGTACTGTGCTTGATTTTTTAATTAAAGAAATGCAAAATAGGAAATCATGCATGAATCCATCAACTTTCATTAAAAGTTCTGGGAACCTGTAAACTACGGAAAATGATAAAGAAAAATATAAAATAAACTAGACCTTTTTTGTCGTTCAACAAAAACAGAGGGCTTTTCGATGTTTAAAATCTCAAGCACCTTAAAGAACGATAACCCTAACAAGATGAAAAAAACAGAAAAACTAATTGGACCAGATATAGTTTTCAGAAACATATAAAATTTGAAACCTAAATAGTGTGCAAGTTTGTCAACAGCTCTGCAAAGGGTGATTAGTTGTGAATTTTATTTCCCCAGGGTCACTCAGGGGTTTTGTTGTTAAAAGAGAGGCTCTATTGATTATATAAGGAAAATGCATTAATTCTATGAAAATTTTCTTCTCTGCTCCTGGGTTTATATAAAGCAGATAAACTAATTGCATGGTTATAATAAGCTAGGCACCCTAGCTTATTATAACCATGCAATTCTTCCAAACTTGTGAAACATGTCCCCTGGGACATGGGGCTCTGGTGTAAGGGCAGGGCACTATTGATCATAAAGCGAAAATGTATAGATTTTTTAAGTGTCTTTCACTCCCCCTGTGTATTTAGCAGACAAAGTAAGTGCATGGTTATACTAAGCAAGGATGCCTCTTCCAAAACTGTGAAATACTTGGTTCTTGGGTCATGGTTTTCATGTTAGGGCAGGGATCTATTTATTATATAGTGAAATGCATTATTTCATTGAAAATCTTCTCTGCTTCTGGACATCTCAGTGATGATTCTGTTCCGATATTTAGCGGAATTCCGCTAATTTGAATCCAAGAATCTGATATTTACAAGTGTTTGCAATATTTTGGTACTTTCTTTTTTTGCAGTGATCCCTTTGCAAAATTCAAGTTGTTTAGTCCATGTTTAGATCTAATCTGCATTATTCTGACATTTCCTTTCATCTCCAAGTAAGGTAAACACAAACAATAGGGATGATTCAGACTTTCATATAATGGTGATGCAGTTCATTCAGCCAGGTCATGATGTAAAAGTTGTTGAACAAACGTCACACTTCAATTTTGTCCCTCATTTTAACCTATTTTGGGCTTGCTAAAGCCCGTATTTTGTCGGCCTTTTGACCCCAAACATATTTCAGATATTTTAGCCAATTCACAGAATCATCACGACATCTAGGAGGCAGAGTACAGTGTTGTTATGAGGAAAGGTTTTTTACCAGATTTGCGAAATTTTGGACCACTTGGTCAAGTGTTCTGGTGCTGGACAGGACTTCATTGATTATGTAAGGAAATGTGTGCTCTACTGCAAGAAGTTATTTCCCCGTGCTTTTCTCCTTTGAGAATAATCACTGTAAATAGTGTAATTGATAAATGAATTATGCAAGAATTTTTATGCCCCACCATGAATATGGCTGGGCCATATATAGTTTGTCATGTCCATCTTCCGTCCTTCTGTCATGCTTTGTGTTTAGCTCAGTTCAAAGCTTAGTTTCAGAGAAACTATTCAAGATATTTTATCAAACTTCATATGCTGATAGATATTGATGAGAGCTATTCAACTGCATCAACATTTTTTGACCTTGACCTTTCCTTTAACCTTGACCTCACTTTTCTTAAATAAGTGTTTAGCTCAGTTTTAAAGAAACCATTCAAGATAGGGTAATCAAACTTCATATGTTGAAACATACAACTGCAACAACATTTTTTGACCTTAACCTTTCCCTTGACCTCACTTTTCTTAAATTAGTGTTTAGCCCAGTTTTAAAGAAACCATTTAAGATAATGTAATCAAACTTCATTTGCTGTTACATACTGATGTTAGCTTTTCAACTGCATCAACATTTTTTACCTTGACCTTTCATTTGACCTTGACTTCACTTTCTTAAAAATTTGTGTTTAGATCATTTTTAAGAAACTATTCAAGTTAGTTTAATTAAACTGCATATGCTGATACATACTTATATAAGCTTTTCAACTGCATCAACATTTTTTGACATTGACCTTTCCTTTAACTTTGATGTCACTTTTCTAAAATTAGTGTTTAGCTTAGTTTTAAAGAAATCATTCATGATATTTTTATCAAACTTCATATACTAATACATACTAATGTAAGCTTTCCAACTGCATCAACATTTTGACCTTGACCTTTCTTTTGACCTTGACTTCACTTTTTTAAGATTAGTGTTTAGCTCAGTTTTAAATAAATCATTCATGATATTTTTATCAAACTTAATATGCTGATATGTATTAGTGAAAGCTATTCAACTGCATCAGAAACATTTGACCTTGCACTTTCCTGTGACCTTGACCTCACTTTTCTTTAATTTGCATTTTGCTTAGTTTTAAAGAAACCATTTAGGATATTTTTATGTAAGCTTATACATAATTTGGTGAGAATTTATCATTTTATCTAACTTTTTAGATTTCAAAATTTTTTGTAAATAAAAGATAAATAAAAATGGGACAAAAATACCTTATCTCTGTATATTTAATGTAACCATGAGTTTATTTTACAATTTTAATAACCAACAGTTAAAAATAATCATATTTCTTCACCATGGAATCCTGATTCTTAATCACCTTTAGGAGTGCCACTTTCAGATTCTGCACAGGCCTTGTTAACTGCACTGTTGTTTTAATAATACATTGTATCTTGTGTCCACCATGGTGAAATAGCATTTAGAAAACATTATGATGTTTAAGAATATTACTATTAAGAATATTTCTGCAAAGCGCTAGCCAAAATCCAAAATTTACTGGTCCCAAACCAGTGGGCCATCAATTATTTTGAGTCCTGGGAGTGTATTAGCACTTACAAGTATTATGATTTGCTAATGAGTACTAGACTATTTTTTTTTTATCCCTGATTATCTTATTATGCCCCCCTTCAAAGAAGGGAGGGCATATTGCTTTGCTGCTGTCAGTCGGTCGGTCAGTCTGTCTGTTTATCGGTCCACCAACAGTTTCCATTCATTTTCGTCGCAGAGGTTGCACATACTCAAATTAAATTTGGTATACAGATTTATCATAAAATAATCGAATTCAAGTTCTGTTTTGGGTACGATTGAGCAATTTTTGACAGAGTTATGCCCCTTGGACTTTGAAAAATTCTAATTATTTGGGGGTGGGACAAAAGTGTTTCACAAACATCTCTTGTTTCTTTTGCTCTTGGGAAACAAATCTTCATCAGCCATTGTATTTTTATTACAATGTTATACTCAGGTAACTGTTAAGGCCCTTGGGCCTCTTGTTTAAATTGCAAAGAATATTAGGGAAAATAAATGTAAATATACTTATATGGTTACAAATTTCAGGCTTTTGTTAACTGTGATTTATTATTACCCACAATGAAAAGTGAAACTTCTGAAAGAAAAATACTTGACTGTAAAAATGAATTTAAGAGGGAAGGGCAATAAACAGATTGCATCTCCTGTTGTCCTTAAGAATTTTTTTAGCCTGATTATTATATGAACATATACTTCCTGTGAATTATGGGAATAGATCTCCACGTTTAATTCCCATAATGTGATTACAATTACAGATGATGTCAAAAATGGGTGGCTTAGGTGGAATGGATAATCCAGTGGGAGTAAGTGTCACTCCAAGCTTAGTGAATTATTGTTGTGACTGTTTTTCTTATAAAAAGTATCTTGTGATAAATTATCATCTTTGAGTAATGAAAACATTGAAAATTCACTGAAGCTTTCGTTTTGATTGTTCCATGCATTGAAGTTAAGAGCCATAGTTTGAAATGTATCCCTCCTGCTTCTTATGGCCTGATCACTGCCTCAACCTCAAAAGGATTACAAAAATTCTTTCATGGTTTGTTAATTAAAATGATTTTTTTTTCCTCAGATGATGAACAATATGGGAGGCATGGGAATGGGTGGTCAAGAAGATGGTGTAAGTATCAAGGATATTTACTTTTAAAGAGTGAACAAATCCATGTTACTTAAAAGTCTAATAATTTTCTGAAAATATATGCAGTGGTGCAATGTTAATCCAGATGGCCATGTCTCAAGCAAATTGTTCAGATTGTTCAGATATTATCCAGAATATTTACTCATCTTGCATCTGTAAGTGTTTTGTTTTTACAACCACTACTCATAAGGCTATTTAATTATACCCCTTGCAAACATAGTTAAGACGTGGGGGTTGAGGTATATTGGAATCAGTTTGTCCGTCTGTCTGTAGACATGATTTTGTCTCAACATTTTCTGAGATACTACTGCATGGATTTGTCTGAAAATTCGTACACTTTTTAATCACAATATAAAGATGTGCTATTTTCATTATGATAGAAAATTTTTTAATTTTTAGCTCACCTCGACGAAGTCGAGATGGGCTTATGCTATACCATTGGCGTCGGAGTTAGCGGTGGTGTCCTGGTTAAAGTTTTAGGAGCAGGTCCATTCCCAGGTAACTATAAGCCCTACCTTGACCAAACTTACACGGATGATGTATCTGGGGACAGTCACTACCACACTTGCTTCAGATGCTGGATCTGACCTACATTTTCCAGATGAGTGACCAGATTAAAGTTTTTGGAGCAGGTCCATTCCCAACCCTACCTGGACCAAACTTGCATGGATGATGCATCTAGGGATGTACACTTCCTCGTTCAGATGCAGGATCTGATGTACATTTTCCAGATGAGTGAATTTTATCCATATTTTAACCAATTTAGTATGGATGATGTATCTAGGGATGGACACTACCACACTTGCTTCAGATGCTTAATCTGACCTACATTCTCCAGATGAGTGACCAGGGTATTCTTTTTGGTATAGCTCAAAAACTATATGGCCTGTTATGATTAAACTTGAATCTAAGGAGGGGCACTTCCAGACTTTCTCCAGATGTTGGAACTGACAGACATTTTCTTGATTAGTGAACAAGTTATAGTTTTTGGAGCAGATCCATTTCCAAGTAACTGTAAGTCTTACTTAAACCAAACTTGCATGGATATGGATCTTGGAATGCACACAAACTAAAAAAAAATATGATGTACAGGGGTGTGCAATTAGCATCGCCCGACGCCCGGGGCTACCATTTTTTGGGGTCGGGCTAGTAGTTTTCTGCACGGAGGTAGCCCCTTGGGCTAGTAAAAATTAAAACTACATATGTAATACATGAAAATCAATATCGGTATTTTCACTCATTTTTTGCTATTAAATTATCAAGCAATGAAAAATTTTCGGCAGCATGCTCCTATTTTTCGTAAATCTCCATAATCTTATCAATTTTGCAGTACCACCTGAGTTATTTACTTTCAAAAACGATCGCTTTTATCTAATCCGAATTTCCTCTATTCCTCTGTTTATGGTAAATACACATGCAGATATCTCATTAAATTATTTGCAACCACTCAATCAACTGAAAGATAAGTGTTGTGTGGTTTACATAAAATATATTTCCAGCAAATTTAATGATTTAAGATGAAAAAAAAATGATTTTCATTTCATTTAAGATAAGATAATTTATTTGAATTCATTTTTATTTACTATCATAATTATTTATTTATACATGATTTAATTTTACTAGTGAGAATTAAACTTAGTGAGAATTAAACTTTAATTTTAAAAGAAGGACATTAAAACCCTGACTTTTTCAACGATAAACTTTAGTTGTTAACCCCCCCCCCCCCCCCCTTCATTTGGGCTAGTAACTTTTTACTTGGGGCTAGTAACTTTATTGCTGCCACTAGCCCGTGGGCTAGTGCTTAATTTTTTTAATTGCACACCCCTGATGTAAGATTTGCCTTACTTATAGATAACATTTGTCGAGGTGAGCTTCTTAATCTTTGATTAGGCCAGGTAAAATTAATCTTTAGATTCTCATCCCCGCCCGCCCCTCTCAAAGTGCCCCGCCCCGTTGTTTTTTATTTTGCTTTTTGGATGCCAAACGTTTTATTTTCATGTATTTTTATTCATCAAGAATCTGGGTCAAAATTTAAGAGTTATCTCCCGTCTGAATTAAAAGTCGCGTGGCGATATTTATAGCAAAAAAACTATGTGAAGAATGGAGAAAAATCGGCAATAAAAGCAGTTTAAATATGTAAGGAAAAGATCATTTGTCAGTATAGAGAAGGCAGAAAAGCAAAAATAACAAATAAACACATCTAGATACCATCACTGGCATGTGCAAGTTTAAAGAGATTTTAACCAAGTAAAAACAGACGAAGAAAATGCACATGGTCAAGTTTTAAATAACGATCTCCAGTTGTATGTGATTTCGCATTAAAAAAAAAATAAAACATCGTCCAAAGACTTCAGAGAATAATAGTGCTAAGGAAATGTTAAATCTTAAAACTGTTCAGGCCTAAGCTTTTCAGTAGAATATTTTACAGATTTACACAATCCTCATTCCTGTTTTGCAAATATATTTTAATGTCGAACATGTCAAGTCTCAAGAACGATTGAATGTATGAGGACAGTGGAAATCTGTGATAATCATACAGAACAGGAGGAGTTGTTGGTAAAACTATAAGGTATTTGGGGAAAGGCCAATGAGAAAACATGCATATGCAATTTATAAGTATCAGTACCTCATTTTGTTTGGCATGTGTCGTATCTGTGTACTTGATAATTTGTTAATAAAACTATAAATATTTTAATTTTCTATAACAAGAATCTTCTGAAGATATTTAAAAGAATATGAAAACAATAAAATCTATTCATATTGACATTAACATAATGTAAAAATTACGTGTACGAATGGTTTGTTGATACTTTCAATTATAAAAAATCCGCTCACCCACCCCAATTTTTTAGCAAATTAGGATGAGAATCTAAATTTTAAATTTATGTGGCCTTACCTATGTTTTTTTTGTACTTACTCATTTTGTTTTAGATTAAAATATTATAAGGCCTAGAATTATCAAACTTAATCAAATGTTGCAGTGTTGGGTAAATGGTGTGTCACACATTAAAATTAGGTCACTGTAACCTTTGATTAAGATTATATGGGAAAACCAGGTCAAGCTCACAACTTAAAATTATTTGGCTTAGAATCGTCAAACTTGGTCAGTAAATGCATCCTTGGTAACATCCTCACATCAGGTGTCCCGAGTCAACATGTTGTAAATGGACCTCTGACAAAGTTCTCTTGATATTTTTTCGGATGACTGCTGCAACTACAGGGAATTTGCAAATCTTGATTTTTTGTCTTATTTCTCAACCAATCACATTAAACTTTTCGTTGATAAACAACTTGTAACACCTACATTTGAGGTATCAACTGATTCCTGATACCCGATATTTGTGTACTTTAAAAGCTTTAATTTGATAAACCTTTAAAAAATGAATGATCTCTGTCAGGGGTTCAATGGCAACGTGTTGACTCAGGACCCTTGACATTGTGAGGATGCCTTACTGTATAGGGGATCAATTTCATGGGTTGTAATTTTCACGTTTTTTTCTCTTCTGACAAGATCGCTGTTTGTTGAATGCGCGGATTTTTTGTTTATAAAAGTTACGTTCCTTTATGTATAATTTTTTTGTTTATAAAAGTTACCTTCCTTTATGTATATATATCGTATAGCAAGAACGACAACCCGGTATGTAACAGTGAGATGTATGTACTACATGAACTATACTCAGGGGGCTTTAAATAAATTGTTTATTAGTAAAGTGTTCAGTAGTCTTGGTCACTCCTTAGGAATCATGCTTAACTGGCTGAAGTATGGGAAAATTAATTTCAAATTAGTGGTATAAATAACTGGATTTTTTTCGCCCGGTTTAGTGATGTAGCTCATATTCGAGGGGCGATTTTGAATGCAGTCATTACGTAAAGTCTGTAATGTACATGTACATGTTAATTTTTTTAAACAAATAAAATATAAACAAAAAATACAAATGTACCTGAATTATAGTGCCAAATTCCTGTTATGTGACAAGTGCCCAAGGTCATATTTGTAATGCACGGGTAATCATGACAGATATTGTGTTTTTAATGAACTGGTTAATGGGTGTTTAATGATAAATATGAAAAGCCTGCCTCATGAGCAGACGAGGGGCCCACCTTGCGTATATATATCAATAAATTTCACTGCATTTCATTTGTTTTGATCTAATACACAGTTTACGTATGATCCTGTTTTTACTATATTTGGACCATAGGAGTTGTAAATATGTCTTTGTGTAATTTTTTAAATTCATCTTGATAAATAAAATTCAGACGTTTTTTCATTCCTTTTATTTATGGGTTAAACTTCATGACTAAAACATTAGATATATGGCATTTTAATCAGTTTTTGCTATGATTTGGTTGAATTAAATATTGTTTATACATGCATGTACACTCTTTCCAAATAGTGTTGAAATCTTTAAAATTGGCTTATGGTAGGGCTTGTTTAGACGTCCAGTGTTTTTCTTTTGTTAGGCCCTTGAAAATCGGTTGTTTCTTTGATTTAAAATCCCTTTAAAAATTGTTGGGTGGACAACATTTGAACATCTGCCTGGCAGAGGTCTCCAAATTTAGACTTTTACTTGGCAATTGTGACCATTGATCATTAAGCATCAGTAAGGGATATTTTTCATGCCAACATCTATACTGCGACACTGGACCTACATTTTTATGATAAATCATATACGGTACCAATTTTTGATGAACCAGATGCACATTTAGACAAATTATGTCTCTTCAGTGATCCTCATGCCCAAATGTTGGAAATCTGAAATGTTTAAATTAAAACACAAAAACTTTAAGGAGCTGAAAAAGGGGTGCTAAAGAATGGAGCTAAATATGTCGAAGGATCATTCCACTGACCAGTCTTTATGTCCAACATCGAGACCCGTGACTTAGAATAAGCTCCTAAATGAGGTTGTGACTCCAAAACGAAACACTAGAATCACTGTGCCATATGCTATGCTCTTGACATTTTGCCTGTGTAAGCACTTGAAGATGATAGTAGGTTTAAAATAACATACTTTGAATGTCCGATGGTTGAGTATTTGTGAATCTTGTCTTTTTGTAAATATTTGATTTCAATAAATTTACACTGGCCTGAGATATTTCACAAGCCCAAATGAATAATAATTGTGAATTAAAATACCAAACATATTGCTTTTAAATTTCATTTGTATGATATTCAGTTTAAAAATCGGTTTCTTTTGTTCTTTCTTATTCATAAAGATATTATTCAGTTTTTATGCCCCCGGATCAAAAGATCCCGGGGGTATATTGTTTTTGTCCTGTCTGCCTGTCTGTCTGTCTGTTGTCAACTTTAACCTAGCCCATAACTATTGCACTGTCAAGGGTAAGGCTTTAATATTTGACATGAGTGTTCATTATGACAAGACCGGTTTGTTCCCGTTTTGCACACATTTGAATTTCAGGCATACAAAAAATGTGTGCAAAACAGGAATTTGTCCAGGTGAGATAATAACTTAATTGGTATAGTCTGTATCATACAGTAAATAGGAAAGAGGTGAACCTATAGAGAGAGAATAGGAAAATAAAATATGAATTAAAAAAAAAATAAGTGCATTTTAACTGATTTCTTTACTTGAATAACAAAATAGAAATTTTTACTAAATACCGTATTTGGCCGAATATAATACGCATTGGTGTAAAATACGCACCCCCCTTTTTGAGCCTGAAACTGGGGGAAAAAACGCAGTTCGGTTGTATTATACGCAGCAGTAAATTTTACCAAGCGGTGTTCTGAACTTTTGAAAATCGCGGTAATTTGATATGAAAATCGGCGCGGAGATAAAGTGCCGAAAATTTACAGAACACGATATTTTATTCAAATGTGTTTTTATTTCTTAATCTTGACTTTCCATATCGCGGCAATCTGAAGATTATTTATTTTAACAAAGCACGAGATAATGTTGCATTAAAGTATTAACAGAGTTTATTTTAATTTTTTTTTTTTAGCATACGGTGATATTGAAACTATACGTCGCCGTATTCTAACTATTCTTTGTAGAAATAATTTTATTTCAACAAAGCACGAGCTTTTGTTGCAAGTTTAACAGTTGTCATATTTATTTTTAGTTTAAGGTAATCATGTTGAAAATTACGTAAATTGAACAGGGCAAGCGATATTGCAACATCAAAGTATTCATAGACTACGATTTTCCTCTTTTGAACTTGAAATTAATTAATTAAATAAATAGCTGATGTTATAAAAATAAAATCAAATTTAACAAGCGTGTAAAGTTTTCAACACACCTCCAAAGCTGTGAAAAATGATGTACAAAGGTGGGATATATGTCTTCATACATCGAGGTAATCTTCGTGAATATCTTATTTTCTACAGAGCACGAGTAAATGATAACACTTAAGTTTCAACATACTTCATATTTCCTTTCTTAACTCTCAATTATTTTAACACGAGGCCAATATAAGAAAAAGTAAAATTCCATTTACAAGCGCTTAACTGTTTAATGTGTCGTAATCACATACGAAAGATCATAAACCAACCCCCGATTTTTAACAAAGAAAATAATCAAAGCCATTAATAAGGGCAGTAAATAATCAGTGCTCTAACTGTAAAAACAATGCTTTGGAGTTGGTAAACAATTTAATTGCCTGGAGGGGTGTTGAGGGGTAATTATCAAGTGACAAGCGCACATGTTCACAACATTGGCTTCCATTCATTGGGACGTATAGAGGGGTGTTTATGTTGAAATGAATTTTCACTGAGTTATTTAAAACCTAAAATAAAATTTATTTTATTGTATTTCATTAAAAAATGACTTATTACTTTCTTGACCGGTGTCTGACTGATTAGGTACATGTGTACTATGATTACGGAAGCACGTGGCGAAGGAATGTGTGAACATCTATAAATAACATCGTTAATGGCGGCCTACACGGAAACGATGAACACGCAGCTCAAATTAATTTTAACTTGCTTTTAAATTTAATTTAACTATCAAAAGGTTATAAATATAACATTTTTAACAAGCCTACATATCAACAATAACTTTCCGAAGTTTTCAATACGGCGATAAACAGCAAGAAATTGCATAAGTCTCTAGGTAATACTACGGTATGTGCGTATGATAGCCGTGTTTCACATGAAAGAAAAACCTATCAAAATCCCATTGTGGTGTAAAATACGCACCCCTTTCTCACAGAAAATATTTTGGGGAAAAAAGTGCGTATTATATTCAGCCAAATACGGTAATTAATCGTGAATAGTAATCAAAGTGAATTTATGAATTGTCAGCTTTAAAATTATTTATTTTTCAAGAAATGGCAGATATTTTTTCTAGATATAATAATTAATATTGAATAAAATATTCAATGAATCCCCCCTTTTCCAATAAAATCTATATACATTAAATAAATATTTATTATTCTTCTCTAGAATGCATAGGTAAAATACAGGTAAATCCTAACCAGAAATCAGACTAGAATTGTTATCAAAACACATTTCACACCTATTGTTCTATACCTAATTATCAAATGTGTGCAAAACGGGAACACACCGACAAGACCTTTCCATTGGTACAGAAATTTTTGATCATGTGAACTCAACTGTGACCCTTGACCTACATTTGAAAAACTTTAACATTGGCCATAACTATTGCACTGTAGTCTATGTACCACTCCAGAATTGTGTTACCATCAGGGGCATAGTGATTCACAAACACATCTTGTTCAGAGTGTATTTTCAAAACTGCTATCAGAAAAGAATAATTGACCTACCTTCCTACCCAACTTGAGATTTTAGATTCAGGTTAGGGAAAACAATGATATTTTTAATGATGGCCTGAAAGGGTACAGGATCCTGTACCAAGAAGTACGTAATATAGTTATTACATCACGGTCATCTAACTTACTGTAGTTTTTTAAAAATAAGGTCAAGAAAGCTCTAAATCTCGCATCATTTTCGGAGCATACATATGCTAGTGATAATCGAATGATTTGAACAATGAGCATCCTGAAAGGAGTGTACAATCTCTTGCCAATGGTTGCACTTCAGAAAGTAAGTCATCTTATTTCTAATGTTTAGACTTCCAAGAGTAACGTTTATCAGAAAGAAATGGTTGAATTTATTATTAGAAGAGTCCGCTTTTGGAAAATATCCACAAAAATGTAACACAAGACAACTGTATCTCCTAAATTTTATCAGCATGGTGCGCGAACATTCAGCAAGATATTTCCGCAGCACTTCTTCCTTATATGTCCTTTAAAAATCTACATTGATCGATCTCCCAGTGTATTCAACAGCGGGTTGTCCCATCCAATTGATGTTTCCTATCTCCACTGTGAAAGAGTTCCATTAAGTAATTTAGCATACTTGATTCTGACCATCCGGCGCGCCCGGGTAAACCGGCGATGACCGGCGACACACTTGATTCTGAGCCGGTATTGCGCATGCATCAAGCCGGGTGAGCCGATTGAGCTGGAAAAATTTGATAGGCTAGGGTGGCTTCAACATGGCATCCTTGGGGATAGTGTTGAAAGTTTTTTGTTTTAAGACGTGAAGCTTTTGATCGAGGTACGCTTGTGAAATGAACATATTTGCAAAAAGTGTAGTCCTTTTCTATGCTAGATAATGTTTTACGATAGAAATACAATATTTCTATTACTTTACATCAGCCTGTTCGCTTGATTCTAAGAGCATACCGGGGTTTACCCGGCTTGGTTCGGCTCGGCCGAATTCTATCACAATCAAGTATGCTAATTGTGATATAAAGTATTAAGGCATGTAAAAATAAGTTCCCAATGTATCTCATTTGGAAGTTAAAACAACCAGGTTATTTGCATCCGGATTATCATGTAACCACTGTATAGGTAATTTCATTGGCGATATAAACTTATGAAGAGTCTCTTAATGAGCTCGTATAATTTTTTTTTCTCAAAGCAGTGGCTTTAAAATGTTCCTAATTTTGAGAGGGAAAAAAAGTAGAAAATACCTGTTTTTAATTATTTTTCAGGGAAAAGACTCCGAAGACAGTGATGATGAAGGTAAGTGTCACTAGTGGATTACTGAAGCCAATTTTTTCCTTAATTCAACTGAGTGAAAGGCTTAAGGTATTCCATCCCTAATAGCCTCAGATTCAATAAATTTGACTACATAACAGATGTGTACATGTGGAATACTCAGTATATTTAGACATAATTCCCATTTATTACTATTAGCACGTAAGAATGGAACTTGTCCTAATTAATGACCTTGACCTTTGTTGAAGAGTTATCTCCCTTTTTTTAAGTAATAAGAATCAATTTTAAAAAATCTATATGGTAAAAGAATTGTTTTCAATTGTCATTCTATTTTTAATTATTTGATGCATCTTTCCACCAGAGTATTTATTGATATTATTTGAATTTTTATATTAAAAATTCGTTTGTCTCCGTAGACTTCAGTGCAATTTCTGTTAATTAATTACTGCTTAGTGAGTTACATTTTTAAAACTTTCTCTTGGTAAATCCTTTTCTACTGGCCAATTTTAACCAAAGTTGGTAAAAAAAAAAAGGGGGGGGGGGGGTCATATGTTTCTCAACATTTCTTGTTAATATATAGAATTATTTGTGTTTTACTTCCAACAGATGTAAATGCTTTTAAGAATGTAAACAATTATTAACTTGCACACTTGAACTATATATTAAATTATTGTTAATAATGGGCCTGTTCATCAGTCACCTGCATACGTGTAAACTCTACAGCTTTAGGCTGAAGCCTACCACTTTTTAGGTCACCTGAGTCAGTCACTCAGGTGACCTATTGCTATCTGTTTATTTCAGTCATCATACGTCATGCTATGTATGTCAGTCGTAAACTTTTGAACAATTTTAGCTTCTTCTCAGGAACCAGGGAACCGATTTCAACCAATTTTGGCATATGGCATCTATGGATAAAGGGTTAAAAATTGTGAAATTAATGGCCCCTGCCCCCCTGGAGCATGTGGGGTGAACTAAAACCATCAAAATTAATGCAATCTTTAAAAATCTTCTTTACTCCTGGACATCAAGAAGTCAAACTGTTGGTTTCATTGTAATAAGCATTGAGCCCTCTACCAAAATTGTGAAATTCATGTCCCCATGGTCAGGGGTTCTGGTGTTAGGATGGGGCTCTGTTGAATATATCATAAAAATGCATCATTCCTTAAAAAATTTCTCCTCTGCTTCTGGGTATTCAGCAAACAAACTAAATACATAGATATGATGAGCAAGTGTGTCTCTTCCGAAATTTTGAATTTCATGGGTCAGGATTTTTGGTGTTAGAGCTGGGCTCTATTAATTATAGATTGAAAATTAATTCTTTGAAAATCTTCTTCTCGGCTCCTGGGTATTAAGTCAATAAACCAATTGCATGGTTATGATGAGCAAGGGTGCCTCTTCCATAATTTTGAATTTCATAGCCCCTGGGTCATTCATTCAGTTGGGGGGGGGGGGGCTCTATTGATTATATATTGAAAAATGACTTAATGATTTCAAAATCTTCTTCTTCATTTTTGGGTACTCAACAAAGAAACTTCCTGCATAGTTATGATGAGCAAGGACGCCTCTTCCAAAATTGTGAATTTCATGGCCTCTGGGTCAGAGGGGTGTAGGGAATTAATTCTTTGAAAGTCTTCTTCTCTGTTCCTGGGTATCCAACACATAAATCAAGTGCATAGGGTGCCCTTTTCAAATTGTGAAATATGTAGCCCAAGGTTTAGGGGTTCTTGTGGGGTTGAGGCTCTATTGATTATATAGAAAAAATGCATTCTGTTTCTTGGGTATTAAGTAAACAAACTAATCATATAGTTATGATGAGCAAGGGTGTCCCTTCCAAAAGGTGGGGCCACAATGGGGTTAAAGTTTTAAATAGGAACATGTAGGAAAAAATCTATAAAAATCTTCTCAAGGACAGCAAAGCCATGTTTAGTCATAATGATATTGTAGTATCCTCAGGTAGTGTAGATTTGAATTTTTTTGGGTTTGGGTGAAGCCACAATGGGGGTTCAAAGTTTTAAATAGGAAAATAAAGGAAAAATAATCTTTAAAATCTTCTTCTCTAGAACAGCAAAGTCATGTTTAGTCATTTTGATATGGAAGCATCCTCAGGTAGTGTAGATTTGAGTTTGTTCAAATCATGACCCCAAGGGCACAGGTACTTGTGGACAGGACCCCCCTCCTCCCCCCTACATATATTTCTGTCTTAGTTCATGCTATCGGATTGACTCTGCATCTCGTAAGAATCCCACAATTGATCCTTAAACAGCATTGCAGTCAGTGTGTTGAAAAATCCTTAGGTAAACGCAACGGAAGTGAATAGAGAATATATTACCTATTATGATAACACCCGAGAAAGATTATTACGTCAGACCAAAACTATCTCGGATGTTATAGTAATAAGTGATACATTCTCGATGTACTTCCATTGCGTTTACCAAAGGATTTTTCAACACACTGACTGCAATGCTGTTTAAGGATTAATTCTGGGATTCTTATGAGATGCAGAGTCAATCCGATAGCATGAACTGAGACAGAAATATATGTAGAGACAGTGTGAACTGGGGTTGAATATCGGGGGAGGGGGGGTTCCTGTCCACAAGTACCTGTGCCCCATGGGTAGGGTGGGGTCACAATGGGGGATCAAAGTTTTACATAGGAATTTTTCTTGAAAAATCTTCTTCTCAAGAACAGCAAATCCATGTTTAGTCATTAATATGGAAACGTCCTCAGGGAGGGTAGATTTAATTTTTTCAAACCATGACCCCCAGAGGTAGGATGGGGCCACAATGGGCACTCAGATTTTAATATACAAATACCTAGGAAAAATCTTTAAAAAAGCTTCTTAAGAACAGCAAAGCCATGATTGGTCTTATTTATATGGAAGTATCCTCAGTTAGTGTAGAATCTAGTTTGTTCAAATCATGATCCTGGGGAGGGGGGGGGGGGGGAGTGGAGGGGGGCCACAAGGGAGATCAAAGTCTTCCATAGGAATATGTAGTGTGTTATTGTTTACTTCTTTGCAGTTGATATTAAATCCAGAAAGTGCTTGTGTTGAATGAAATTTGGAAACTGCGCATTTTCTTTTTCTTTTATGATTATTTTTACTTCGTGACTTTTGAGGTCTGAATCTCCCTCTTTTTTAAAACACAGTAGGTAAACATGTATGGTCACCAGTATTAACTAAAAAGAATTTGCTTTCTCAACAAATTTAAAGTTACTTTTACAAAAAAGGAGAGAATATTTAGTGCAATTGGAAGTTGTGCATAAGTATTACTGGTATAGAAAGACATTCTGTGTCAGTAGACAGACTTCCTACATAGAACTGAGGATTCCTGGGAGTTTCAGTGAGACATGCTGGAGTTCTTCGTTCCCCCTCAAACATGGCTAAATCTTTTAAACAAATGTTTAGTTTTGCTGTACAGAATTAAACAATTAAGAATTTTGTTACCTAATTAATGCAAAGCCCTCCCCCCTTGTCAAAAGTCTTTTTTTTAATGGAAAATGGGAGGCAGTGAAAGAATAGAAATGCAATTAAATAAAATTCAGACAATGCCGAGATGTAAAGAATAAAATTCTTGCATGCATGTAAATTTTCATTTAAAAAACTGTAAATCTATTACTTTGTACTGCACTGTTCAGACATCAAATTATGAAAATAGTAGATCTTAAGATGAACAATGAAATAATTATCAAAAACTCAGAAAAAATGGTAATTATATAGTCTATGTATAGTCTCAGTATAATCTAGGCAAACAGTTCATAACACCACATTTACTACTGGATTTGAAGCCCTATTGTGACATCACAAACGACACATCAAATATTTTGTAAACAATAGTTGCATTGGGAGCCAGCTGTGTATCTGAGCAGGTTAAACCTTAGGCAAGTTGTCGCATTATTATCCAAACTTTTCGACGTGAAATGATGTCTTACACACTTAGAAAGGAAAACATGGAAGTTATAACTTGTAATTTGGACATATTTAATCTTTCTGCAATTGTTTGTTATGGAAGTGATGCCACCATGCAGCCTCAATAACCTATTTAATTGAATCTAGACTACACATAATAAAACAACTACAGACTCTTTAAGTGGTGAATATGGTTTGATATATACCACCAAAAGAGTCGTTATGTATATATTTCAGCTTTAAATAAATACATTGAAGCATATCTTTAGTTAGGAACGTAGCATTTCAACCCACCAGTCCACAGGAACCATGTAAACTTACTGGAACTGTACCAGATTTGTCTGTCCTTTTGGTGACAATATACAGCCTCACCTCTGTATATCAAAGCTTCACTGACTATGCTGACACTTATGTCCTGCCTATATCAATTTGATAATATCCGAAAACAGGAAGATATTTAGATGATTTAACATAGATCTCATTGGACTGGGCATTGAACTTAAGTAAAATGCTTCATTTTGATTTTTCTGTAATGTTAACTAATTTTATTTTTTCAAAAATGAAAAAAAATAATTTTTTGGTAATGATAAACCAATTTCCAGAATTTTGGATAATGCTATGCAGCCAGTTTTTCCAAAATGGAACTATAAATTGCTGCAAAAAGAATTCATCTTCTGGCATCATTTTTAAACACTAATTTTTCTTAGCACTCTTTAATGAATTTAAGTTCTAATAGACCTGATAGAACTATGGTGTTCATGAAAGCATGATTGTGTTTCCTGCTTTGTAGCTTCATTAAAGATGTAAATAAATCTAAGAGTGGTCAGCTGTTTATTTACTAGTAGCATAATAATTCATGCCTTATGGAATATATGCTTCATGGAAATTTACTTTTGTTAATTATTTGCAAAAAAAAAAAACCCTTTGCCTTACCTAAACTATCTATATGCCTATCACTTACATCATTAATAAGTTTGTACTTAAAGTAATATGAGATGCAACTTTGATGTCAGAAATTTTTGTTTCAATGAAAGAAAACAGAATGTTAATATACTGTATACAGGGTTATTTTCGCCCTTTCACACTTGCAAACAATTTTGCCCCGTTTTAAATTCGCCCACTCATAGTTTGTTTAAGAAATTATACTGTATTCTTTGAATTCGCCCCATTTTAAATTCGCCCCAGTGAGGGTAGGGCGAAAGAGGCGAAAATAAAACGGGGACGAAAATTTCCCTGTATACAGTACTTCTGTCATTCATATTTGCAATGGAAGAACTATTTATAAGCTTTGATTGAAACAAAATTACAATATTGATTTCTTATATAATGCTATATATTGGTTTGTACAGAATCCTTTATTCTGAAACAATTTGATACTTTATTTAGGAGATGAATTTAATTTTTGAGAATTCATGAGGACATGAACTACGATGCTTCATGCCTGTATATTTCATGATAAATATGCAGGTGTGAAGTGTTGTCGTTCATGTACCTCACGAATTCTCAAAAATTGAATTCATATCTTATATTTACATTATTTTTCTGATGACTTGCCACATATTTTTGTCATTCAACAATCATTTTTTAATAAAAAAGTTTGCACTATTTTTTGACTTCAATCACATCACAATGGAAATATTCTTACTCATCTCACGGTAGTTCATGAGAACATGAACTTTTTCTAATTTGCAAAGAATCTTAAGGAAAAATATTTGGAAATGTAAATATTTCTGTCTAATTGATCAGAAAGGTTTAAGTTACATACAAATTTATCATAATAACACATTTTAACAGCAAATTAAAATTCTCAAAAATGCAGCTCATATTGCTTTAAGTGAAAAGTAAATAATTTGAGCATTTCTGAGCAAAATTTCTGTTCTTCTTAGCATGAAATGTATATTTTGATAAAGATTGATAATTTTTTTCTGAGGTTTTAATTGTCATTCTTAAGTGTCCAATTCCATGGCTGCTTAAGTCTATTTAAAAGTATGATGCAACATGGTTTGCAATATTTTGTTTATTCATTATGTGTTTGATATTTTATTAATTCAATAGTTGTTTGATATTTTATTAATTCATGAAGCTTAATCATGCGTAAACAAGTATGACAAATTTATTTGTAAAGAAATGTGAAGAATTTTGCCAGGACTTATAAATTTGACAGATGTTTAGGAAGAACCGGTTTTCAGGGGGGGCCGGTTTGGAGAAGTTTCACTGTATGTGCAAAATATCAAATCCATACCTCTAACAGTTCTCAAGATATAAGGTGTGACAGACAGACAGACAGACAGAGATGCCAGGTAAAGGTCACCTTGACCTACTTTTTGAATTTTATGGCTAATCTTTTTCAAAACAATTAAGGTCATTAATTTGAATACTGAGAGGTTTAGAATCATTAAATCTTGTAAGATGATGAATCTTGGGGCCATAAAACATATTTATTAAAAAGTAGGTCACAGTGAGCTACAGTACCAACCAGACCCAACCTGACACCTAAGCAGTCTCAGAAAGCAGTCCCCGGGACTGCTTTGGGACCACTCTGGGACTGCTGTGGAACTGCTGTGGGACTGCTCTAGAAAGCAGACCCAGCAGTCCCTGGGACTGCTTTGTTCACTCATGCATGGAAAAGGTTCTGAGTCACATGATATCAGTGTTACACATCACTGAATATGCTGGTCAACAATGACACTAATTTCAATCTATATACTGCAAAAAATCTTTGTTTCAATAAATGTGTATAAATTTATTTCGGGATTAATTAATTTTAAACATAATCTGAGGGTTCCATTTGCGTGATTTACAGATGTACGTGTACTCAAACGTTTATATAATAAAAGTATTATTGTTTTCTGTTACATAGATAATCTAACGATAATTAAATTGGCAAGTCAGTGAAAATAATCATGACTGAAATATAATACTCAAAGAATTTTTCAAAAGCTCCAGTACTTAAGAAAACTGCATTCAGAGTATAGTATGGAAATCGGCCTTGCTCTGTAATTATAAGGTCTATTTAAAGCTAGTTTTGATAGAAAATAAATAACTCAAGTTTAATTTTCTATAAAAAATAAATATATAAATATGGAAACCAATATCAATCACAGTAAATAAAGAAATTGATTTATTTTGGTGAAAAATTAATATATACCACAAAACTGTGTTTAAATATTCATGTTATTAGTAGGTGTGAATGTCTTCTTTGTTGAATATTTATTATTTGTTCCTATATGCGTAGTGTGATTTTCATAACAGTTCAAAAATGACTGTCGCATGAGAATTGATACTGCTCAGAAAGAAATGGATCATCAATTTCAACTGTCTTTTATAGTTACATTGTTTATTGGTAATCTCATTTCTGAGTAAGCTCCGCCCATTAAATTAATTAACCCCGCCCACTGGGACTGCTGGGACCGCTGGGACTGCTTTCTGGGACCGCTGTGGGACTGCTCTGGGACTGCTTTAGTCCCAGAAAGCAGTCCCCGGGACTGTGTCAGGTTGGGTCTGGTTGGTACTGTAGTTTTTGAACTTTGCAGGCTTTCGATTTCAAAGCATTTTAAAGGCATAATTTGGACATTTTAAGGCCTATGATCATAAAACTTTGTAAGTTGATGCATCTTAGGTCCTCAAAAAAAGTCAACTGAAAAGTAGGTCACCATGACCTACTTTTCAATTTATTTGACTATAATTAAATATTTTGTGTACTAATTGGCTAAGAATCATCAAACTTTGTCAGTTGATGCATCTTGGGTCTTCGGAGTAGGTCGACTGAAAAGTAGGTCACAATGACCTACTTTTGAAAATTTATGGCTTTAATTAAATATTTCGGGTACTAATTGGCTTAGAATAATTAAACTTTGTCAGTTGATGCATCTTGGGTCAGCAGAGTTAGTCGACTGAAAAGGTCACTGTGACCTATTTTTGAAATTTTATGGCTTTATTTAAATATATCAGGTACTTATTAGCTTAGAATCATCAAACTTTTTCAGTTGATGCATCTTGGGTCCTCAAAGTATGTCATCTGAAAAGTAGGTCACTTAGACCTACTTTTGAAATTTTATGGTTATAATTTTTAAAATATTTTAGGTATAAATTGGCTTAGAATCATCAAACTTACTTGGGTCCTCAGAGAGTGACAAGTGATAAGTAGGTCACCATGACCAACTCTCAGGTACTAATTGGCTTAGAATCATCTTGGGTTCTCAGAGTGTTTCATCTAAAATGTAGGTCATGATGACCTACCTTTGGAATTTCAAGGCTTTATCTAAATATACAGGATACTTAGAGGCATCAAATAGAAGTGATAGGTTGTGCAGTTTATCAGAAGAGTGATTCAAGGCCCTTGGGCATCTTTTTTTTTCTGAGTATCTCACAAATCGATTATTGTCATAAAAAAGCACAGATAAGATTTATTGATGATTTCACGATAAACTGGACAAGAAAGATTTAATATTTATTGCTATAAAAATGTTCCAATGAAAAAGCATCTTAGAGAAATTATAAACCTTTAAAATGAAACAATGTCTATTATCCTGGAAACCAAAAAAAAAAATTAAAAGTACTGAAGTAAATTCAAAGTACTGAAAAAAAAAGATTGGGTAGGAGCAATTTTGACGGGTTGGTCGGAGTACATCGAACAAATCATTTTTAGCTCACCTGAGCTGAAGGCTCAAGTGAGCTTTTCTGATCAAAATTTGTCCGTTGTCTGTTGTTGTTGTTGTCGTTGTAAACTTTTCACATATTCATCTTCTTCTCCAGAACCACTGGGCTAATTTCAACCAAACTTGGCACACAGTATCCTTGGGTAAAAGGGATTCAAGTTTGTTCAAATGCAGGGCCACAACATTTTCCAAGGGGAGATAATACTGAATTGGTGAAAAATTGATAGCATCTTTTAAAAATCTTATCAAGAACCACTGGGTTAGAAAATATAAAACTTAGGTGAAATCATCCTTAGGTAGTGTAAATTCAAGTTCATTCAAATAATGACCCCCAGAGGATAGGGTGGGTCCACAATGCATGATCAAAGTTTTACATTGGAATACATAGGAAAAATCTTAAAAAATCTTCTCCTCAAGAACAGCATAGCCATTATTGATCGTATTTACATAGAATCATCTTAGGTAGTGTAGAATCAAGTTTGTTCAAATCATGACCTCATGGGGTAGTTTGGGTACACAATGGGTGGTCAAAATTTTACATAGGATTACATAGAAAAAATTCTTAAAAATCTTCTTCTCAAGAACAGCAGAGCCATTATTGATCATATTTACATGGAAGCATTCTCAGGTAGTGTAAAATCAAGTTTGTTCAAATCATGACCCCTGGAGGTAGGGTGGGGCCGTAATGGGTGATCAAAGTTTTACCTAGGATTACATAGAAAAAAATCTTTAAAAATCTTCTTCTCAAGAACAGCAAAGTCATGATAGGTCATATTAATATGGAAGCATCCTCATGTATTGTAGATTCAAATTTGTTCAAATTATGATCCTTAAGGAGTAGAGATGGGCCACAACAGAGGATCAAAGTTATACAGATGAATATAAAGGATATATCAATAAATAAATTCTTCTCAATAACAGGAAGGCCATGATTAATTCAGAAGCATCTTCAGGTAGTGTAGATTCAAGTGTGTTCAAATCATATCCTTGGGGGTAGGGCAAGGCCACAATGGAAGATCAAATGTATTTGAAAAATTCTTGAAAAATCTACTTAAGCCATGATTAGTCAAAGAAATATGGAAGCATTCTAAGGTAGTGTAGATTCAACTTTGTTCAAATTATCCCCCCTCCCCCGACCACTTTCATATTTAAACTTTTCAATACTGAACTGATTTCTGCTTTTTTCCTAGCAAAAATGCTCAGGTGAGCAATTGGGCCCATGGGTCTCTTGTTTATTGTTTGCCTAATGATTATTTAGGCCCATTGAATATGGTTATAGATAGCTTATCTGAGGAAATAATGTGTTATTGATGACAAGGCTCATAGGCCTATCATTATTTACAGCCTTACACATTCCATTAACAGTGTCAAATGAATTGGTTAAAAAAGACTTGACATAAATTTTAGTAATTTTTTTTTTCAGATTTGCCAGACTTGGAATGATTTATTTAAAAGAAAAAGGAAAGAAACTCTACAAACTTCACATGAACAACTTATTTCTTTTGAATGACATCATTAAGTCGGAGACTGAGAATATTTACTGACTTGAAGAACACCAGAGTCTCGATTACTAGATATACTTACTTTTTATATGATTTTGTTTTCTATACTTATGGAAAAATAGTAGATGCAAAAAATTAAGTTAATGGATTCACTATGTCCGTTGCTCTAGAAAATATTATAGAACTGCACGTCCTTGTGGCTACCAAGAATCTTATTTTAGCAATCAACAAGTTCTGTGAAGTATCCTCAAGTGAATCCCTTTCATGCCATCTTCATCCCATTTTTGTATTTTGGTGCAGTTGTATGTATCATATTTCCAATTTAAAACAATAAAATAGTTGTTTTTCAAATAAATATTGTTTTGACTGTGCTTGGTGAAAAAAATACATGTATAAGTAAAGATAGTAAAATATTATGCAGATGTAAAAGGTCTGATAAAATAATATTCATTGTGATGGAAACTTGCTCAGCTGTCAAGATTGTTTTAGGTCAAGATCTAGTAAATGACTTTAGACTAACTTTTTGGTGCTAGATCCATTATGACGTCATAATCATTTTCAACTTTCTTTTTCCCGTACTTTACGGCTCTAATAAAATTATGTAGAAAATAAAGTATTTTCATGGATTCCAATTTGAAATCATGAGAAAAGTAATCCCGATACCTATATTCAATTTAATATTATTTTAAAGAAGAAACCAAGAACATACAAATTAACGTTTTCTGAGAGACTGTAGGCAATCTGAATACATTTCATTGGTCTGATTTGGAAAAAACTCCCGTCTTCATGACAGGTTTTCTTATTTTTTCATTAAAAATGACAGTTTAAAATATGATTTTTCGTCTTATTTACCTACAAATTATGCCCCGAAACAACTTCTCTGACCAAGCTAAAATTATAAAGCATCATTAAAGGAATTGATTTCTCAAATCTGAGAAATCTGTAGGCACCTTTCATTTACTAGATCTTGACCTTAAGCTACACCTCTCCAAACTAAATGATTATACTCTGCTGCTTTGATTGAAGTTTGTCCATCACTTGTCCAAATTTTATGTCACCTGAGTCACTCAAGGGACCAATTACTATCTGTTTTTGTCCATCATCATGCATTGTGTGTTCCTTTTACATTCATTTTCAGCTTCTTCTCTTGAATTGCTGAACATTCAACCAATTAAGCATAAATGAGTGAAGGGAAACAAATAATGTGAATTTCACGGTCCCTCCCTCCTGACGGGTGGGGTTTTAACAATAAAAATTAATACAATCTTTAAAAATCTTTTTCTTTACTCTGTTTTAGAAGCGTTCTTTCGGCAAGAAACAATAAATATCATTATGACAGCAAATAATAAAAATTTTAATTTTACATAATTACCTCCTCATAATGTAACCATGCGGTTTGAACCAATAGGCAAGGGTTGAACATTCGCACTTTTATTCCGTTTGTGAGTAAACAGTCTAGAGTTAACACTGAAATCAATATTTTTGTTGAAAAAGAACATTTGGATTCTTCTTGCCAAAGTAACGCTGACATTCATTTATTTGTGCTAATAAACACATAAAAGCAACTTTTTAGGTCACCTGAGTCACTCAGGTGACCTATTGCTATCTGTTTTTGTCCGTCATCGTGCGTTGTGTGTTAACATTTGAACATTTTCAGCTTTTTCTCTGAAACTGCTGAACGAATTTCAACCAATTTTGGCATATAGCATTTATGGGTAAAGGGGAACAAAAATGTAGAATTTCATGGTCCCTGCCCTGCCGGGGCCTGAGAGGTGGGGCTAAAACTACCAAAATTAATGCAATCTTCAAAAATCTTTTTCTTTACTCGTGGACATCAAGGAGTCAAATTGTTGGTATGATTGTTATAAGCATTAAGCCCTCTACCAAAATTGTGAAATTCATGGCCCCAGGGTCAGGGGTTCTTGTGCGGGGGGGGGGGGGGCGCTATATAGATCATATAGTGACAGTGCATTATTTCTTGAAAATCTCTGATCCTGGGTATTTAACAAACTAACTAAGTACATAGTTATGATGAGCAAGAATGCCTCTTCCAAAATTGTGAATTTCATGGTCCCTGGGTCAGGGGTTCTGGTGTTAGGGTGGGGCTCTATTGATTTTAATTGTGAAAATGCATTAATTCTTTGAAAATCTTTTTTTCTGCTCCTGGGTATTAAACAAACTAAGTACATCATTATGATGAGCATGGGTGCCTCTTCCAAAATTGTGAATTTCATGGCCCCCGGATTGGGGGTTCTGGTGTTAGGGTGGGCTCAGTTGATTTTTTGTTTGTATGTTGTTTAATGTCCCTCTCGAGAATTTTTCACTCATATGGAGACGCCACCACTTGCCGGTGGAGAGCTGCAAATTTTGACTTTACTCGGCACTTACGGCCATTAAGCAGTGAGGGATCTTTTTCGTGCCAGCACCTACTGCGACATGGGACCTCGGTTTATACAGTCTCATCCGAAGGACCGGTCTCCACTTCCCACAGTGGGATTCGATTCCGCGACGTAAGGATCAACTCCTTACTCTGCGCCAAGCGGGTGACGGGATCAGTTGATAATATAGTGAAAATGCATTAATTCTTTGAAAATCTTCTTCTCTGCTCCTGGGTATTAAACAGACTAAGTATATAGTTATGATGAGCACGAATGCCTCTTCCAAAATTGTGAAATTCATAGCTCCTGGATCAGGGGTTCTGGCGTTAGGGTGGGTCTTTATTGATAATATAGTGAAAATGAATTAGTTCTTTGAAAATTTTCTCTGCTCCTGGGTATTATACCCCCGCTCTGAAGGAGAGGGGGGTATACTGTTTTACCCTTGTGTGTCTGTCTTTCTGTCTCTCCATCTGTGTGTCTGTCTGTCCGTAACAAATTTTGGTTGCAGTTTTCTCAGCAACTACTCATTGCAGATGCTTGAAATTTTAGCACACACTTTGTTTAGGCATGCCATATAGTGGGATTTATTTTTGTACAAATCCGATGTCAACTTCCTGTTTATCCGTGCGTCTGTCCATACCATACATAACAAATTTTGGTTTCAGTTTTCACAGCAACTACTCATTGCAGATGCTTGAAATTTTAACACACTCTTTGTTTAGGCATGTCATATGTTGGGATTCATTTTTGTACAAATCCGATGTCAATTACCTGATTATCACTGTGTCTGTCCATAACTGAACTTGTGTATTCACATCACAGCGGGGGTATTATTAGTGAGCACTGGCTCACAGACTTCTTGTTTAAACAAACTAAGTGCATAATTATGATAAGCAAGAATGCCTCTTCCAAAATTGTGAAATTCATGGTCCCAGGGTCCGGGATTCTAGTGAAAAAAGGGGGGCTCTTTTGATTATATAGTGAAAAAACATGATTTCTTTAAAAATCTTCTTTTCTGCTCCTGGTTGCAAAGCAAAGAAACTAAGATAATAGTTATAATGAGCAAGAGTGTTTCTTCCAGAATTGTGAGTTTCATGGCCTTTGGGTCAAGGGTTCTGGAGTTAGGGCAGGGCTCTATTGATTATATAGTGAACATGCTTTAATTCTATAAAATAATCCTGTCTGTACCTGTGTTGAGCAGGTACACGAATTGCATGGTTATGATGATCAAGGGTGCTTCTTACAAAATTTTAGAAACTCCTGGGCATATTGGAAGCAAACAGTTTAATAGTTTTAATAAGCAAGGACATTTTTACCAGATTTTTTTAACATTTGTTCCTGACCAGGGCTCTATTAATTTGTATTCTACTGAGAGAAGTTTTCCCCTTTGCTATTCACTTTTGATAATTAATCACTGTAAGTAATGCATTTGCAGACCTGTTTACTCTTACGATTTCGCCGTATTTTGTACGGATTTTGAGTCCAAAATACGTCTCACGTTCAGTGATATCGGGTTACTAAAACTCGGTGGTCTAAAACAAAAACCCGAAAGAAAGCAAGGTATGATGCTTTTCTTTGTTGTTAACTCATGTTTTGGTAATCAGAAATGTACCGTATATACTCGCTTATAAGTCGGTTTTGTGGGAGTTAACTTATTGCGACTTATACGCAAGATATAAAAAGAATGGTATTTTAATGGGTCAATCCCTCTAATTTAAGCTTAAAAAAATACAACCGACTTATAGGCGGACCGACTTATAGGCGAGTATATACGGGTAGTTGATCTCTAGTAATATATGTAAAATCGATGGAAAGTGAAATCTTACGGGCAAATGCCAAATCTCACTGACAAATCTAATAAAAAAATACTGAGAGAGAACGATATGGGTAAACAGGTCTGCATTTGAAAGGTTTAAAGAATAAGTGAATTATGCAAGAATATTTATTGTACATGTATAATACAAAAAGTACTGTAGTTAGAATGATCAGGTAGACTTGTATATTATAGATAAATAAAAATGAGACAAAAATAATATATCTTATTAATTTTTCTTCAAACAATGTGAAAGGTTACAAGATAGGGTTAAAATAGTACGGAAGCACAAATAGTTTGTTAATAGTCTGCATGATTATACTGATAAATGGGGGACAGATTAGAACTTAAATTATAAGTTGTTACTGAATACTAGACTAATTATTTTTGTTGATTCTGATCCATGGCCGTAGGAACCGGGGGGGGGGGGGGTGCCCCCCAATAATTTTGCCGATATTTAGAATACTATAGAAAACATAGCCATAAAAACGTGTGATGACCTTTTTTTTTTTTTTTTTTTTTTGTAGTCAAGGAATTTTTGGTAGTTGATAGTGCCTATCCAACTGAAAATCTGAAAATGTATGGTTGTGCCCCCCCCCCCCCCCAACTGAAATTGCTTCCTACGGGCCTGCGAGCATTCTATTTCTCTTGCTTTTAGCCAACAAAGCTTCATCTATCAGTTTATTTTATACTCTATGGATCCTCTAAATTGTTGTATTATACTCAGGTGACCGTTAAGGCCCTTGGGCCTCTTGTTTATTAATATCAGATGGTGCCTTAGGCTATTGACCAAAAGGGGAAAGTAATATCAAAATAAATTTAAGTCAAAGCAGTTCAGTTAGAACCTCCCCCCCCCCCTTTCGGTCCAGTTCGCCTCCCTAAAGTCAAATACTTGCCGACGCCTCTGTTATGCTAGTGACAATCGAATGATTTGAACAATCAGTATGCCGAAAGTACAATGTATTGCTAAAGGTTGAACTTCAAACATTAGGTTATCTAAGTAAGAATGTTTAGAGTATTTTATCAGCATGCAAAAGTAACGATTATCCGAAAGAAATGGTTAAATTTAATTGGAAGAGTAAGCTTTGTGAAAAGTATCAAATGAGTGATAGTTTAAAACAGGAGAACTAGCTCCTCTCAAGTTTTATAAGCATGGTGAAGCAAATGTTCCGCAAGATATTTCACCAGGACTCCTTCTTTTATCTATTGCTTCAATATCCACAATGATCGATCTCGGGTTGTAATCTACAGCACATTGCCCCCCCCCCTCCCCGGCAAGAAGACAAAGCATACGCTTAACCACTTTTAACTGAGATCTCAGGTCACTTGCAAATAGTTCGTCATTTCTCGCAGTAATAAAATATTACACTGGCGGATTTAAAGCCCCCCCCCCCCCCACCCCTCCTTGTAACCAAAAAATATACATAAGATTAATAAAGAACTATTTTGATGTGGAATATCGGATTAATTATAGCTTGAATATAGCTTAAATAAATCAAAGAACTTCTCAAAAAGCTCCTAAAACTGAGAGCTTCCAAGTGCATCGTCCCCTAGGCCTCCACTCCAACCCCAAGGGTAAAAGGGTCCCCCTTTTTACAGTTTCAAGAATCCTGAATCCGCTACTGTATTAAATGAATTCTTCGGGCATTAGAGGCACAAAAGTTAATTTATCTATATCAATACTATGATTGGAGATCACCTTATAATTTAAATCAAGAATTGAAAAGATTGATTTTTAAAATATTATTCAAATACAAACATATTAATAACTTTTAGTTTACAAAGATCTACTTTCAATTAAATTAGCAAAGGTGTGAAAGTAATGTCTTTAACATTTATGGGAGACGTCTGGGGTTCTATTGTGTGAAAACGCTACCAGGTAAATCTGAAGGCGGTGCTTATTATCTCGAGTTTTAAAGAAAGAGGGCGCTTTTGATTGGCATTCGACAGGAATCTGGGCGCACTTTCATTGGTCTGTCACATGAAGTTTGAGCATTTTTTTGATGTACTGGGTTCCTGTAAAGCTTTTGATGTACTAGGTTCCTGTAAAGTAGGAAACGGAAATATATATTTTCCTGATACTGTGTTTTGAATTGCCTTAAAAATAACTTGAAAATAGGCCAGATGATTCATTTGGTACAAAATATCACATATTTTAACATATTTTTCTAAAAATTTGCTATCTCTGGGTTATCTCTCCATGATTTTCAAACCTTATTTTTACGCATTCAAAGAAACAAACAATCATTTGTTTAAAAAATAAAACAAGATGTGTTTGTGAAACACTGATGCCCCTGTATGGCAACTTATAGCAAAGGTTAAACTTTCTCAAATGCAAATTAAATATGTTGGTACTCAAAGTAAGGTCTTGTCTCGAGGAATAAACCTATGAAATATGAAAGCTATAGCAGCAACATTGAATAGATATGGAAAAAGTTCGAGTTTTTTCAAAAGTATGTCATACATCAAGGCCAAGGTCAAATGGTCAAAATTAATGAAATCTCCAAAGAAATACACAGGTGAAATATGAAAGCCGAAGCACCAATCGTTCAAAAGTTATGACCAAGGTTAAAGTTTTCCAAATGTAGATCAAGCTCTAAGGTCAAGGTCAAAGGTCAAAGTTGCTGCTATCCAAAGAAAGATCTTGTCACAAGGATTACATGTGTGAAGTATGAAAGCCCTAGCACCAACTGTTCAAAAGTTATGGCCAAGGTTAAAGTTTTCCAAAAGTAGGTCAAACTCCAAGGTCAAAGGGTCAAAGTTGTTGGTATCCAAAGAAAGGTCTTGTCACAAGGATTACATGTGTGAAGTATGAAAGCCCTAGCACCAACTGTTCAAAAGTTATGGCCAAGGTTAAAGTTTTCCAAAAGTAGGTCAAACTCCAAGGTCAAAGGGTCAAACTTGTTGATATCCGAAGAAAGGTCTTGTCACAAGGATTACACAGGTGAAATATGAAAGCCCTAGCACCAACCGTTCAAAAGTTATGGCCAAGGTTAAAGTTTTCCAAAAGTAGGTCAAACTTCAAGGTCAAAGAGTCAAAGTTGTTGGTATCCGAAGAAAGGTCTTGTCACAAGGATTACACAGGAAAGCCCTAGCATCAACCGTTCAAAAGTTATGGCCAAGGTTAAAGTTTTCCAAAAGTAGGTCAAACTCCAAGGTCAAAGGGTCAAAGTTGTTGGTATCCAAAGAAAGGTCTTGTCACAAGGATTACATATATGAAATATGAAAGCCCTAGCACCAACCGTTCAAAAGTTATGGCCAAGGTTAAAGTTATCCAAAAGTAGGTCAAACTCCAAGGTCAAAGGGTCAAAGTTGATGGTATCCAAAGAAAGGTCTTGTCACAAGAATTACACATGTGAAATATGAAAGCCCTAGCATCAACCGTTCAAAAGTTATGGCCAAGGTTAAAGTTTTCCAAAAGTAGGTCATACTCCAAGGTCAAGGTCAAAGGGTCAAAATTGCTGGTATCCAAAGAAAGGTCTTGTTTCAAGCATTACACATGTGAAGTATGAAAGCCCTAGCACCAATTGTTCAAAAGTTATGGCTAAGGATAAAGTTTGGTAAAATTTTGCAAAACTGGTCAAGGTCAAAAGCAAATATGGTGGTACCCAAAGAAAGGTCTTGTCACAAGGAATACACATCTGAAATATGAAAGCCATAGCTCCAACCAATCAAAAGTTATGGGCAAGGTTAACGTTTTTGTGGACAAACAGCTAAACAGACAGACAGACGGACGGACAGGGCAAAAACTATATACCCCCGAATCTTTGATACGGGGGCATAAAAAATCCAATGTGTAAATGCGGTGCTTCATTGTCGTTTTAAAATCCAAGTTGTATGTGTAGCGATGATAGCTCAGTAGTATTTGTTACCCGTCCAGTGCAATGGACTTAGAAAATTTTTTGGTTCGATCCTCGCATGGAGCGTTAATAATTTTTTTTTTTTTTGCAAAAAATCAATTCATTTGTCAGTTTAATTTTTTTGTACTGATTTATTTAAATATGGAATCTGGTTCAGTTGCATCTGGAGCGAAAGCAATTCTTCCAAACTACTGATACTTTAATATACATCTGTATTTGCACTTGCATTTAACTATACGTTTATTATCTTGTAGATGTTTATTATTTATGTGAAGCACTACTATGTTTTAGTTTGATTATCAAGATAAGCGGACCTAAATATTATAATTTGACATGTTATTTCAAGCATGTAACATTTTCCTATGTGCGTTACTTTGTAATGCCTTACCAGCTGTGGTCAGCCGACCAAATCGCGGACATTTAAACTATAAATGTTTCGTACACATGATTCCTGCAGATATACGCCCATCTTCTTTATATCATATGTAACTTACATTGACTTCAGTGTGCATGCCATGTTACAACGCACTTTGAAAAAATACGCACTTTGAAATTTTTTTTTAAAGTGCGTTAAATTTGGGACCAAAATAACGCACTTTGAAAAAAAATTCTTTTCAAAGTGCGTTAATATCTACCATATTAACACACTTTGAAAAAAAAATTGCACGGCTTGGTCAGTACTCTTGCAGATTTTAGGTATGATAGATAATTATTTGAACCTGGTTAATTGCTGCAACATTGAAGTCATATACGTTTGTGTATATTACAGGTAGACTGAACGGCTACCTCTCTGTCTATCATACATTGTTGAACTTAGTTTTTGTCATATGATTTTGGACTTTATACACTATCATGATCCACCATGGGTTCCAACTGGCTAACAAATTTTCTGTTCTATATTTTTCAAAGTACTTTTGAAAATAAAAGTTAGAAATTTTAAAAAATCCTCAACCTTTTTAAAATTATATATTTGATCCGTTAAAGCGTATCCACATGTATATATGGAACGTGTTTGATCAGATGAAATATAGGTAACAATTATATTGTGTCACAAAAAATCTTATATTTCTAGCTTGTGTGTTGAGAATAAGCCTAAGACATTCGTAATTAGTAACTTTTATAAACATATAAATAAGAGTTGTTTCTTTTCCCTTAAGTCTGATGAAAGGGGCCACAGAAAAATGTGCCCTTCCATGTAGTGCATAGAGCGCAATCTAGACAGTGAATAAATGTATTGTTTTTATACATGTAATTACAGTTTTACTGTAGTGAGGTGAAGTGTGGACGCTATCATGAACCATCGTGATCAGTGCCTTACTTAATCAAGGACACTGGACAACAATTTGTCTCCTTCGTAGAATTCAGAACATTGTTTGAACTGTAATTATTTACATCTGTAAACGAGAGGTTCATGGGCCACAACGCTCACCGGAGTAACTATGACCCTTCTGTTCTTCATCAGCAGATTCATAATTTGAACAATCTTTCAAGAATCTACACTACCTGTGGATGTCTTTGTATTAATATGACCAATATGACTCTGCTGTTCTTGGGAATTTTAGCTCTTCTGAGCCAAAGGCTCAAAGAGCTAATGCTATGGCCATTTGTGCGGTGTGCATAAACTTTTTAGAGTATGGGCCATAACTCAAGAACCCCTTGGCCAATTATTGTCAAATTTGTCACAGGGTATCCTTGGCCCAAGGGCTCCGTTTTATACTAAAACTAGGTTTGTGACCCTTAAACAAGGGGAGATAATTAGGAAATAGATACAAAAGTACTGGTTGCTAAAAAATCTTCTTCTCATGACCACTAGGCAGATGATTACCAAACTTACATAAAAGGATGAGGATATGTTGTAAATTAAAAATTGTTCAAGGCATCACCCTGGGGCAAAGAGCGTGGTCTCAAGGTCACTTCAAAGTTGACCAAAAATTACATTTTATTAAAATGTTGATATTTTGCTTACTATAAGGCCTAAGATCATCAAATCTTGTCAGTTGATGCATCCAAGGACCTCATATCATGTTGACTCAAAAGTAGGTCACGGTGACCTACTTTTTAAATTTTGCGTCCATTCTTTTTCAGAATGATTTAGAGGCATATTTTGAAAAATTTAAGGCCTATGATCATCAAACTTGTCAGTTGATGTATCTTGGGTCCTCGGGAGTACGTCGACTAAAAAGTAGGTCACCTTGACCTACTTTTTGAATTTAATGGCTAATCTTTTTCAAAACAATTATGGTCATTAATTCGAATACTGAGAGGTTAAGAATCATGAAATCTTGCAAGATGATGCACCTTGGGGCCATAAAACATATGTATTAAAAAGTAAGTCACAGTGACCTACTTTTTAAACTCTGCAGGCATTCGATTTCAAAGCGTTTTAGAGGCATACTTTGGACATTTTAAAGCCTATGATCATAATACTTCGTAAGTTGATTTTTAAAAACGTCAACTGAAAAGTAGGTCACCTTGACCTACTTTTCAATTTATATGACTATAATTAAATATTTCAGGTACTAATTGGCTTAGACTCATCAAACTTTTTCAGTCGATGCATCTTGGGTCTTCGGAGTAAGTCGACTGAAAAGTAGGTCACCATGACCTACTTTTGAAAATTTATGGCTTTAATTATATATTTCAGGAACTAATTGGCTTAGAATCCTCAAACTTTGTCAGTTGATGCATCTTGGGTCCTTGGAGTTTAACAACTGAAAAGTAGGTCAACCTGACCTACTTTTGAAATTTTATGGCTGTATTTAATATTTTTCGGGTACTATTTGGCTAAGAATCATCAACAAATTTTTCAGTTGATGCATCTTGGGTCCTCGCAGTAGGTCAACTGAAAAGTAGGTCACCGTGACCTACTTTTCAATATATATGACTATAATTAAATATTTCAGGAACTAATTGGCTTAGAATCATCAAACTTTGTCAGTTGATGCATCTTGGGTCCTTGGAGTACGAGAACTGAAAAGTAGGTCACCCTGACCTACTTTTGAAATTTTATGGCTGTATTAAATATTTTCGGGTACTATTTGGATTAGAATCATCAAACTTTGTCAGTTGATATATCTTGGGTCCTCGCAGTAGGTCGACTGAAAAGTAGGTCAATTTATATGACTATAATTAAATATTTCAGGAACTAATTGGCTGAGAATAATCAAACTTTGGTCAGTTGATGCATCTTGGGTCTTCGGAGTAGTTCTACTGAAAAGTAGGTCACCCTGACCTACTTTTGAAAATTTATGGCTTTAATTAAATATTTCAGGTACTAATTGGTTTAGAATCATCAAACTTTTATCAGTTGATGCATCTTGGATCTGCAGAGTTAGTCGACTGAAAAGGAGGGCACTATGACCTCTTTTTGATATTTTATGGTTTTATTTAAATATATCAGGTACTTATTGGCTTAGAATCATCAAACTTTATCAGTTGATGCATCTTGGATCCTCAAAGTATGTCATCTGAAAAGTAGGTCACTTAGACCTACTTTTGAAATTTTATGGTTATAATTTTAAAAATATTTTAGGTATTAATTGGCTTAGAATCATCAAACTTAGTTGATGCATCTTGGGTCCTCAGAAAATGACAAGTTATAAGTAGGTCACCATGACCAACTCTCAGGTACTAATTGGCTTAGAATTGTATTGGGTTCTCAGAGTGTTTCATCTAAAATGTAGGTCATGTTGACCTACCTTTGGAATTTCAAGGGTTTATCTAAATATACAGGATACTTAGAGGCTTCAAATAGAAGTGATAGGTTGTACAGTTTATCAGAAGAGCGATTCAAGGCCCTTGGGCCTCTTGTTTTTAAAGATTTCTACATATGTATTATATATTGATTCTTATTCATAACTTTGATCCATTGTAGTGGCCCTGCCTTACCCCAAAGGAACCATGTATTGTACAAACTTCAATCTATACAACCTAAGGATGACTCTATTAATATGAATCATCGTGGCTTTGCTGTTCCTCAAAAGTTTTTAAAGTTATTTCCTATATAATTCTTATGTAAAATTTTGATTCCCTGCTGTGACCCTGCCTTACTCTCGGGGATAATGCTTTGTACAAACTTCAATCTACATTACCTTAGAGGGTTTCTGTATTTATATGACTAATCATGACTTTTCTGTTCCCGAGTAGAAATTTTTAAAAAAGATTTTTACATATGTACTATATATTGATTCTTATTTATAACTTTGATTCCCTGTAATGGCCCTTTCTTTAGCCCCTGGTGCATGATTTGTATAAACCTCAATTTACGCTCCTGTATAAAAATTCCTTATCAGGGCTTTGCTGTTCTTGATAAAAAAAATCTTTTAAAGGAATACATGTATGTCAATCTAGCCTTGAGAAATATAGGATATTAATTTTTTGGGACTCATTGAAAGTTAGTGTAACATGTTCATGATTTTTACTTTCATTTTTACATACATGTATTTTAAGTCAATAGACAATTTATTAAAATACAATATTTTTGTAAATCATAAATGCAGTATTTTTTGCTACATGTTGAGCAGTTGAAACAAATATCTACATGAGCATAGAATATAATGACTTATTATATTTCTTTTATGAACGAGCATCATTCCTCGTGTCATGTTACACATTCACAGCAAAAACAAAGACATTAAGACAAACAAAAAATATACGACACATGAAGATTTCGTGCAGAATTCCATTTGGATTGGACGGTATGATTTATGGATTTGAAAATGTTCCCATAATATCACCGACAGCCAGGAGCGACTCGGTCTCATCACCTGTTGAAGTTGTAAATCGAATCACTTGAGGGTTTTTACAGAAATCGTTGCATTGTTTGTATATAATGTTTCTCGCTGATTAAGATCCTGATTTCTGGTTTCAATCCCGTACGGTCTAAGGTGGTACACGTAAAATTCTAGGGAGTACATGCTCTCTGGCTTAATATAATGAAATGAAATGGAATAGTCACTGATGCTCTCCACACCCTAAAAAATAAAACAAGTATCATTTATGTATTCATTCTAATATAGAGTGTCAATTTTCTGTATGTTTTAATCTCTCTGTCGAAAAGTAATTCCCAAGAGCATATAATTATATAATACATTGGTATATAGATATAAGCATTTGACAGTCAACAATATATATTTTATTGACTGGGTTTGAGGGCAGACCCAAGAACCAAACTGTTTGCCTGAGGTCGTTGGGCCAAAGGCAAACAAACGCATTTTTTGTCCGAGAATACAGTCAATAAATGTTTTGTTATCCTTTGACTTTTTCCCTTGACATATTGTCTTTCAAACATATTATCTATTAATAATTAAAAAATCTGCATTATGTCTATTTTAATGTAGTCATAATACAAATGTTTATTGATAAATAGAAAATATGTCCGAAAGACAGTATCTTGCTTCCACTTTAGTGATATCTGGTAAGATACAGCTAATAACGCTAACGGTCATAACGGTCCAACATCGATTTTTTTTGACCGCTCAGAAAAACATCGGAAATAGTAGTCTGTTTAGTATAGATTTATAAAGAAAACAGTTTTTAAAGGTACAGCAATATTTGTTTATCTGATGCTAGCCAGGTCTACAGGCTTTCTACTCTACTTGGATGAACTAGAGTGTTCCAAAGAACGCATGTGTCGCCTGCTTTATAGCATTTTTAAAGATTAAAATAAGTTTAAGGACATTGGCAAGTCAGGGTTTTCCGGAGGAAAAAGGTTAAATAAAGGTTTTTTGCGCTTATGAAATAGTGATTGAGAGTGATCTCCCGTGTAGAATTCTCTTAGCCGTGAAAACCAATAAAGCGTATGTTACAGAGGTAAACAAAAGCACATGTACTTCCTTCATCGGGTAGAATTTCATCTATACAGCAAGAAAGAAAAGTAGTAATGGCTTTGTTGTACATTGTATTCAGGGGACAAAGAGCCAACAGGTCGTCATTTACTATAGTTATGCTAAGTATGTTGGGATGGGCAAAGATGTGACATATGCTGAAAGGTAGACCGACTGAGATCAATTCTTAGGTTGTATGAAGGAAGCAGCATTTAGTAACTACGAATAAAAATCAAAATAAATCCATGCCAATATTTTTATGACAGTATGTTTCAGCCAATTCAGTCAATTGCATGATAGAAACACTCAACCAGTCTGACTCTCTTGTCCATTATGAATAACGTAATTATAGCTGTTGAGGGAAGTAACTCAAAAATATAGATCGGGGCCGGTATGTTCATGTCTTGTTTCTATATAAATATTTTCAGCCAAAATATCTAGAAGTCATAGGAAATGAAGATACAATAATGTATATAATACAAAAACTATATGAAATAAGTGGGTTTTGGAGAAATATTATGGTGAAAAATTATGTAGGTCCCTTTTATCAACAATATACTTAGGAAATGCATTGAGAATTGCAAAAACAATGAATAGACAAAATCTAAAAAAGAAGATTGGCTTGGTAGGTTAAACAATCCAGAATATAGCCTGTTTAGTACAAGTAAACCTACTCTAGAGTTCTTGAAAAATTTTATACGATAACCAGGAACGTTGCCAATGTCCTTCAGGCATTTGCCTTCAAACACAAAAAAAAATCCACGGATAGTAAGACTGCCATAGAAAAGCACTTATCATATAAAATCTGGCAATCATATAGAAATATAATTCCTCAAATTCCTCAATCCTCAAAGCAAAGTAGGCAAAAGGTAAAGGTCAAGTGGACTGTAACGTTGGTTTTTTTAGCTCACCTGAGCTGAAAACTCAAGTGAGCTTTTCTGATCACCCGTTGTCCGTCGTCCGTCCGTCCGTCTGTTCGTCTGTCTGTCCGTCTGTAAACTTTTCACATTTTCAACTTCTTCTCAAGAACCACTAGGCCAATTTTAACCAAACTTGGTACAAAGTATCCTTGGGTGAAAGGGAGTGTAAATTGTTAAAATAAAGGGCAAAGTTCCCTTACAAGGGGAGATAATCAAGAAAAGACAAAAATAGGGTGGGGTCATTAAAAAATCTTCTCAAGAACCACTGGGCCAGAAAAGCTGAAACTTATATGGAAGCACCCTGGGGTAGTGTAGATTCTAAATTGTTAAAATCATAACCCCCGGGGGTAGGGCAGGGCCACAATAGGGAATCAAAGTTTTACATTGAAATACATAAGAAAAATCTTCAGAAATCTTCTTCTCAAGAACCACTGGACCAGAAAAGCTGAAACTTATATGGAAGCATCCTGGGGTAGTGTAGAATCTAAATTGTTCAAATCATGACCCCCGGGGATAGGGCGGGGCCACAATAGGGAATCCAAGTTTTACATTGAAATATATAGGAAAAATCTTTAAAAATCTTCTTCTCAAGAACTACTGGGCCAGAAAAGCTGAAACTTATATGGAAGCATCCTGGGGTAGTGTAGATTATAAATTGTTCAAAACATGACCCCCGGGGGTAGCGCGGGACACATTAGGGAATCCAAGTTTTACGTTGAAATATATAAGAAAAATCTTTAAAAATCTTCTTTTCAAGAACCACTGGACCAATAAAGCTGAATCTTATTTGGAAGCATCCTGAGATAGTGTAGATTCTAAATTGTTCAAATCATGACCCCTGGGGGTAGGGCGGGGCCACAATAGGTACATTAAAAGGGGGAAATCTGGTAAAGAACAGCATGGCCAAAGTTACTCAGGTGAGCGATGTGGCCCATGGGCCTCTTGTTTTTCATTATGTTGGCAAACATTTCACATGCAAAATAGTATAGACTTACCTCTTTAATGTCAAAAATATGCTGTATATCGGCACAATTTTGAAAGTAGGTCAAAGGTCAAAGTAGGTTTAAGGGTTACAAATTCTCTGAATTCTAAAACTTTAATGTAACATAAGCTCCGCCTTTTTTACCAGGTCATCCCCAATCTTTATAAGGGCCGTTGCATGCTCCTCACATTATTTAACCATTCGTTTTTTATTTCGATTTAGATAACTGATTTTATGAAACTTCAAGAGTACTGTGCAACAATATATTCGAGAAGTGGTGTAAATCAGATGTGGATACTTAAAAATTCCAAGGAACTTTTGGAAAATTTGAAATCACAAGATTTTACCAAAATCAACAGCTTAAAAACTTATGACTTTTCAACTTTGTACACAACCATTCCCCACGATAAATTAAAGTCCAGGCTTTTTGATATCATTGACAGCTGCTTTTTCAATAAAAATGGAACTCGTAAATATACTTACCTTGTCATTGGTCATTTGCAAAATTATTTTGTCAAAAAACAAGTACTCTGAAGTTGACATTAAAAAGATGCTTGAGTTTCTGATTGACAATATCTATGTGGTTTTTGGAGACCAGGTCTTCCAACAATCTATTGGAATTCCTATGGGTACCAATTGCGTCCCGTTGTTAGCAGACCCTTTTTTGTATTCGTATGAAGCAGAATTTGTCCAAAATCTTGTACGTGAAAAGAAGAAAACACTTGCTGTGGCGTTCAACTCGACATTTAGATATATCGACGACGTATTGTCAATTAACAATGGCTATTTCCATTCTCATGTCGATACGATATATCCTTGTGAACTTGAGATAAAAGATACCACAGAGTCTGACACATCTGTTTCATATTTGGATATTTTACTTGAAAAAGACGTTAATGGTAATCTAACAACCAAGCTTTATGATAAACGTGATGACTTTAACTTTTCAATCGTCAACTTCCCTTACTTATGCAGCAATATACCTTCATCACCTGCATACGGGGTATATATCTCTCAGTTGATTCGATACGCAAGAGCATGCTCTACGTATGTACAATTTCTAAAACGAGGTAAATTATTGACAAATAAGTTGATGAAACAAGAATATCAGCTGTCTCGTTTAAAGTCATCATTTCGTAAGTTCTATGGTCGATACAATGACCTTGTCAGCAAATACAATTTATCATTGAATGAAATGCTGACTGACGTTTTTCACACTAATTGTTAGGCCATTATTTACACACTGAATTGTCGACGAATTTTTCCGTTATTTCCCGATCATGACAAGGAGCACACGGCGGGTGTGACCGGTCGGCAGGGGATGCTCACTCCTCCATGGCACCTGATCCCACCTCTGATGTTTGGAGGTCCGTGTTTGCTCTGCTCCTATTTTGTATTGATTAATGGACTTTTGAGCTTGAATACTGTTCGTTATCTCCATATATTTCATGATTGAATAATTCATATCTCTCTGATTGGCTGAGATCAACAATGTAGGAAAAAAAACTACGTTATATTCACCTGCACGTGACCTTCCAGGTAAATAATTATAAGGATTTATTTTCTCTACATTGGTCTAAAAATAGATCGGGAAATTCCAAATCGATACAAATAGTTTTAGAAGGCTATTTCACTTGCTACCGACTTCCATTCAGGCAAACATAGCATTAGGAAATATATAATTTTGGTGGGGGTGGTTTTTTTTTTTTGGGGGGGGGGGAGGGTGCAGGGACCTCCACCCCCCACAAACAATTTTTTTCTGAACGTAAATTTTTACTTTAATTTACACTAAAAATATTCATTGAAAGGCTGGTCCCCCACTAATGGACTTTAATCCCCCACCTCAACCCCGAAACAAAATTTGAAATTAAAAGAATTCTCTTTTCGTGGGGGCTAATCAAAAATTTATTTTTCAGCTGTCATTTTCCCCTGATAATGCCCTCTTTCAAAATCTATCTTATTAAAAAGCATGTCATTATTTCTTTTCTTCATAGCAGCTTAATTAATTAGATTTACAAAATTCCAAATTAAACGACTGGTAATGTTTATTTAACCCTGCTTCTCTAATTGCATTTGGTTATGACTTCAGCAAATGTAAACAAGTAAGATGGCATGAACTGCTTAATGAGTTCGTATCATTTAATCATTGAATTATATAATAAAACAATTATTGCTGTTTTTCAGTCAATACGATGATTAAGCCACCCTTCGGGCTCGGTGAGTAATGTACTCCTCAGGTGGCTAAATCATCGTATTGACTGAAAAAACAGCAATAATTGTATAATATTGTAATTTTCCTTTATATTATATTCGAAACACACAGAATAAGCAGAAGACATTAATGACCTTTATCTCATAATTAAAACATTGTCTTTCGCTAAACATTCTTGAGTCTTTCGTCACAAGTGTATAAGCATTGGGCACAGAATGGCAGCAAAGAGCCTCATCGCCGATAGCGATGCGCCTAATAAGAATGTTTTATTGCAAACATATAATTAAGATATGATTGGAAGATTTTTTTTCTTCAACTTATACGTTATACCTGAAAAAAGTTGATAATCCAGTTGGATTACGTTAATGTATGAGGACATTTGCGACCCCGTCAAAATATAAGACAAATAAATTGAATTAATACCAGGTACAACGAAATACATTATACTGTTTAGGAAGGTTAAAACTTATGTACAAAAGTATTGTTATGCTACGAAAACCGGATAAGCTCATTTTTGACAAGATAAAAAAAGTATTTTTAAAATTCGTTATTACGAGTTAGCATGTCGTTATAATGAGTTAATTATCTCGTTATAATGAGTTAGTTATCTCGTTATAACGAGTTAGTATCTCATTATAATCAGTTTAATTCGTTGTTACGAGTTAATTAGTATCTCGTTATAATGATTTAATTATCTCGTTACTACGAGTAAGTTATCTCGCTATAACGAGTTAGACCTTGTTATGATCAGTAAGTATCTCGTTATAACGAGATAATTATCTTGTTATAACGAGTTAGTTATCTCGTTATAACGAGATAGTTTGTTCGTTATTTCGAGATTTAATATCAATATCGGAATAAAAATGCAGTTTTCAATGCCTTTGGATTTTTAGTTAATAATAGTTAACAGTCGAATTTAACTTGAATAATTGATAAATAGTTGAAAGTTTAATTTGCGCTAGGGTTTAATTATGATTAAGTCTTTAATTTTCTTGCTGTCAACAATCATGTTTTGATAAGTATAGCAACTCTAAGGCGAGCACATTTACACATTACTAGCCTAGTGTCAGTGTTGAAAACAATTCGTGAACAAGCAGACGGCATAATAAATAATGACACTATTATATAAATATACTTGGCAATTTATTTATGGCAACAATTTCTGATGAATGACACTATTTTGACATGCTCTGGATGATGAAATATATGGAGATAACGAACAGTATTCAAGCTCAAAGTCCATTAAACATTACAAAATAGGAGCAGAGAAACACGGACCTCCAAAACATCAGAGGTGGGATCAGGTGCCATGGAGGAGTGAGCATCCCCTGCCGACAGGTCACACCCGCCGTGTGCTCCTTGTCATGATCAGGAAATAACGGAAAATTCCGTCGACAATTCAGTGTGTAAATAATGGCCTAACAATTAGTATGAAAAAAGTCAGTCAGCATTTGACTCAATGATAAATTGTATTTGCTGACAAGGTCATTGTATCGACCATAGAACTTTATACTGATTTATACTCTTTCATATATTAATATCTAATTCCCCAATTTTGCACTTAAATAATGCATATATATTAATTATGCCGCTAATATTAAATATCACAGACATTATAATTGCAACATATCGCAGGCGTTAATGCAACATATAATATATAATTATGATGCCTTCACGTTAGCGAGTTATTTAGGTAAGAGACGATATCTACAAAATTTGAACGACTTGTAACAATACGTAATTTGACATCAGATATAATCTATAGTATTGAATCAATGACTAACTAAGTTGAAATAGTTAAATAGAGGGAAATTATGGCATGTCAAACGTTGCAACATTCGATCATTTTTATTTGTATTGTATAATTTTCTATAATTTTCGCATTGTATAATTTTCTATTTGTATTGTATAACGTTTATTTATATTGTACAATTTTTCATTTGTATTGTATAATTTTTCATTTGCATTGTATAATTTTTATTTGTATTGTATAATTTTTCATTTGTATTGTATAATTTTGGTATTGTGTAATTTTTTCATTTGCATTGTATATTTTTTTCATTTGTATTGTATATTTTTTTCATTTTCATTGTATAATTTTCCATTTGTATTGTATAATTATTATTTGTATTGTATACTTTTCCATCTGCATTGTATAATTTTCCTTTTGTATTGTATGATTTTATTTGTATTGTATACTTTTCCATTTGTATTGTTTAATTTTCCATTTGTATTGTATAATTTTCAATTTGTATTCTATAAATTTCTATTTGTTTTGTGTATTTTTACAATACAAATGGAAAAGTATACAATACAAAAGGAATATTATACAATACAAATGAGAAACTATACAATACAAATGAAAAAAATTATACAATACAAATGAAAAATTATACAATACAAATGAAAAAATATACAATACAAATGAAAAATTATATAATACAAATAAAAATTATAGAATGCAAACGAAAAATTTTACCATACAAATGAAAAATTATAGAATGCAAATAAAAATTATACAATACAAATTAAAAAAAATATACAATACAAATGGAAAACTACAATACAAATGGAAAATTATAGATTACAAATAAAAATTAGACAATGCAAATAAAAAAATACACAATACAAATGGAGAATTATAGAATACAAATAAAAAAAATTACAATACAAATGAAAAATTATACAATACAAATGGAAAATTATACAATGCAAATGGAAAAGATCGAATATTGGAACGTTTGACATGCCATAGGAAATAATATGAAAGAGTAAAGGTGTCTACACTTGTTGTGTTAAATCTGTACATTGTCTAATTTGTTATTGTCTTAACGACTTGTAAAGTGTTAAAACTCCTTATTAATACACAAATATTAAATAGTATCTTGGTGATTTAGCAAAATTTAAGGTAGCTTCTTTAATTTATTTGATTGATTTTAAGCTATAAATTATTGCGGCTTAAAAAATTTTGATTTGAAAATATTGCTAAAAGCAAAAGATTTAATCATATCGATATGGTGATACATGTATCGATAACTAACAATAAATACATAGTTAAATAAAGTAGATTCATTGGGATTTTTACCCCCCCCCCCCATGAAAATCTTTTAGTAAGGTCTGGAAACATCTTTTTCATGGTGCAAGTATTTATAGAAACAGACTATAGCAATTTCCTGCTTACTGCCATTTTATTTTAAAAAACCGGCTCTACCTTATAACCTTTGCATGCGTCAACTAGACCACATGGCTTGAATTTATAAATCACAATAACATAAGCAGGGGTGAATTAAGCATTGACTGTTTATGATACAGAATACAACAATATTAGATATGTCTTACCTGCATTTAAATGTCTTTGATAGATATGTGCACACAGAAGACAGGACGGTAGAAGTAAAAGGAAGGGTATAACAGGAAAGGCATCAGATTTTACTCAAGGTAAGAGAGAGAGAAGAATGCAAAAGGATCCACAACCACTTAAACGTCATTTCCCACCCAAATGCCGGATACTGAACACTTCGGAAAAAAGATGGGCAAACAGGCGAGCAAAATGCCTTTTGTGCGACAAATATGAAAATTAAAAAATTAAATCTAAATAATGACATTTTTTTTTATATTTCATTTAACATTAACGTATACTTTTTGTCAAATCTCCATAATTTGCAACAATGTTGAAATTATTCATCTTTGAAAAACACCAAAGGGCGCAAAATGATCATTCCTTCATTCTATATTACTATTTTTCTCTATGAGTGGGAATTGGCTACATTTTTTTGGAAGATTATACTCAAAGTATGCCAAAAAATATACACTTTTCGGTTAACAAAAAACAAAGAGCAAAGTCCAACTGTACATTAAAAATGCATTTTTATGACACAACATTCGTATCTTTCCGAGAAATATTTAGTCCATTTAGTCAAGGGTCATATCACAAACATTATTTGAATGCCGCTGTTTGTCATAAGCTGTACATGTATAGCGTAATAGGTAGAATGTCTTTAAGGGGAAAAAAACTGATGCTCAGGATTTTCATGCATGGGTTCAACCCCAAGAATAACATTTTTTTTTAAATCAGAGAATGGTTTTTGTCAAGAGATTTCCTCAGTTCTGTTTGTTATAATTTCATACCTTTTAATAATGAGAACTTTACTCTAAATACTGAATTCACAAATTGAATATGACTTTTATACATTTGAAGCTATAGATATATTGCAGGCCTTGTTCGCCCATCTCCTGCGTCACTTATAGAGGTTTTAAATCAAACAATATTATGAGAAAGAAACATTTACAATTTTTTCAAATTTCATATATTATACTAACTATGATCGATTTAAAAAATTTCGCAAGCCATAAACCAAAAGAGTATCATTTCTAAATAAGATTGCTATAATAATCTTTGGTCAGTTTAAATTTTGTAGCCCATTAAATATACCATATGGTCGTAAATGATAGATGAAGTATTCTAGTCCGTACATTTTACGGGGACCGACGTAGTGGAAAGAAATAGCATAATCGCTGATATTATCTAGCCCCTGTAAATAATAATAATAATAATAATAACGGAGGAAAAAAATATCAACCGTTATATGAAGAGCGTTCAAGATGCTAAAAACTTAATATTCATGTCTTTTGTCACAATGCATAAGAAGAAGAAACACATTAAAACAAGAGGCCCATGGGCCACATCGCTCACCTGAGTAACTTTGGCCATGCTGTTCATTACCAGACTCCCCCCTTGTAATACCTATTGTGGCCCCACCCTCCCCCCAGGGGCCATGATTTGAACAATTTAGAATCTACACTACCCCAGGATGCTTCCACATAAGTTTCAGTTTTTCTGGTCCAGTGGTTCTTGAGAAGATTTTTAAAGATTTTTCCTATATATTTCAATGTAAAACTTGGGATTCCCCCTATTGTGGCCCCGCCCTATCCCCTGGGTCATGATTTGAACAATTTCGAGTGTACACTACTTGAGGATGCTTCCACATAAGTTTCAGCTTTTCTGGCCCAGTGGTTCTTGAGAAGAAGATTTTTAAAGATTTTTCCTATATATTTCAATGTAAAACTTGTATTTCCTATTGTGGCCCCGCCCTACCCCCGGGGGTCAAGATTTGAACAATTTAGAATCTACACTACCCCAGGATGCTTCCACATAAGTTTCAGCTTTTCTGGCCCAGTGGTTCTTGAGAAGAAGATTTTTAAAGATTTTTCCTATATATTTCAATGTAAAACTTGGATTCCCTATTGTGGCCCCGCCCTACCCCCGGGGGTCATGATTTGAACAATTTAGAATCTACACTACCCCAGGATGCTTCCACATAAGTTTCAGCTTTTCTGGCCCAGTGGTTCTTGAGAAGAAGATTTTTAAAGATTTTTCCTATATATTTCAATGTAAAACTTGGATTCCCTATTGTGGCCCCGCCCTACCCCCGGGGGTCATGATTTGAACAATTTAGAATCTACACTACCCCAGGATGCTTCCACATAAGTTTCAGCTTTTCTGGTCCAGTGGTTCTTGAGAAGAAGATTTTTCCTATATATTTCAATGTAAAACTTGGATTCCCTATTGTGGCCCCGCCCTACCCCCGGGGGTCATGATTTGAACAATTTAGAATCTACACTACCCCAGGATGCTTCCACATAAGTTTCAGCTTTTCTGGCCCAGTGGTTCTTGAGAAGAAGATTTTTAAAGATTTTTCCTATATATTTCTATGTAAAACTTGGATTCCCTATTGTGGCCCCGCCCTACCCCCGGGGGTCATGATTTGAACAATTTAGAATCTACACTACCCCAGGATGCTTCCATATAAGTTTCAGCTTTACTGGCCCTGTGGTTCTTGAGAAGAAGATTTTTTAATGACCCCACCCTATTTTTGTCTTCTCTTGATTATCTCCCCTTGTGAGGGGACTTGGCCCTTCATTTTTACAATTTAAATTCCCCTTCGCCCAAGGATGCTTTGTACCAAGTTTGGTCAAAATTGACCCAGTGGTTCTTGAGAAAAAGTCAAAAATGTGAAAAGTTTACAGACGGACGGACAGACAGACAGACAGAAGGACAGACGGACGGACGACGGACAAAATGTGATCAGAAAAGCTCACTTGAGCCTTCGGCTCAGGTGAGCTAAAAAAGTATTGCAATGCAATTATAATATTTTCTAAAGAAAGTGGGCGCACTAGATAGGATGTCGGCAGGAATTACTGATACGAAACGTATAAGCCCAACATTGCCATATTGGCCACATCTTTCAAAGATTCCCCAGCCATCACCATGATCTCTCAACAGTAGCAACCTCTGTTCAAATAGTTTTAAAAATCTACGAAAAGTATTTTTGCAGCTTTATTTAATAGATAAGCTCTGCAACTCTGCATTTCCAACAATAATGCAGCACTCTAGAACGATTAACGTCACATATGGATTTGAATTGAAGTGACAGTACTAGACTTTTCGCTTCAGTTTAATTTTTATCAAAAACCAATTATATACTGAGTATTGCTATCTCTGGTTGTATCTCCATTCTTTTACAATTTGTAGTAAATTTTATGGTGATAGATCCAGAAACAACAAAATCACTGAAGAAAAAGATTCACAGAGTATAATTTTTGCATCAGTTCGTATATATATTCCGGTAAAACCAAGTATATCAAGAGAAATATTAAACATTTACCTAGAGCACAGTTAATAACTAAGATTCTAAAAAAGGTGTTAAAGATATCGATATTTTTTTTATTCTCTTAATGTGCCCAGATTCCTGTCGAATAGCTATGGAATGTGCAAACTTTTTTATTATAGATTTCCTATTCAAATGATATTCAAACGGTATAATGGGTTTGTTGTAATATAGTATAGAAACTCTCTCTGAAAATGAGATAAAACAATAACTAAAATCAACAACAGATATCACAATCATTAAAGTACAGCATTAACATTTCCGTTTCAGAATAAATGGTGAGCTATTTTTACGAGCAAAGCAGACTACACGAAGTTCTTTTCTCATTGTCTGCTTCGCATATACTTGTAACTAGGGTGAGTTCACCATGCATCGGACACCCTCGTTGTCCAAAGCAAGGTATGTATCCGATGCATGGTGAACTCACCCTATAGCTAGCAACATCAAGTAGAAAAGCCCCAAGGGCAACAACGCTCACCTGATCACCTTGGCCTTGTTGTTCTTAGGAGGAGGAATATTAAATTATTTTTTCCTCTTTATTCTGTGAAGAATTTTGATACCCTTTATAGGAATAGTGATGCCTTGTCCTATCCCTCCCCCGGGGCCTTGCATTCATGGTCTGAGTTTCATTCAACCATTCTGGCCCATGATTAGCACAAAATTAAATCTGCACTACATGAGGATGCTTGCACATTGATAAGACTACTCAGCGTAATTGTTATAATTGAGAACAAGATTCCTAAATATTTTTCCAATATATTCCCATGTCAAATTTTGTTCCCAGTTGCCTTTATCCTACCCTCGGGAGCCAAGATTTGACAAAATTGAATATGTATTACCTAAAGATGCTTGCATTTTATGTATGAATTGCCATGATACTGCTGTTCTTGAAAAGAAGATTAAAATATAATGTAAAATTCAATACTTTTAGAGTTGAACAACTTGCTCTTTAAATGTCAAGAGCTTTTGAAGGAAAATAATTACCTTTTTAGCTCCATTGGCGTCATACTTATAGTACCAATTTGGATATCCTCCCATTAGATGGGTTTCTGGATCAAAGCAATGAAATCGGCTTCTTCCAAGAGCATCCGTTGAATTTGCTGTTTTAACCCCGAGGTTTTGCATGCATTTTCCCAGTTCGGCGTCCTCAGCGCCGCCGTCTTGCCTACAAAATTTTGGATCTTGGCCAGTTGTTCCTAATCTTCTTAATGTCTCCTTGCTGAGAATATACCCTGCGCCGCCACTGTAATACCCCTGTCGAACTATAGTTTTAAAATGGTGACCAAAATAAACAGGTTCCATTTTGTCACGTGACGAGAGGAAATATCGGAGATTTTCCATTATAAAGTATGTGTCATCATCCGCTTTCATAAACCAATCGGCTTCATCAAAATAGTGGTCGAAGACATATTTGAATGCTCGCATTGTTTTTCCTGTAAGATGTTCACGGCCCTCTGAGATATTAAGTCCAATCGTGGGAAAAGTGTGATTTGTAACAGAACTGAAAAATATCAGTTTGGTGCATCGTTTGCCCCAGGTTTTCTTCACGTGTATAGCTTTCTTCTCAAGATTTTGTGGCCCTGTCATTATCCAGCACAAAACCCGAATTTTGTCAGCCAATTTTCTTGCAACATTGTCATTATCTAAATAATAGAAATAATAATTTTTGTTAAATTTCAGACAAGCTTAACTTCAATTCTTAAATTGTTTGAGACATATTGCCCCCCCCCCCCCCCCCCCTTCATTTTGCCATATTTGTGGGTTCAACATGTATAGGTTTAATTCCGAGTACTTTCTCACTTCTTATAAGTAAAGGAGCCGAAGCTTTTAGTGACCCGATGCCTATTGCTTTTGAGGAATGAAGAGGAATGTGATGTTGACCAAATTAAAATTCGCTGTTCTTAAGAAGTAAATTTTGTGTCTATATATGATACAGACATGTTTTAATCAGATAAATATACATATGAATAATTTGTTGTTTACAATATAGGTTCTACATTGTAGTGTTGTGAAGTTTTTTTAAAAATGCCCTCTCCTCATCGGTTTTGGTAGCTTAATAAGTAGAGATTCAGATAAAAAGCGGGGGGTACCGGCTTCGGTACCAACTATCGCATCAATATTTCTTATTGAAATATAACTAATTCATTAACATTTTGCTAACTTTTAACAAACTCAACAAGCTTAGCAGCATTAGAGGTACGGGTGAGAGTATTTATCGTATAACAAGAGGCCCCTTGGCAACGACGCACACCTGAGTCGAGTCATTTTGGTCCTGCTGTTTTTTTTAATATTCCTATTTAATTTCATAAAATAATTTACATAATATTGTAGACCAAAATCTAGCCCAAGAGAGCTCTAGTAAAATATTAAAGTCGAATCCAAACAACACTGGTATTCTTCAATGTCCGCCCTGCTATTCGTGCAAACAATTTTTTTTTTCCTGTACACATGTATTACTACTGTGCAAAATTTAGATCAACCCTTTCTTTGATCCAAGGTTTTTTTCTTAATTATTTCCCCTTGAAAGAGGCTGTGGTCCTTCATTTGCTCAAACTTGAATCCCTTTCACCTCAAAGGATGCTTTGTGCCAAGTTTGATTGACATTGGTTCAGTGGTTCTGGAGAAGATGAAATTGTGAAAAGTTTACGACGACAACGACAGACAATGGACAAATTTCGATTAGAAAAGCTCTCTTCGGGCCAAGTGACCAAAAAGTATGTTCTTCCTGTGATATAGCTTATACATGTGCTGTAACTCTAAATTCCCAAAAACAAATGAAGCGCTCAAAGAGTGACGTCGACAGTGGATTCTAATAAGAGTTAATGAATGGCCTTCGAGCATCAAAAAGCAAGACATTTTGTATCACGTGAGTCATCACTCAGATGGATACAACTCAGAGTTCCCATCTCTCGGTTGGCGTCGGCCGTCGTACGCAAATTTTGTCATGGTTGTAGATTCAAGCTACGGTAGACTTCCCCTAGCTAATCGGTCATTTTATCAACTTTTCTTAATACTAACCATGATGTTTGTGTTCATCATTAAAATCCACCCCTCTGATGTCATCCCGAGAGAGTCGTCTGTCCATGTCCTCGTGCATTTCGTCGTACGTTTTGGCCACTTCCTGTAATGACCTGGAGGAGAGATAGCTTTCGAATTTTTCTGCTGCATACTTCCGGGTCAAAATAAGGGGTGTTTGAAGGGAGGAAAAACTAGCGATGAGAAATGAAATCACCAGGCCGACTGACAAACCAAAACAGAAATTAAGATGGGACGTGTGAAAACATCCAAGTGCTGAAAAGAAAGCAGAGACAAATTATAAATTACAGTTTTCAATGCCGATGTGAATTGACAAATATCTATCTATCTATCTATCTGTCTGTCTGTCTATCTATCTATCTATCTATCTTTTTACATTATTCTGTATTATTTAAGTACTTGACTTATTATAAAAAGTCGAATTTAGTATAAATGCTGTGTTTCCAAAACAGAACTTACTAACAGACTGTACTTTTCATGAGCTAGCATGCAAGATAAAGTAATTAGTCTCATTTTATTGACCTTTCAATGACATCATTTACAGTAATTAATTATCATAGGTAGCTTTGTACTCTGTGTGCCAAGGAGCAGAGCAGATTTTCAAAGAAATACTGCATTGTCACTATATAATCATGCAATAGACCCTCCAAACCTGGCCCTGGGGCCACAAAATTCACAACTTTGGAAGAGGGACCCTTGATCATCATAGCCAAATACCTAGTTTATCTGCTAAATATTCAGGGGTAGAGAAGAAGATTTTTGAAAAATTTATGCATTTTCACTATATGATCAATAGAGCCCTGCTCTAACACAAGAACCCCTGACCCTGGGGCCATGAATTTCAAAGTTTTGGTAAGGGCTCAATGTTTATTTCAACAATAAAATACTTTCTTTGGTTGTTAGTACGGGAATTAATGTCGCAGAACTCTAATGTTGGCTCTGCTCCTGATTTGTTTTGTTTGAATGGACCTGTGAGCTTGAATACTGTTCGTTATCTCCATATATTTCATCATTACTATTTTTTTGATTTTACAAAATTAAATCTTAATTAGATTTCAAAAGAAAGAAATGTTGAAAACATAGAAAAGTAACTCTTCTGTGTGGAATATATTTTTGTTTGTGGTAAGCATCTTCAAAAATCATCCTTGCTGCACAGCAATACAGTTAGGCACACATTTATTCCTGTTGGACAGTGGAGCATTTTAATTGATGAAAAATTATAATGCGATCGAATACGATTCATGATAAACAAGAGGCCCATGGGCCACAACGCTCACCTGAGTAACTTTGGCCCTGCTATTCTTCACCAGATTTCCCTCCTTATAATACTTATTGTGGCCCCGCCCTACCCTCGGGGGTCAAGATTTGAACATTTTAGAATCTACACTACCCTAGGATGTTTTCACATAAGTTTCAGCTTTTCTGGTTCAGTGGTTCTTGAGAAGAAAATTTTTAAAGATTTTTTTTCTATATATTTCAATGAAAATATTTAGAATTTACATAACCCCAAAATGCTTCCACATAAGTCTTAGTTATTTTGGCCCAGTGGTTCTTGAGGAGAAGATTTTTAAAGATTTTTTTTTATAAATTTCAATGTGAAATTTTGATTCTACACTACCCCAGGATGCTTCCACATAAGTTTCAGCTTTTCAGGCCCTGTGGTTTTTGAGAATATTTTTCAATGATCCCACTCTATTTTTGTCTTTTCTTCTTGATTATCTCTCCTTGTAAGGGGTGGTTTTTGAGAAGTTGAAAATGTGAAAAGTTTACAGACGGACGGACGGACAGATGGATAGACAACGGACAACGGGTGATCAGAAAAACTCACTTGAGCTATCAGCTCAGGTGAGCTAATAAAACTAACCTACGTGCACTGCTTGTATAGAAGTCCTATTGATTCCCCCTTTCCTCCTTTTTCAATTTATATATATACAAACAGAAATTCCATTGGTTATCACTCATCATCCAAAAAATCACATCTTCAACACAACGAAACAGTGTTTGCCCATACTTCAACAATCAAAAAATTTGAACGACCTTATTAAGGAGAAGGATTTAATCTATAGTAGAAGGCAACCACCAAATTTGAAGAAAATCCTCACGAAAGCCAAATTCACTTTTTCAAAAGAAAAATTTGTGGTTTCCAAATGTGACGATCCGCGTTGTGGAACTTGCGATTTCCTACAAATCGGAAAATCAATCACATTCAAAAACGGAATAGATTTTAAAGTTCAACATAACATGAACTGTAAATCAAAGAACGTCATATATTGCACGACCTGTCGTGGTTGCGGAGAACATTACATTGGACGAATGGGAAATAAAATATCTGACCGTGTAAGAGTACATAAGCAGCATATAAGGGACCCACCCGTTCGGAATACTCCGTGCAGCAAACACCTTGAACGATGCGGCAAGGGACTTTCTAGTATCTTTCCATTCTATAAAGTTACAGAGGAAAATGAACAGTTACGGCGGGCAAAAGAACAATATTTCATTGACAAATGTAAACCTAAACTTAACAGATAAATATCCTGACTTTATATATGTTTTCATATTTTAATTATTGGTTATTATTGTGTAAACATGTTTCATTTATAGTGTCAATTCTATATTTATTTTGGCGCTTTCTTCGGACATTGTTTGCGCCAACTTTTGACGTTGTCTTTTAACTATGATGTCATAATAACGACATTATTATGTCATGTTGCTATTGTTATTGTCAATATTAAAAATCCACTTTTTCATATTATTTCGAATAAAATTTGCATTATCATGTATATACAATCAAATTTGAAATCCGTTATTTTAAAAATCATTGCCAAATCAAAATAAATCATTCATTAGTTTGTAAGTGTTCTATAACGGATTAACAATTTTTTAAGATATTAGAGAAATTTAATATCGTTGAATGGCTTGATGAAATAGTATATATAATTTAAAATACAATATTTTCTTCAACTAACTTTTACTTTACTTGTTCCAGAACTTACACTATAAAAGAAGTGCAGATGATACCAATATATCGATAAAGTATCCACCCTCGAGTATAAAAATACCTTTCCGTGGAATTACACTTTGCGTTAAAAACAATATTACTAAGTCTTTTATTTCTTAAGAAAGTGATTGAAATATTTGGTAAACCGAGAAGCTTCCTGGGACTTCGCCCCCCCCCCCCCTTGCGCCCCCACCAGGATTTCGCCTCCGACCTACTGGGGGGCCTCAGCTAGGACAACTCCCAGACCTCCTGCCGTTCTCTGCGTACACTTTACATGTGCGTACATTCTGGTTACGCGCCTGCATCCAATGGACTTGAAATTATATATATATATATATATATATATTACATTTCCAATGTCTTTGTCCGAGATAAAATTACAAATTGTAAAAATACTTTATTTCTACATAAATCTACTGGTTCATCGATAGGCGCGGTTTAAAAAAAAATCACGTGCGGGGCGGGACAAATAGAGACAGAAGCGGGGCTATTAGCACGGGAATTTGCAGAATCAGGAGCATGTAAATATAAGGAATAACTGTCAGATTTTTTGGATTCATGACGATGATCAATCGATTGGCTTGCGTGATAATTTTATGCATAAACGCCTTCGGCGTTTATGCAAATTATCACGCAAGCCACTCGATTGATCACATCATGAATCCAAAAAATAAGACAGTTATTCCTTAAATATATATATATATATATATATATATATATATATATATATATATATATATATATATATATATATATATCAGGGTTCTCCACATTTGAAAATTTAACCATGGAGGAAGCTTCGCGAAAGCGAAATGTGATCGAAAGCATGAACGCTTGTTAGACTCTCTAAGCTTCATTAATCAAGGATTGATCTCACAAAACGTAATCACTGCAAAACAAAAAATTGACCCCCCCCCCCCCAAAAAAAAGATTAAAATAAAATAAAACAATAAAAAGCATTATGTATCTTACTTTACGAAAGTACCAACTGTACCAAAATTCGACCAAAACTGTAGGAATGGTTTAAAAGAATTTCATATTTTTAAAAATTTGATATATAGTTACCATTGCAACGTACAATGTTCGTCATTATTTATATAAAAACTAATTTACAGTTCTTATTGATCTTGCCTATTGCGTGAAAAGTTTTATTTAAATAAAATTAAAACTGATGTAGGAGTAGATCTAGTATTTTGGGCGGAAAAATTTTACAGACACACAAACGAACACACGAACAAACACCGACATTTTAACATTGCCTGAGTTTTTAACTGCATGGTCTTTGAAAACTTACTATATGGTATAAGTATCAAAACTTAATATAACCAGGGGCATAAATTTGACATAACTGTAATAATGCTTTCTCTGTTCTGTTTTTTTAAAACTTTTTTTCTACACTGCATTTTTCGCCGATTTTCCTCCATTGTTTACTTCTCCATGTGCTCCAGTGCTAAAAATAGCGCCACGCGACGTTTCATGAAAACGGGAGGTACCTCTAAAACTTAGACTTGGTGATTAGTGTTCGTGTCCATTTTGTCAGAAAGATAATAAAATTATTATATTTAAAAACGGAGCAAGAGGAATTAATTATCCTAGAGTACCCATAAATCGTCCCCTTAAGACAATATGCGTTATAGGAACGGGCAGCACGTGCGGTTTAATAAACTTTTTTCTTCATCAACATTACCATCAACCTACTTATCATGTGTGCCTATCATTTTTTTTAATCGTACCTTGTTGAAGACTTTTGGTTTCGTATTCAAAATGGAGTATTCTATATTTACTAATTGACGTCATACCCTATTTTCGTCCTCTGGAATTTAATAAGGCCATGCCTACTGTATGATCTGTTTCTCGTTACTTTTCAAGAAAACTTGTATGGGGAAAAAATCAAAGAGGTAAATAAAGCTTACACTGGTGTATTTTTAGACAAACTTGATGAATAATGCATCAGCAAAGTAGAATAAATAGATCAATAAATGCACAATGTAAAATTTCATGAAAAGTTAAATTAATGTTTTTACTTTTCAGATTTTTTTTATTTACAGTGTGGGCATAAAAAGACATCCCCTCTCCTGATAACCCGTCTCCCAGCACAGTCTCCTAAGTGAACCCAGTGGAAACACCTGTCACACTGTACCCACTTGGCAAATGAAATGAATACACTCTTTCTCACTTCATCCGGTGTAAACTGTTTACACACACAGCATTTATCTTTCTCTGATATCTCCTCTTCATCTGTATCTGAATCTGTTAGAACAGTTCTTGTATCACTGCTATGGTTACCAGATGTACTGGGTCCAGCTTCTTGTGAATCAGTTTCAACTTTCTTGGATACTTTTCTTTTGTTTTGTTTCTTACTTGGACATGACTTACGTTTCTTTGGACATGTAGGTTCTTGGTGTTCTACGATCTGTTTATGAACTTCTTCCTCAGTTATACAGTGACCTGATGTTATTTTTGATAAGGTGTTTCTGCTCTTTGCCTTTTTCTCAGATTTTATCTTCTTTAAGTTTTCAATTTTGTCACTGAAAAAGTCCCCTGCCATAGTTGGTGTATCTTGACCCTGTGTGAGGGGAATGCGCCCGCTGTCTCCATCTTCAGTAGTCTGCACTTCTTGGGACTGGATTTCTTCTTGCTGAAGTTGGAATGCTTGAGAAGGAAGAAGATAATCCCTGTTGACTGCATTCTCATTTAAAGGATAAATTCCTGTTTTTCTAAAAGCTGCCTGTAGATTTTCCATGGTGAGTGCTTTTGTATATGATCTAGATGCAATTGAACATATGTCATACTTAGAGATGACAGAAGACAAAGCCCTGGTTTGTTTGTGACATTCATTGTTGTAGATCCTGTGGAAGGGCCCATAACATCCAACATCCAGAGGCTGCAAAAAATGACTGGTATGGGCAGGTAGAATAAATAGGATGATGTTGTGTTGCCTCGCCCAGTCAACCAAACCTACTGAGACATGTGATTTGTGGCCATCTAGACTTAAAAGGATAGGTTCTCCTCCCCTTCCTGGTGCATACTTAAGAAAGTGCTCCTCTAGATATTTTCGAAATATAGTTGAATTAGACCATCCAGTCTCTGATACCGTACCATCTGCCCCAGGAGATTTTCCGGCCAAAAACTCTGGGCGCATTCTTGCTCCCGCAAAAACAAAGTATGGTGGAATTGCTGTACCCGCAGCGCTTCCACATCCTAAAATTGTGGTGGTAGATGACTTTTGGGACATTACTTCTTGGACATTAAGGTGTCGTCCAGCAACTACTGCTGGTGGGGAATGATGTTGCTGAATCCCCTTTTCGTCAACATTGAATATCAAATGGGGCTTATCCTGAAGATTGTTTTTATGTATGACTTCCTGCAGTTCTTTGAAGTAAGAAGTTACTGTCTCTTTGTTACCTGCTTTTGCTCTCTGAATCTCCATGGCTCTTGGCTTTACTACACGGAGTTCCTCCCACCTGGACATGAATCCCTGGTACCACCTCAGAGTCAGTGGGTTATCTCTGTTACGTTTCCCCAAACTTCTTACAAAATCATTAGCCAGGTCCACAACTTCTTTCCTGGTATACCCATAGCCAAACTGAGCCATTTCTTTAATGTGGTCTGCCAGTCTTGACTCCTCTTCCATACTAAATATAGGAGCTCTGCCTGATTTAACAGTATCTACTGATACCATACCCATTGTTCTGTCTCTTAAGGTTCTCACTGGTACCCCAAATTGTCTAGCTGCACCTCGCACTGTTTGTTTCATTTCCTTAACTGCTAGATAAGCATTAGTCATCTTAGTTGGGCTATACTGTCGGTACCCTAAGGAGACTAGCTTTGGTTTAACCTATTTGAAAAAAAAAATTAAGTATATAGTCACTTGAAATTATCAACATTAGCACTAATTAAAATAATATATTATTAATATCAATAGATTTAATAATATTCTTATTCTGAAAACACACAAATTTGTAAACATTTGATATGCCATTGAAATATTGTAATTATAATAGTAATAACAAAGTAATTATCTTTTTTTTTCTTTATTTAACCAATATTTTATTCACACACACACACACACACACACACACCCTCACACACACACACACACACACACACACACACACACACACACACATATATATATATATATATATATATATATATATATATATATATATATATATATATATATATATATATATATATATATACATATATATATATATATATATATATATATATATATATATAAATAATAATCTATGATCTACCATTATGTTTGTGTTATGTATAATTTATACACAGCAACCATTTACTGGCATTTTGTAATAAAAAAATTATTTAAAAAATATGTAAAATATATTATAAAATAAAAAGAACAACATTCTGAACATATTCTTGGTTAAAGCTTAATTTATTGGTCACGTTAAAAATAGCAAACCGTAGGTACGTCAATTTCCATGCAGCCCATGTGTACGGTGCACTTGTTTCCTGTGAAACTGAAAATGTGTTTTTGTTGGCCTATTTTTTTTTAAAGCGTCTGTGTGATTCAGACTGACAGACATGATGGTGCTGTTCTCTCCATCGGGGGTTGAATATTAGGGCATAATATTGCCATTAAGACATAAAGGAAAAATTGGGCATAAGGAAAAGATGTATATTGTGTATGGCCTATTATTTTTCATTTGCATTACCTGTTTAAACCGCATTTCTTCTGAAATCTTCTTGACGTTTCTTTTGCTTCTTCTGTTTACATTCGATACCAGTAAAAAATTACGTCATAGACAAACAATTCGAAACGTGCTACTCATGAAAACTTTGGGGACGATTTTAGGGTACGGACGAATTTAGGGGTTACGACGATACATACAACGGGATAAGAAATTACGTGTATACAGGAAAATTAACTCTGAAGATATTGATAATCAGCTGATTGACTCTCAATTGTCACGCTTCACGGTATACAGGTACATGTATATTCGCCGATCAACGACCGTTTGTTTGTTTAGCACAGTTCGCTTTCTCTCGTGGTGCATGCCAGTCGTAGTATAAACACAATTAACTGCTCAGGTCATTAAAATTAATTGTCAATACTGAAATGCAATAAAAATTTAATCATGGCGGCCGCTGATTTTAACCATGGCGCAGCTCATTTAACCATGGCGCACATAAATTTAACCATGGCGGGCCGCCATGGTAAAACCCCTTGTGGAGAACCCTGATTATATATATATATATATATATATATATATATATATATATATATATATATATATATATATATATATATATATATATAAAGCACTAAAAACCAACAACACTGTATATCCGAAGTGTCGGATCTACTAAGTAGATACAAGGTCACGGATGGAAATTTATATAAAGCACTAAAAATGACCAACGACACGAACAATAATAATTGTCAAATTTTCGGGACAACCTGTCCCTTCCTCAGGACAAAGAAAAAAGTTAAGAAGTCATAAAAACAAAGGAAATAGAGAAGCAAAAACAACTAGCACTACTACTAAACTACCAAACACTAAATATTTACAAGGTTACATGTTTAATTTGGAGTTTATAAACAGTTGTGAACAAAGAAATCCGGAGCGCTATGAATTGCGTCCGGTCTATCGGGTGTACTCGGTGAAGTGTGATTTACATAATTGAACGAATTAATTATCGCTAATTAATTACGGCCAACAGTAAATCGTACATTGTCTAATTCTCTCAAAATAGCGTAACTCTACATGATAAAAAGAAATTAAAGAAAGATAATATGGAAGGACAATTTTGAAATATGAATTTGGATATATTATAAATTTGGAAATCGGAAAAAAGAAATAAACAAAAATGTGAGCTGTAAATATTTGGGTAGGTTGTTCCAGGATTATTAATACGAATTAACGGTAAAGTTTACGCTATATAGAGAGAATGAACTTGTTTGTTACAATTCGGGATTGGGTCTAGTTCACGTTCATCCTGGTGAAGTCATTAAGTTTGTTAATACCATTAGGGCGGAATGACTTCAGCCTGTGCATCCAGAACTTTTCCTTGCCTTTTCTCTGCGCGTCTGTCCATCTTGGATTATGGTCAATAACCACTACTGTCATGTCCTCCCATTTGTGACCTTCAAGGTTGAAATGTTCCCCAACGGGTTCATTGAGTTTTTTGGTCCTAATGGTAGAACGGTGATTATTGACTCTCCTGCGGAGATCTCCTGTTTCACCAACATACTGTTTGGAGCAAACTTTGCAGCTGATGAGATAAATGCAGTTGTCTGTTTGACAGGACAAATTCCCTAGTATTTTGTAGCTGCGGCCTGTAACGGGGCTGTTAAAACTGTCTGTGTCAGAGCTGTACTTACAGAGAAGACATCTTCTGTCAGAGCAAGTTTTAAAGCCCCCGTTAGGTAATGGATTGTCCAATCTGGTTCTTACTACCATGTCCTTCAGGTTCCTCGGGCGCCTGTATGCAGCCAATGGGGGCTCCTTAAAGACCTCTGTCATTCGTTTATTTGAGTGGAGAATTGGCAGATTCTTTTGAAGGATACCGCTGAGGTTCTTAAGGACGGGATGGTATGTGGTTACCAGAGGGACCCTGCCGCTATTGTCTTTTTCCTTGTAGCGTAATAGGTTTTGCCTGTCATGTCCCGCCATCTCATCAATAGCAGTTTGTACGGTGCGGGCATTGTAGCCTCTCTTGCATAAGTGGGACTTAAGGAGACCGCTTTGTTCTTGATATAAGGCAGGGGATGAACAGATGCGCCGAATTCTGGTGGCTAGACCCTTAGGCACACCCTTAAATGTGTGTGGGGGATGACAGCTAGTTGGCATAAGATACAGATGGGAATCTGTGGGTTTCGTGTGGAGACTGAACTCGATTTCACCATCAGTCAGGGTAGATGTAGTATCTAGGAATATGTTTTTCGAATTAGATACGTCTACTGTAAATTTGATAGACTGATGAAAGGTGTTGGCGAACGAAATGAATGCCTCGAGGCTCTCGCGACATTCCACCCACTTCATCTCTATATCGTCAATGAAACGCAACCAGCTAAGGGGCCTAAATGGTGCTTGAAAGAGCAAGTTGCGTTCCAGTCTGCCCATGAAAATATTGGCATAAGATGGTGCCATTTTCGTACCCATAGCAGTGCCATTAACCTGCAGGTAATGTTCTCCATTAAACATGAAGTTGTTATACTTGAGAACATGTTCAAGGAGCTTGGCAAGGGACTCGGTAGAAGGAATTTGTATGGATCTACTATCCCAGACTTCTCTACAGGCTTCGATACCCTCATCGTGCGGAATATTGGTGTACAAAGATGTGACGTCCATAGTCACGAGAAGGGTATGATCTGGAAGGCCAGTAGAGGGCGTCTTGTTGATGTAGTCCGTGGTGTCCTTGAGATAGGATGGCAAATTCTCTACGTGTGGACGGAGATGTAAATCGATGTATTCAGAAATTTTCTCCGTGGGGTGTCCAATAGCGCTAACTATAGGGCGACCTGGCATACCTTCTTTGTGTATCTTAGGAAGCAGATAAAATTGTCCTGGTCTACAGTCAATAGGATTGAGTGTCTCATAGACGTTGATACCAATCTCGTTTTTCTCAAACATTTCGTCAAGAGTTTTGGTGATGGCGGTGGAGAATTCTTTAGTGGGGTCAGAGTCCAGTTTCTTATAGAAACCTTGTAAATATTTAGTGTTTGGTAGTTTAGTAGTAGTGCTAGTTGTTTTTGCTTCTCTATTTCCTTTGTTTTTATGACTTCTTAACTTTTTTCTTTGTCCTGAGGAAGGGACAGGTTGTCCCGAAAATTTGACAATTATTATTGTTCGTGTCGTTGGTCATTTTTAGTGCTTTATATATATATATATATATATATATATATATATATATATATATATATATATATATATATATATATATATATATATATAAATAAGAGATGAATTTAATTTTTGAAGATTCATGAGGACATGATCTACGACGCTTCACGCCGGCATATTACATGAAGCGTTAGCGCTTCATGATAAATATGCCGGCGTGAAGCCTTGTAGTTCATGTACCTCATGAATTTTCAAAAAATAAATTCATATCTTATATTTACATTATTTTCCTGATGAGTTTCCACACGTTACTCCATTCAACTGTCATTTTCGAAGCAAAACAGTTTGCACTATAGTACGGTATTATGACGTAACAATAGAAATACTCATGCTCATCTCATGGTACTTCATGAGAAGATGAACAATCTTCTGCAAAGGATCTTTAGAAAAAATACCTGGAAATGTTAATATATATATATATATATATATATATATATATATATATATATATATATATATATATATATATATATATATATAAAGAATAAAACAGAAATGAAAATGTGGTATCAAATTTTGTTGATCTGAAAAGAATATTTTATCTTAAGGTGATTCGAAAATGACGAGAAAGTAATAGGAAAATTCAAAGATATGTAGCAACAAATAGAAACAAACTTTCTCTCAGCTGTATTTATTATAAAATCACTGATGTAGAAATTCATAATGTATTGCTTTTTAAGTGAAATTTAAAACAAGGAAGATTTTAATTTGTACATGTATTGGCAAAATTCCTTCGCCTAAAAGCTTTTAATATAGAGAAGGTTGCCGAATATTCATAAAGTATTATTTGATAACTTTAACTGTAATCTAATATATTCTTCGCCCTTGTTACATCATGAAACCCGCTTCTGATTTATACCTGTACAATTTATGTCCTTACATATGTAGAAGCTGCATAACGTTTTTACATGGCCGCATCTCTTTAAAATTAGGATTTAAAAATTATCGATTAACCTGTAAGTTTACAGGAAACTAACACAATTTACTCAGAATACAAAATCTCTCTCAGCTACATGTACATGTAGTGCAGTGGGCATTACATGGAAGTAATGCCTACAACACAGAAGATTTACTTTAACCTTTGTAGATCGAGTATAAATAACACAAGTGAACTTGTGATGAAAATTTATTTTAGTGAAAGTTAAGCAATAAAAGGTGAATGTTTGTATTTTGAAAATAATTCACGTAAGATCACATATAACAAAGGAGAGTTCAATCCACACACACACACACGCGCAGTCGCGCGCGTTTCTATTCTAAAACTCGGAAAAGTCCAGAGGAAAACTTTAATGTTTTCCTGATGGCGGAATGCCCATACATCTAATATTCACGCACAACACACTGCATTCACTCAAACTTCAATTAACACATTTACGCAATCACCACACATGCGAGTCGGACACTCTTTGAGGTAGAGGAATGACACTTAATTCCTCATATAAATATTGAGGAACAATTTCCTTTTTACTGTCTAAACATTAGTCGGTAAGTAAATAAATAAATATGTCAAAAAGTAAGTGATTCTTTTATGATTCTTTTATGTTATCAAATTTGTAACATTGTGACATAAATATTTCAGTTGAATACTTTGCTTTCATCGTCTTTTGTCACTTTGGTATCAATCTCTCTTCCTATCTATACAAAGATGTCACACTGGATATAATGCAGTTAACAGTCAGTCTACGATAAATGGACGAATTCAGGGTATAAAACATGAAAAAAAAATAGTTTCAAATAGCAAAATGAACATCTCTGATAGTGAGCACTACCTACGGGCCGCCCGAAATAATAAAAGTTGATCACGGTTGATCCCAGTTTCTAAATTTCTTTTGATATGGATAATAAATGCATATCATTTCATGTGTATATACCTTAGATAAGTTTATATCAAGAAATATATATCGCCAGTAATGTTAAGAAATCATCCTTGCGGTACACCAATGCGACATTTGGAGCACTTTATTTCTGTTGGTCAGTGGGGCATTGACTCAATGGTATTTTTTATGTCCCCACAATATATATGAATGAAAGGACATGTGCGGTCAAAAATGTCAAAGAACAATTCATGACGAATAAAGCTAACCTACATACACTGCTTTCAAACATACTTCTGTCCTATACTTCTGCCCTATAGATTGTTTCCCTCCTTTTTCAATTCCAAAAATTGTATGAGTAAAAACAATGACAATGTGGTATCAAATTTTGTTGAAGTCTGAAAAGAATATTTCATCTTAAGGTGATTCGAAAATGACAAGAAAGTAATAGAAAAATTAATAGATATATAGTAAAAATTGAAAACAAACTTTCTCTTAGCCGTATTTTAACATGTTAATGTAGAAATTCATGGTATTTTCTTTTTTTTTCTTAAGTGAAAATTTAAAAAGGGACGATTTCATTTTGTACATGTATTAGCATAATTCCTTCACACAAAATCTTTTAATATAGTAAAGGTTGTCGTACATCCATTAAAAGGGCCAGACACAGATTTGAAGTGAATATTTTCTCAAATTTTCTGTATAATTTCATGACTTATATGTTGCTATTATAATAGCATTTCACACGGAAATATGATAAAAAACTTATTCTATCTGGAAATTATTGAAACTACGAATTTCGGGATTTTTGATTGACACATCCTTGTATTTTCACAAAGTAAACTTTATCCCTAATACTTGTGAAAAGTAGAAATTTTGTTGTGCATTAATGAAAATATTAAAACTATAATTCAGAAAATTCAGAGTAGAAATGTGAGAAAGCAAAACCAACTCATCAATATTGTCAGTCCATTCTCATTGTTGCGTGCAGAGTTTAACACATCCGGTGAAACGTAAACATTAACAGAGCTCGTGCCCTGTATTCAAAAACAGTTTACGTTTCACTGAGTGTGTTCGATTAAATATTAATTTCAAATGTGTGTCTAGGCCCCTTTATTATCGCATCCTAAATGTAGATCAAATCCAACGGTGATACATGTACATAATGTAATCTAAATAAATCATTTTTCGCTTTTGTTACATCTTGGCAGTTTGGGATAAAACTGGCTATCCAATGTAGACAATACATTTCCCTAGAAGCTGCTTACATATAAATTGTTTACATGACCATGTCTTTATAATTAGAGTTTTAATTATTAATAAACTTGTAAGTTTACAGGAAGCTGATATAATATACCCAGAAGATAATCTCTCTTTCTTTCTTTCTTTCTTTCTCTCTCTCTCTCTCTCTCTCTCTCTCTCTCTGTGAGAGAGAGAGAGAGAGAGCTCTGTAGGCATGCATTATTAACCACAGAAATAGATTTTGTTTTTTAGATTGCCGAGATGGACCGAGAAGGTAGTTAAAAAAAAATAAGCTCTTATTAATACTATGAATTTCAGAAATATATCTTATCTTAATTTGCAGTTATGACATAATAGGGCCTTAGTTACCGATACTTTGTAATACTCGGTAGGGAAAATATCTTCCTTACCCAAATATTTTCCCAGGAAAAAATGCAATTATCACAATTGAGGTATTGGAGATTGTGTAAGGTAAATTTCTATTCTATAAGCCGATACTTGATAATACTTGAAAACCCTAATAAAATAATAATAAAAAGGAGTTTTTACTTTTATTTATTTATTTTTTTTTTTGACATTCTTGAGATACTACTCTTTCTAATAGAAGATAACACGTTGGTAGAAATTGAAAGAATATTGATAGTTGATAGAATACTACAGGGAGGAGGTCCTCCTTTCCTACAGCCATGAAATTATCCATCCTTTTATATATAGTTTTTGGAGGGAGGGGTCTTATCAATAACCACTTTTTGTGCAAGCAGAACGACACTTGAGGATCACTTTACCCGGCGTCTGTCTGTTTGTCTATGTACGTGTAGCTAGCTGTCCGCCTGTCACATTTTGTATCTTCACATCTGTAAGAGGTGAAATGCTATGATTACAGATCTCGTGACCTTTGAACTTAGCTTTGATCTACTTTTCAAATATTTTTGACACTTGAGATTAAGTCTATCTATTTAGTATGTGCAATATTTGCCATAAAATATTATGAAAAAAAAACCCCCAGCTTTACAGTCAAGTTGACCTTTAACCTACTTTGCAAAAATACTCCAGACGGTTAATTTAACTTATGTCTTTTGATTTAATAATTAATTTTAATAATTAGAACATATATCACATGTTTATAACCTTATGAAACTGAACTGTACTCTGAAACTATATGATATACAGTTTCCTCATAAGCTAAAATTTAAATATTATGAAAATACTAAGTACATCGGGAATGGTATAAAAAATGGACCGTCTTTGGGGGTTGTGAAATCATATTTCTATGTTTTTTTCTCCAGTTTTTTTGTTATAAATGCTATCGGTGGATGTATTTTTTTTTCTTTAAAAGGCAAATGCATTTAAACTATAATGCTAGTAGCAAATAAATAGCTGACCATTCTTAGATTTATTTACAGCATTAATGGTGCAGTGAAGTAGGCAACACAATCATGCTTTCTTGAAACATCCCTATGGAACGCCATAGCTGCCTGAAGGTCACTTTCATATTATATGAGGTGCTATAACCTTTATATGAAGTGGTGAAGTCATTATATATAGTGGTAAAATCATTATATTCAGTGATAACTTTATTTTATGCAGTGGTTTTATCATTATATACAGTGACAACGTCATTATATGTAGTGGTTAAATAATGTAATGAAGTGATAATATCGTTACATTATGCTGTAAAATCATTATATGCAGTGGATATTCCATTATTTACATTAATGAAATCTTTCTATGATGTGATAAGTTCAATATATACATTTATAAACATAGTTTGTGTGAAAGTGCAATCATTACATTATATGAAACACGCTGCATGTGCAGTGCCAAGTTCATTTCATTCAGTGCGACACCTTTACATGAATTGAAAAATTTATTATGTGCAGTACTAACATCATTATATTATAAAGTAAAATTATTACATATATTTGAAAATCATGCTATGCAGTGGTAACATCTTTATATGAGGTGGTTAAAAATTACATGTCATTGTTAATTCGTTCCATGAAGTGTCCAATTCTTTATATGCTTTAGTCGTTTCATGTTATGCAATGGTAACTTCTTTATCATCATCTGAACTGGTCCTCTTAAAAAACGCGCGGTTTTCCAGTTTAAAGCGGGTGTTGCTAAAACGCGGAACGGAAAACGGCAAATATGATACATGTACCAGTTTAAATCCCATGAAAAAGCGTGATTAACCATAATATCACACAACTCTGCATCCCCCACCCACCCCAACCCCCGTATTGGCCAAATTGTAAAACTGGAAAACAACACAAACCGATTGCACAGAATAACATTAAGATTGCTATGATGGAGAAATCACCCATTTTCCAGGAAATGCACTCACGTAATTTATATATTACATATTTGGTAGGGAGGGGGGATGATGCATAGATGTACGTTGTCCACGCTTCAAGTGCCTGACGGTGGATAGCGCGGATCCAGGATATTTTTCGGGGGGGGGGGGGTTGTTACACCCCAATCAGAAAACAGCGTTCAATGTTTACTTTCAGTTTCCCATCAACTTCACAGGAGTCCGTGTTTTCGAAGGGGGGGGGGTCCAAGGTCATTTTTCTTTTATTTACTTTACTATGTACACATACTTTACTTTGTACACGTAGTCGCCCGCGTGGCGCAGCGGTTAGAGCGTTTGCTCTAGAGTCGCGGAGTAAGGAGTTAATCCTTACTTCGCGGGTTCGAACCCCACTATGGGACGTGGAAACCGGTCCTTCGGATGAAACTGTATAAACTGAGGTCCCGTGTCGCAGTAGGTGCTGGCACGAAAAAGATTCATCACTGCTCAATGGCACGGAGTGCCGAGCATACACTGTAGTAGGTCTAAATTTGCAGCCCTCCACCGGAAGGTGGTGGCGTCTCCATATGAGTAAAAAATCTCGAAAGGGACGTTAAACAACAAACAAACAAAAACTATGTACACATAATAACTCCACAAATTTTAGGGGGTCCAAACCCTATCTCGAACCCCCCTCTAGATCCGCACATGCCTGTAGTTGTAATGCCAGTGATCGTTGTCTAGAACACAAATGTGTACATAATTATTCGCTTCCCCAAACCCTCCACCTGTTTTAAAACATCACTGCCTGTTTCATAATAAATGATCAAAAAAAGAAAGTTTTATCTTCGGTGAATAAGCTTTAAAAATAAGATTTGCACGAGTGATGAATGAGGCATCAAGATAGATACTTGAGTTATGTGTCTAATTAGTATGTAATTGATTGACCACCGCATGCATACTTAAATGTAGTTCTTGGGGGGGGGGGGGATCATGAATAAATTACATTGTTATGTTATTTTTTAATAGGATATGAACAGTTTGATAAAGAATACTGGTTAATGTCTGATTTATAAATGCGTGTAGTAAATAATTTGACATATTTTCCGTTCCATTCCGCTTTCCGTCCGTTTTCCAATTTGCGTTTTAGCAACACCCGCTTTAAAATGGATCTCCGCGCGTTTTTACTGTTTAAGAGGACGAGTTTAGATGATGATAAAGAAGTTACCACTGCAAAACATGAAACGACTAAAGCATATAAAGAATTGACCACTTCATATAACGAATTAACAACGACATACAATTATTAACCAACTCATATAAAGATGTTACCACTGCATAGCATGGTTTAATATATATATATAATAATCTTACTTTATAATATAATGATGTTATACTGCACATAATAAAATTTTCACTTCATGTAAAGGTGTCGCACTGAATGAAATGAACTTGGCACTGCACATGCACTGTGTTTCACACAAACTATGTTTATAACTGTATATATATTGAACTTATCACATCATAGAAAGATTTCATTAATGTATATATAATGAAATAACCACTGCATATAATGATTTTACAGCATAATGAAAAGATATTATCACTTCATTACATTATTTAACCACTACATATAATGACGTTGTCACTGAATATAATGATAAAACCACTGCATAAAATAAGTTATGACTGGATATAATGATTTTACCACTATATATAATGACTTCACCACTACAAATAAAGGTTATACCACCTCATATAATATGAAAGTGACCTTCAGGCAGCTATGGCATTCCATACATCCCAGTTTAATATATGAATGTATTAACTGCTTCTTCTCATATTACTGAAACAGCTATTCTGTGAATAGGCATGATTATGGGGTTTGTCTTTAGAATACACTAGATAAAATCCCGCGCAAGTGCGGGGAATTGAATTTATACCACTACCGACAGAAAATGTATTGTAGTTTCTACTGGCAGCCTACAGGCTTATATCAGGAAGAAATGCTTTGTACAAAATCCCGCATGAAGTAGATGTACGTCTCCACCCCCACCCCCTTTTTGTAAAAATTTGAAAAATAACAATTTCATTAATTGACGTTTATTGTGAAACCTGTTATACTATGTTTTGGATATTGTACTTCAGATGTTCCTTTTTCATTTCCGTCAAGGATAATAGCAGCCAATATGCACATTTTACTCATAAATTAATTTTTTTTTTGGGGGGGGGGGGTTAAAATTTCACAGGTAATTGTGTCTTGGTTTATAAATATGTGTGTACCTTATTGATATGTAAAAGATGTACTTTACTTTTTTTTTACATATCAATGAGGTACATACATATCTATAAACCAAGACACAAGTACCTGTGTAAAAATTAGCTTTTAACGCCATATGAATAGGCCGAGTATTTGATAAAAAAGACTGTATTCAGAAAAAAACTTAAAGCACAAAATTTTACAACTTTAAATGTATTTGAACAATACCTTATTCATTAATATTCTCTTTTCATGTAAACAAGTTTATTACGAAGTACAAATTGAACTTCGGGTCCGTTGCCACGATGCTCTCTGTAAGGAATATATATAGATTTTACCGATAAATTTAGTAGGAAAACCTACTACATATATGTAATAGTCTTTCGATATATAAATATGTTCACAACTTTTAGTGTTATCAATGATTTACCATTATTTCAATGACCATTTACACAAAAGCTGTTTTTTATGTTCATGCAGCTACAATGTATAATCGCCTCGTTTTTCATTTTAACATCGGGCTCGATGCTATATGATGTTCTAGAAGCTTCCGTCAATATTAAGATCGATGAATGACGAAAATAATTTACAAATTTCCCTTTTTAATCGGTTATCACAACTTATTTCTTTTATATCAATCAAATCAAGTTTTGATTGAATAATTCTGTGATGACGTTTTATGAAATAAATAAACAATTGCTTGTTGTCAGTTTCATTATAAATTGCCAGTAACTTAGATCCGCCAACCGGATACGCCACCGAACTCACGATTTTGCTATTTCATGGTTGTTTATAGAAAATGAAAGTAGACTTTTAATTTAATGTACGATATTTACTATGCGAGTGAAATCTAAATATAGCTTACGGACATCATTTTGTACATGTGTATTGTTAGAGGAGTAATTAAGCACTCTGGTGCACACGCTTCGGAGTTTATTGGCAAAATTTATTAATTTATAAGTATAGATAGTTACATGTATTCAATAACAATTCATAGACCATAATTTGTTATTCTGCTTGTTCAAGTATATGCTAGGCCTAGTAGTTTATTTAATTGAAGATTCGATCAATACTGATATTTTCCTGGTCAATATTTTACCATATAATCTATCCAAAAACTCAACTGTTTTATCACATTGAAGGATGCAAATTTTTGTCACAGATATGCTAGGAATTTTCAGCTTACAAAAATATTCGTTTTTATGCCCCCGTATAGAAGATTCGGGGGTATATAGTTTTTGCCCTGTCCGTCCGTCTGTCTATCTGTCTGCCTGTCTGTTTCCGAAAAAACTTTAACCTTGTCAATAATTTTTGATTGGTTGGGGCTATGACTTTCATATTTCACGTGTATTTCTTGCGAAGATTAAAGTTTCTCAAATGCAAGTCAAAATCCAGGCCAAAAGATAAAAAAATGTTGGTACCGAAAGAAAGGTCTTGTCTTGAGGAATATACCTGTGAAATTTGAAAGCCCTAGCTGCAACTGTCCAAAAGTTATGGCGAAGGTTAAAGCTTTTTTAAAAGTAAGTAAAACGTTAAGGTCAAGGTCAAAGTTGTTGGTATCCAAAGGAAGGTCTTGTCACAAGGATTACATATGTGAAGTATGAAAGCCCTTGCATCAACCAGTCAAAAGTTATGGCCAAGGTTAAAGTTTTTCGAAAGTAGGTCAAACTCCTATGTCAATGTCAAAGGGTCAAAGTGGTTGATATCCAAAGGAAGGTCTTGTCACAAGGATTACATATGTGAAGTATGAAAGCCCTAGCACCAACCGTTCAAAAGTTATGGCCAAGGTCAAAGTTTTTCAAAAGTAGGTCAAACTCCTATGTCAAGGTCAAAGGGTCAAAGTGGTTGGTATCCAAAGGAAGGTCTTGTCACAAGGATTACATATGTGAAGTAAGAAAGCCCTAGCTCCAACCGTTCAAAAGCTATGGCCAAGGTTAAATTTTTCCAAAAGTAGGTCAAACTCCTAGGTCAAGGTCAAAGGGTCAAAGAGGTTGATATCCAGAAGAAGGTCTTGTCACAAGAAATACACATGTGAAGTTTGAAAACCCAAGCACTAACTGTTCAAAAGTTATGGCCAAGGTTAAAGTTTTTTCAAAAGTAGGTCAAACTCCAAGGTCAAAAGGTCAAAGTTGTTGGTATCCAAAGGAAGGCCTTGTCACAAAGAATTCACATGTGAAGTTTGAAACCCCAAGCACCAACTGTTCAGAAGTTATGACCAAGGTTAAAGTCTGATAAAATTTTGCAAAAGTGGGTCAAACTCCAAGGTCAAGGTCAAAAGGTCAAATATGATGGTTCCCAAAGAAAGGTCTTGTCACAAGGAATACACATGTGAAATATGAAAGTCATAGCTCCAACCAATCAAACATTATGGGCAAGGTTAAAGTTGACAACAGACAGACAGACAAACAGACAGACAGAACAAAAACAATATACCTCCGGGATCTTTCGATCCAGGGGCATAAAAATCTAAGGTATGTGAATTAAAGGAAGAGTTACACGATAAGCAATACCCTAGCAAGTCCAGCCAATTTTGGTGTTGTACTGAAACTGCAGGATGCTATTTTCATTAAATTTCCTGTTAGCTATTGGTGATATACAACCTGGTTTGTTAACCAGAGTTACGCTGGAATAGTTTTAAGAAGGTTTTATATATACAAAAAGAGTGAACTTACCTCGACCCTCCATGTTTCAATTTTTCTGGAATAAACAGTTACTCAATGCCTGGTGTATTTATAGATAAGACCCTCTTCACTTCATAACTGATAACAAATGTAGCAGGTGATTCAATACTTAACATGGTGGCGGATCCAGCTTACGACTTCATAATAAAAATTAGGAAAGCTTAAAATGACATCCCTTTTCCAAAATAATAACCGTTAGGGAGCAAGCTAAAAATTCACACTAGACATATGATCACGTGATCTGTATAATATCTCTCTACTGCTTAGAAAACACAATGGGCGATATGGTATATATTTTTTTTACATTATAAGGTTTAATTGTAAGCATATTCGCCATGGCACTTTCGCATTGAAACATTTAGAATTAATAAGTATTAGAATAAGTATAATTTAGAGGGAAAAAAATCCCACACCCTTAAGAATAATTTTCACATATTAAATTTGAACTTCCCACTTTTATTGTACTTTCCAATAGTTTTGTATGTACATATGTACGCTGTACATATGTATGCTAAAAAGTGAACTCACTGTTCAGTAACCTGATAACTATATTATTGTAGTGTACTCAGTATTCCTACCTCTGAATTTTCTTTTCATTTCGATCCGACAAATCTGTGTTTATCCTTAATACGATGTTTATCTGATTAGTAATTAATTCTGCATTATATATGTAGGTAGAATACATTAGGCCAACTTACATTTTTTGCCATCGGGCATTTGATTATAATCATATTAATTTACAGAGATTATATGGAAAAGGAAAAAGGTTGGAATGTAAACGCTTATTTATTTATATATTATGAATTTTTATTCATTTATTTTTAATTTTTTTCTTTAGTTTGAATTAATCATTTACGTACAATACATTGAAACAGAACCACAGTTAACAACCTTCAAAGACCAGTTACAGACCAATGGGACATAACCTACCGAGTCTCATACATTTCCTCATCCTTTCAAACCCCATATCTGGGAGGGTCATGTGTGTGTGTGTGTGTGAGAGAGAGAGAGAGAGAGAGAGAGAGAGAGGGTGTGTGTGTGTATAAATACCAACACAAAGAAAACAAAAATTATGTGTTTTCAAAATACATACTTATATATCGTATTCTTAAATTATTTTATAAAAATATTCCATGAAATATAGAGATAACGAACAGTATTCAAGCTCAAAAGTCCATTTAAACAATACAAATCAGGAGCAGAGCAAACACGGACCTCTAAAACATCAGAAAATCAGATGGGATCAGGTGCCATGGAGGAGTGAGCATCTCCTGCCGACTGGTCACACCATCAGATGAAATCAAAGAATATAACTTTTGGGTAATGTAATGAATTATTGAGGAAACTTTAAGAAAGCTATTCAAGAATTATCAAAAAAGGACAAAAACAGTATTTGCGCTAAAGGGTAGATTTTTTAATTATCAATCTACTCCTATTAATTTATCTTACATGTATACTTCTTGATGTTCTTTTCAGACCTGTACTAACATATAATAGTGAAGTATAGTTTATGGATGATTATTTTTCTATATTCAGATCGGCCAAACGTTCAGAACAACATGATGGAATTTGCGATATTTTGTCTTTAGAGGATAGATTTTGTCTTGAAACTGTCCATAATTAGATATTGTAAGTCAGTTTAAGGATTGAAAAGGTTCAAGCATTGTTATATTTCTGTAGAATAAATAAACAGGCGATGAATTCCCTATGAAATTAACAAATCCCTACATAATGTGGGCTTATATGTGACGGATCATATTGTCGTTTTGCACTTATATTGTCGGCGACAATATGCACATAATCCTCAGTGCACATATTGTCGTCCATCGACACATATTGTCGCCGGGTGAAAAAAAATCACGTGCCAAGCCTCATTGCACATATTGTTGTCTCGCAGTTAGGGTTGCTTAAAGATTTTTGTAGTTTTGTAATTGGTGAATAAATCACACAGAAGTGTCTCGGCGGCTTTCTCATACAGCGCGATTGTGACAATACATATTATCATCATGTACATATTGTCGAGACACAAAAATATTCCAAGAAATCATAGACTATGTAAAATTTTGAATAAATTAGAAGATGAATACCATTTCTTTCTTGAATGTTAGCAAAAACCTTTTTTTTAGAAATAAACTTTTCTCTAAAATCAATAATATAAATACTCACTATTTTTTTTTTTTAAAAGAAAAGCCACTAAGTTAAATCAACAAATTTTAAATCCAAAATCTAAACTTTTGTCAGCAATTGCAGTAATCATAAGAACTGCAAAAATGAGGTCAATGTCAGTCAAAAGTTTTTCTATCCTGTACTATAAATCCATCACAAAATGTTGTATCTGTATCTCATATATGTAATTTTTTTGTTTGTGTAGTGGCTTGACCTATATGAGTGTAATATCATTTATTATACCTCTGTGATTTTTTTCTATATAAAGATATGACGAATAAACTTGCTATTTTTTTAAACAGCCCCCACCGTGGAATAGTTTTTGAGCTATTTACCCATAGTGAAATAGTCATGAACTTTTCACCTGCAGCATTCCGTCTCCCTCGCTTTTCATCTCGGAACTCTTCTGGTTTTATCCGGATTGTGACGAACACAAGTAAAGTCGGTTTCGGTATAGGAATGCCCTATTCACACGAAGAGTTTAATTCGAATTAAACGTAAGTTACTGCAAATTAATATGGACTGCCTTCACACGGATAAATTAATGCAAATAAGTTTAATTCGAATTAATTTACTGCGCATTAAATTACTTTGCATTAGTTCCGTGTGAACGCTAAGCGAAGCTAATTCGAATGGAATTCTGACGCATGCGTAAGGGCAAAATGTCACATGCCACGTGGCCATGCTCAGATATAGGTACAATGAAGCGCACATTGAAGTGGTAAAATTCACCGTTTGAATGGAACGTGTTGAGCTTTCTTTAGAACGTTAATTGTCATAAATAATGACACGCCTATTTCTTCAGAGAGAAAAACCAGCGGTCATATGGTTCATTCGAATACCTGTTGAATAGGTATTCCATAAATATAATAACCAATCAAATTGACAGTCTATATAAACATCGAGTAAAAGCGTGTTCAACCGATACATGTGTTGTTGTAACTTTACATGTACTTGTGCTATTTTTGAGTTAAAAACAAAGAAAACAAGATGTGTTTGTGAAACACTGATCTGACCTACATTTTCTGGATGAGTGACCAGGTAAAAGTTTTTTGGAGCAGACTTCATTTCCAAGTAACTACAAGTCCTGTGTTGACCAAACTTGCATGGATGATACATCTAAGGATGCACACTACTGGACTTGCTTCGGATGCTGGATATGACCTACACTTTCCGGATGAATGATCATCCAAAAGTTCTTGGAGCAAGTCCATTCCCAAGAAACTTTAAGGCCTTTCTGAACCAAACTTGCATGGATGATGCATCAGTGGACGAACACTCTCAAACTTGCTACAGATGCTGGATTTGACTCACTTTTTTGTGGATGAGTGTAAAGTTTTCAGATAAGTCCATTCTCAAGTAACTGCAAGCCCTATCAGACCAAAATTGCATAAATGTTACATATAGGGATGCACTGTTGCACACACTAGATTATTAGTTTAGTGTGGGACTTTGCCTTACTTAAAGACAACATTCGTTGAGGTCCTTATCATTTTTTAAAAAAAAATTCTAGTTGGTAATCCATTGCAAGACAGACTATGAAACAATGTTAAAACCGGGGTGAACATTTCACATCAGAAATTTTTATAGTGGTAATATTTCTTTTAAACTATTGAATGATTTTAATTTAGACAAGTTTTAACTTGCTGACAAAATATCATTGTTATAATACTGAGGGTACTCATTTCTTACCCACAACTTCTCCTATGCCAAATTTAATGATACTTTCACAGAATCTTTATTAGGTAGTGCCATTGTACACCTCCTACATATGTTTTGATCAGGCAGATGTTTGGGCTTTCCGTAGCAAAAATGGACTCTGCCATTATGATCATATGGGAGGTGGTCGGGGAGGTATCATTTTGTGAGCTCAGTGCTCACAGTACCTCAAGTTTTTTTTTGGTTCAGTAACCGTATTTCTTGTAATTGGGGTTCCTAAAAATGACATATAATGTGTATTCTAGACTCAGGCATGAATGATTACTACTCTCCAAGCAGCAATAAATAAATAAATATTATAATAACAGTAACTTGATCCGAAGAGCCGTATCACGTCAAGTGCGTCGAGTTTGATCTGATGATCCGCGCCTGTCAACGAGACGTGATACGGCTCTTCGGATCAAGTTACTGTTATAATGATAAATTTATTATATACCCCTTAACAACTAGCAAAATATAATAAAAGAAACTTTTTGGATCAATAACATAACTTTTATCCATTAAACAAACCAGTTTGTTATGGAACTTTTTGATGTGCGAGAATAAAATCGTCATTTATCTGTGTACTACGTCATCAGTTTCAGAGAGGGGTGATATGGATTCAGAAAACCACAGTATGGTGATCCGGAATGTCGGATCACACCGTCACGTGATTGCATAAATTCAACAGTAACCTGAGTGACAAACAGTTGGGTATATAATCCATCTAGTGCCAAGCGTGGCATTATTAATAATGATCGTCTTCATTACAGTGTTCATTCGTATAACATTATGTTTATGTACATAATTGTCAGGGTACACTTTTTAGAAAATTGACTCAATACAGAAATGCATAAAGCATTTTTAACCTATAGAAAAATCTTTCGGAAAAATTCAGTCAAAACTTAAGCTTAAATATTCTTATGTAGCAAATAAAAATTTTTATATATATATATATATATATATATATATATATATATATATATATATATATATATATATATATATATATATATATATATATATATATATATATATTAAACACTAGAAAACCAACAACACTGTATATCCTACAATAAAGCGCATTGAAGTGGTAAAATTCTCCGTTTGAATGGAACCTTCTAAGCTTTATTTAGAATGTTGATTGTCAAATAATGACAAGCCTATTTCCTTAGAAAGGAAAAACAACAGTAAAATCATTATGGTTCATTCGAATACCTGTGGTTAAATATAATAGCCAGTCAAATTTGCAGTCTACAAAGATACCGAGTAAACGCGTGTTCGACCGATAAATGTGGTAACTTTAGTAAACAAATTCACAATTATGTACATATTCGTTGCAATACGTGTTTTACAGAAGCGAAGTCTGTAACTCTCTCTCTCTTCTAACTTTATAAAATCTCCATTTCAGTGAAACTCTTGTTGCTAGTCGCAGAGAGTGGGGTGTTCTTAAGCATTACGACGAATATTTCTTTCCCGTTCTAAAGAAATGGTCGTGTCATCTGTAGCAATTGACGTTCGATAAGAAACACCGAAACTTTTCACTAAAACGGAACATTTTACCACTTGAATGCGCTTCATTGTATGTGTCGGATCTATTAAATGGATACAAGGTCAACTGCAAGGATTGAATTTTAGATAAAGCACTAAAAATGATCAATGACACGAACAATTAAAAATTGTGAAATTTTCGGGATACCCAGTCCCTTCCTCAGGACAAAGAAAAATGTCAGACAACAAAGTAAATAGAAAAACAAAGAAAACAACTAGCACTACAACTAAAGTACCAAACACTATATATTTACAATGTTACATGTTTAATTTGAAAGTTTATAACCAATAGTTAAGAAAGAAATCCGGACCTCTATAAAATACGTCCGGTCTGTCGGGTATAAAAAGTGCGATTTACGTAATTGAACGAATTAATTATCGCTAATTAATTACGACCAAGTAGTAAATCGTACACTGTCTTATTCCCTCAAATTGCGAAACTTTACATAATAAAAAGAAAACAAAGAAAGATAATATAGAAGGGAAATTCTAAAATATGAATTAAGATCTTTTATAAATTTGAAAATTGTTTTTAGGACTGTTTATCGGATAAAAGAAATAATAAGCAAAAATGTAAGCAATAGAGATGTGTGTGTGTCGTTCCAGAATTGATAATGCGAATTAACTTTAAAGTTTACACTAAATGGAGAGAATGGTCTTGCTTGTCACAATCAGGAATGGGATCTAGTTCCCGTTCATCCTGGTGAAGTCATTTAGTTTGTTAATACCATTAGCGCGGAATGACTTCAGTCTGTACATCCAGAACTTTTCCTTGCTTTTTCTCCGAGAGTTTGTCCATCTTGGGTTATGGTCAATAACCACTACTGTCATGTCCTCCCATTTGTGACCTTCGATGTTGAAATGTTCCCCAACTGGTTCATTGATTTTCTTGGTCTTAATGGTCGAGTGGTGATTATTGATTCTTCTGCGGAGATCTCCCGTTTCCCCAACATACTGCTTTTGACATACCTTGCAGCTGATGAGGTAGATGAAGTTATCTATTTGACAGAACAAGTTCCATAATATTCTGTAGCTGCGGCCTGTTACCGGGCTGTTAAAACTGTGTCAGAGATATGCTTACAGATAAGACATCTTTTGTCAGAACAAGTTTCAAAACCTCTTTATGTAATGGGTTGTCCAATTTGGTTTTCTTACTACCATATCCTTCAAGTTCCTTGGGCAGGCAATGGAGGTTCCTTAAAGATCTCGGTCATTCTTTTGTTGGAATAAAGAATTGGGGGGTTCTTTTTAAGAACATCGTTGAATTTCTTAAGGACAGGATGGTATGTGGTTAACAGTGGAACCCTGCTGCTACTGTTTTTCTTTTTGTATTGTAAAGGTTTTGTCTTGTCTGTCGTGTCCTGCCATTTCATCAATAGCAGTTTGTACGGTATGGGCTTTGTAGCCTCTCTTGCATAAATGGGACTTTAGGAGATTGCTCTCTTCCTGGTACGAAGCAGAGGATGAACAGATGCGGCGGATTCTGGAGGCTAAACCCTTAGGCACACCTTTGAATGTGTGGGGGATGACTGCTTGTCAGCATGAGATACTGGTGGATATCAGTGGGTTTCGTGTGTAGACTGAACTCAATTTTGCCATAAATCAGGGTAGATGTAGTATCCAAGAATACTTTTTGGAATTGGATATGGGCACTTAAATGGCCCCATCATATACCAATATATTCATGGGCAGACTTGAACGCAACCAATTACTTAAGGTACCGTTTAGGCCCCTTAGCTGGTTGCGCTTTGTCATTGACTTGCAGGTAATGTTCTCCATTAAACATGAAATAGTTATACTTGAGAACATGTTCAAAGAGCTTGACGATGGACTCGGTAGAAGGAATTGGTATAGATCTTCTGTCCCAGACTTATTTACAGGCCTCAATACCTTCATCATGCGGGATGCTTGTGTACAGTGATGTAACAACCATAGTCACAAGAAGGGTATGATTTGGAAGATCAGTGGAGGGCGTCTTGTTTATATAGTTTGTGGTGTCTTTGAGATAGGATGGAAAGTTTCTACATGCGGACTAAATGTAAATCAATATACTCGGAAATTTTCTCCGTGGGGTATCCGATTACGCTAACCATAGGGCGACTTGGCATACCTTATTTGTGTAACTTTGGAAGCAAGTAAAATTGTCCTGGTCTACAGTCAATAGGGTTGAGTGTATCATAGACGTTGATTTTCTGTTTTATTTTTTATGACTTCTTAACTTTTCTTTGTCCTGAGGAAGGGACAGGGCGTCCCAAAAATTTGACAATGTTTAATTGTTACATTCTGATCTCTCTGATTGGCCGAAATCCAACAATGCAGGAAAAAATACCACTTCCAGGTAAATATAAGGATTTACTTTCTCTACATTGGTCTAAAAATAGATTGGGAAATTCCAAATTGATACAAAAAGATTTGCAAAGCTATTTCACTTGCTACCGACTTCGACTCAGATGAACAAAACATAAGGAAATATATAAATTTTGGGGTGGGGTGGTTGGGGGCGGCAGGGGACCTAAACAATTTTTTCTAAATGCAAATTTTTACTTCAACTAAAACTTAAAATATCCATTGAAAGGGTGGTCCCCCACTAATGGACCTTAATCCACAACACTTAACCCCACCTCAACCCCAAAATAAAATTTGAAGTTAAGAGAATTCATGGGGGCTAATCAAAGATTTTTTCAACTGACAGTTTTCCCTGATAATGTCCCCCCCCCCCTTTCAAATTGATCCTTCAAAAGAGCCTGACATTTCTTTTTTTTCATAGCAACTAAAGTAGATTTTCCTGTCTCGTTCATTGCATTTGGCTAGGACTTCAGCAAATGTAAACCTCAAGAAAGATGGCATGAACTGTTTAATGAGTTTGTATCATTTAATCATTGAATCATATAATAAAACAATCATTGCTGTTTTGAGGTATGGACCTCAAAACAGCAATAATTGTATAATTTTAACTACAACTAATAACAAGTAAGCAAAGTTATACTCCCACAATTAATTAATTACTAGTATATAAAGTTATCATAATCTCATATTGGGGTAAGTTAAACTTTATATATATATATATATATATATATATATATATATATATATATATATATATATATATATATATATATATATATATGTGTGTGTGTGTGTGTGTGTGTGTGTGTGTGCATTTCTTTCATGATAAAATACAAACTAAGAGCTAAATACTGCAGGATATTCCTGTAATGTAAATGAGACTTGACTTACCTTTAAAGTTCCTATTCATTCTTTTGAATTCACGTCATTTTTTTCTCTTTACAGATAAACAGAAACATTCAGATTTCAGATCCTCGGTAGAAGATCGTCTTCCATTCTCGTCTTTGTCAAGTGACAATTACTGTAAGAATTATATTCCACTTAATTAATTCGATATTATCTTTTTCCCCCAATTATCATTTGAAAGTCATTTAAAAATTGAGAGATCCGATTATAATCTAATTATCATACAGAAGACATGAGGGAGCTGTCTCGATTATTCTCATGTTAATACATTCACTTATTGTCGAAAGCGCTTCCAGGTAAAACAATGGATATGACAAATTAGCATACGCATTCTTCGCTTGATTGCAGTCTGTCAATTGCACAAGAAAGCGGAAGACTGGACTGGTGTGCACTTAAAAGATGAACTGTCTGACCTTTCTTACCTGTGGCCTCAATGACCATTTATTATATAAGTCTAATAGAGACATCAAAAACGCAATCTATCCGGTAAAATTCCTACTTCTCATTGGGTCTCCCGATTCACTCATACATTCATAAGAATGCTAGAAATGATTTCGGTAACAAGTTTTTTTTTTTGAAGATCTGTAGTAGACATGTCCATTTAGTAATGAAACAGTATATGTGAATGAAAGGAGATGGGTGAACACAGCGTGCAGAAAGCCTATAGCTTCAAATAAATAAAAACCATGTTCAATTTGTGAATTTAGTATTTAGAGTAATATTCTCATTATTGAAATTTATGAAACTATGATAAACAAAACTTTTCTGAGGACAATTTTCTCGGTAAAATGTATTCTTTTATTAAAAATTAATGTGGTATTTGTGGGGTTCGAACCCTAGCAATAAAAATCCTGAGTATCATTTTCTTTCGAGACTAGCACGCAAACCACTAGACTGATCACAGGTCCTGATGAATAGTGGCATTTAAATCAGGTTTGTGATATGACCCTTGACTTAATGGACTTCAAGTATTTCTCGAAAAGATGCGAATGTTATGTCAAAAAAGTATATTTTTAAGGTATAGTGGGTCTTTGCTCCATTTTTTTGGTAACCAAAAAATGTATATTTTTATGCAAACTTTGAGGGTTAACTTTCAAAAAAATGGAGCGAAGACCCACTCATATCGAAAAATGGTGTTATAGTATGAGAAAATGACTCTTTTTGCCCTCTTTAGTGTGTGTATAATATTTCATAGGCAAAAAATTTCAATCTTTGAGAGATTTTTACAAATTGTAGAGATTTTACATAAAGTATATTTTAATGTTAGATGAAATTTCAAGGAAAATTTTGATATAATTGCGATTCATTTTTCCACTTTCATATTTGTCACACTATAGGCTTTTCGCTCGTCATGTTCACCCATCTTCTTTTCAAAAAAAAAAAAAAAAAAAAAAAATCTCAAAATACTTTCCTCGAATGTTACTTGTTATGCATTATGAAATGAAGTAGATTAAGATGTTTGTCAAGGAGATAAAATACGAATATGTCATTGTGGCAACGCATTTTGAAAAAAAATTTCAGAGTTAAAATTGGGACAAAATCAACGCACTTTGAAAAAAATTTCAAAGTGCGTTAAATTTGGGACAAAATCAACGCACTCTGAATTTTTTTTCAAGTGTGTTAAGAGTGTAAATCAACATCTTTTACCATGGAAACACTTAACGCACTTTGAAAAAATATGTATAAAACAAAAAATCTGGACTTAGATTTTAGTAAAAGACATGATTATTTTGTTGTGCATATTTCTTTAGAAAAACTGATGAATTGATCTTCCCTCATCGAGAACAAGGCTAAGTAGCTTTACAAAATCAAATACAATAAAAAAAAAATACAGTAAATGCATAAATAATTTTTTCATACCTCTTAATACTAATCAAATAACAGTTAAAAAGGCCATCATATTGTGCGGGAATAATTTTTCATACTTCTAAATACTTATCAAATAACTATAAGAAGACCAACATATTGTGCGGGGAAATTATTTTCAATAAGCAAACAAACTATTGCTCCCTTTTCCCTAAGGAAAATGCATCACAAAAGTTATCCAACCAAGTTCAAATAATTATTTATCATATCTAAACTTTGCAAGAATATTGACCAAGCCGTGCACATTTTTTTCAAAGTGCGTTAACTTTCAAAGTGGGTTGGCATCTCTAAAACTTGTATAGATGATAAGGTGGAGTAGGGTACAATTGTGGATTAAAGTATAAAGACTGATTAGATATGGACGCATATGTTACTTTCATCGGATTCCACGGTTTATTATGTCTATACAAGCACATGTGTAAAATATAGATTGCTTGAATTGCATATTCATGGATCCCAGGCGCAATTAGGCAATATTTTGTACGCTAGCGCATTTAAATGAGCAAATTTGGACCTAAAGACAGACCCTTTATCTTTTTACACATTATACATCTAACTCTTAAAACTCTGTCGCTATGGAAGTGTATCCCTGTATGTTAAAGTGTTGTCAAAGAAATAAATCCTTAATTAAAGTGATAAAAATTTATTCTTTGCATCAGAACTGATATGTCTAGTAAATGTCCTCAACCTACACCTACTGGTCTCTAACAGAAAAAAAAAAGAATTAAGTACGTACGAAATGGACTAAAGAGTCAGCTTTACAAAAATATAGATATTACAAATATAGATTTTAAAAAAAGTATTGCAAGTATGATTCAAAGTAACTTATTTTTTTCTCGAAATCTACATGCACATTCGAAATATCCCTAGGCTGGTAAACTGAGAAGTTATTAGGATCTTATTTTTTCAGACCAAAATAAATAATTTACTCTTACGTCGAATATTGATCATTTAATGTATAATGACGACAGACACATGTACATATTCCTAAAACTGAATTCATTGAAAGGCTGCCGTCCATTGCCCAAAGGTGAGAAAACCCAAACAAATGAATCCTTTTAGTTTACATTATAACAGAAATCTAAACAAGTTCATATTTCCCTAAAGTTCCAAAATATCGAACTTTGATAGTGACAATGTTTAATGATGAAGACCCCCTTCCTTGAAAAAAAGTGTACACAAGTTTTACCACATAAAAATTTTTACTATAAGAAAATTTACAGTACCCACTTTTAATTATATCCTTGGAATATCCATCACTGGGATACTGATGCAGGTTTTCATTCCATATAAATTGTAACTGTAGATAAATCTCTGTCTCGTCATCACAATTAAACAATGTAACAGCCGTTCTCTTATCAGGGATCGTCTCAAGGAGAGAAACAAAGACGCTTTCATCGATTTCAGATGACCATCATTCTTTTCAATGAACAGTGCGTCACTTGACGATGTGTAAACATGATTATAAGTATTACATCATACGGACTTAGAATATCAGTCAGTTGGGCTTATTATTGTAAAGCGGTGTAGTCGCAAAGAATACATAAATGCAATAAAAAAGCTCTAGCATCAACTGTTCAAAAATTATGATCAAGTGAAGCGCTAAATACGAAAGTATGGTCAAGGTCAAATTTGGTATAAAAGAGAGGTCTTATCACAAGAAATATAAATGTGAAATATGAAAGTCCTAACACTAATCATTCAAAAGTTATGTCAAAAAATTTAAGTTTTTCAAAAGTAAGTCAAACTCAAAGGCCAAGAGTCAGAAATGTTGGTATCCAAAGAAAGGTCTTGTCAGAAGGAATACATAATTGAAATACGAAAGCCCTAGCACCAGCCATTCAAAAGTTACGACCAAAGTTAAAGTTTTTTTTTCAAAAGTAGGTCAATTCCAAGGTCAAGATCATGAGGTAAAAAATGTTTGTACCCGAAGATATGTCTTATCACAAGGAAAACACGAAGGGGGGAGAGGGAGGTTTAACTTTTTCCCGAGACAACCAAATTTTTTTTATACATTAACACAGACGGATTTGACCATACTGCAACAAAAAAAAAAACGGGGCGGCAACAGGCGTTTTAATGAACATTTTTGTTCTAAATAAGTTCAGAAAAAGGGGAACAGGCACCTGCCCCACACCCTGATACTACATGTACGTGCCTGTAAGAGGAAATAAAAAAACGCTACAAGAGTAATAAGGGACAAAAATAGGACGGATGAAAAATGAAATGCTGAAACATATTTATATGGAATATGTTTTCAATATTGCATATGTTGCAAACATCCCGAATGAACAAAAAGGACAAAATCTTTTGTTCAGTTTTGTTCCTTTCAATACTAGTATTTAAAGAGAATTTGTTGAATTAATTAGAGGTGTATAATAAATGCACATGTATACTACTTTATTTTACTTTATATGTGCGAATTTTGTGAACTGATAATTGATAGGGAGGTCAATTGTTCTATAATAGGCGAACTCTTTAAAACAAAATAATTGGAATGACTTCATTAATTCTATATGGATGAATGACAGACTTTACTTAGCAGCACTTGAGCCTTTAACTATGAACTACAGTTGTAATTGGTCTGGTATTGCGGTGATTTAGAGTTTTTGAGATTTTATAAAGTCTTATCTAATTCAATTAATAAAAAAGAAAACATTTCTTTAATTTATTTCATTTATATAATTCAGTACTATTTCAAATAAACCGGACGGAAATAAAATTACGATAAGTAAATGCATGCATATTAAAGGGAACAATACCACAAAATCATGAAAAAAATTAGTATAATATTATAACAAAATACATGTATACTTATAATACAAAGCAAAAATATTACACTGCCAGAATCTGGGCTCCGTTTCACAAAGAACTTATGACTAAGATCAAAATATAATTTTACAAATAACTTTCGTTTTTACGTGAAAATGGTTTTAATCTTTTTAAAATGAATAAAGAAAGATATATTTATGCAGGCAATTTAAAATAAAATCATTAATTGGGCTAGATTTTACAATCACAAAGTTTTTGGTCTCTTGACATATTTTTATTTTTGTGGATTTTTTGAGATCGATCAGTGTTCTTTATGTGTATCTTTACCCTTTACATCGTAAGTTCTTTTGTAAGACGGACCCCAGATCATATTGGGAGAAGAAAAAAAAAATATTAAAAAGTTACCAGACAACCGGTATCACAATTCATTAAGTCATTTTCTTGTTGCCTTTGCAAACTTTGTCCACTTAAATAATAAATAAAAATCTTGCTTGTTTATATTCAAATAAGTTACATATAACTATAATAGTACATGTATTCTTCAACATCAAATTTCATCTGAACATCAATAAAAGAGACAATGCAATTTACCATAAGTTTCTTCATTTCAAAATCTAAATAACAAAAAAAAAAAAAAAAAAAAAAAAATAAATAAATAAAAAAAAAAAAATAAAAATAAAATTAAAAACATGTATGAACTAATGTTTTGTTGTATATGTACATTATAAATCAAATTTACATAAAAATGCTCTTTTGCACTGCTTCATTTGCAAATGTAGTTGGGTGCAAAACTTGAAACTAAATCCTACATAAAATTTCAGTACCATGTTCATGATATCACTTCCAGAGTTTCTGACAGAGGAGACAAAAGTTAGTAGGTCACTTTCCCCTTCATTTTCTGCTGTGCTGAGATACTCATTCCTGTATCATGCTGGGCATCACTAACAAGCTCAAGAAAGGCATTTCTTGTCTGGAAATGAAAAATAAGAAATAAAATTTAGAAGGAATGGTTTTCAGTAAAACTTAGTGTAGTGCAGCATTATACTGGAATTTGTAAATCTGACCACTTACTACATGTATGAAAAAATGTCATTAATTCATCAGTACAATTGGTTATAGGAACTCAGTAGTTAAGGTTACCAGAGACAAAGGAACAAAAGGTCAGTGTACATATCATGTCAATACATGTAACAGGATATAGAGAATGCTTGTAACAAAACTGATCTATTTACAGTCTAGGGCAAAGCCCTGTTGAGGGCCCAGCCCCCCCCCCCCCCCCCAAAGCTCTTGGATTTAGACTTAGATGGACAAAAATTAAATCTTCTAAGAAAACTTTTTTACAAGATGTATTTCTTTTCATCATAATTAATAAGAATCAATAAAACTAGTACTATTTGAAGGTTTATGGAAACAAAACCTAGAAAGAGGCTCTGCCTACCATGAATATAAGAATAAATCCTTTTATTTACTACACATATCCTTTTATCCAAAAAATTATTTCTTTTCAATTCTTTTCAAAGATTGGACAATAATTTAACTCAAATTTGTCAATCTAAGAAGGAAGGGGGGGGGGGGCTCCCCTTAAATCCGCCATGGTTAATGTACAACTACATCAGGTTATAGCTAGGTACATGTAGAATTGACTGAAAGTAGTAAGACAGTCATCTGACCCTGTATCATAAATATTTCTTGATATGACTTACTAACTAGATATCATTGAGATGGTGGCCATCTCAAAGGGCCCCGCTTTCAGCAAGGAACATGAAAAAGTAAAGGAGCTGAAAAGGGTTTATTTTGAAGAGGAACACTTGTGTACTATTAAGGGATGTGTTGTTTGAGTCTAAAGGGCTTCTATGTCAACCTTGTTATAATAAAAAATGGCATGAAAATCACGAGTGCTCCATACCCTCTATCAAAAAGCGGCACAAAAATCACAAATGTTGCATATCCTCTATGAAAACTGTTGCATATGTATCAAAATATGGAAGGAAATTCACAAATGTTCTGTACCCTACGTCAATTGGTAAAGTTTGAGGCTAACTAGACTAATAAGAGAAAGAAACCATGCACCAAACAAAGATTTTAAACAGAGAGGCTATTTTTGACCTTGACCCTTGACCTAGAAACTTCGTTCAAGATCACTGCACATCCATTGACCAGTGGCACTCTGTGAGTGAAGTATGAGCCACACTGGACCAAGAGGAGAGAAGATATGATCTGGACAAGGATTTTTCATATATATAATTCTTCTATGACCTTGACCTTAGACCTAGAAACATGGTTCTTCAAGGTCACTGCATGCCCTTTACCCAAAGACACTCTGTGGGTGAACTATGAGCCAGATTGGGCCAAGGAGACAGAAAATATGCTCCGAACCAGAGAGGCTATTTTTGACCTTGACCCTTGACCTAGAAACTTTGTTCAAGGTCACTGCACATCCATTGACCAGTGGCACTCTGTGAGTGAAGTATGAGTCACACTGGACCAAGGTGAGAGAAGATATGCTCCGGACAAGAGATCTCGGACGGACAGACGGACGGACGGACGGACAGACTGATCACTATAGGGCGCCCGCAGAGCGGGGCCCTAATTAAGTCCCACCAAGAACTGGAATTCTGGATTTGTGTGATAGGAATTTTACAATATGGTGAGGACTCGTAAAGACGTACTATGTTTTTAATATAGACCAACTTTAGTTCCATACTCATAACCCTGAATAGCTAAGTTGGTAGAGTGCCTGACTGGTGATGCAGGGGTCAGTGTTAAATTACCGGTCCAGCCATACATTTTCTCTTTTTCTGTTACATCCCTATATCCAGGGGGGCCATAAATTTTTCAATTTTGATAAATGGTGAAGTACTCCTCATTATCAAGCTACATGTATATATCCATGAAAAGTATTTTTTCAGTGCAAGATAGATAATTTTATCCATTGAAATCAAGCTTTAAAACATCACCAAATTTTCAAATATGCATGGAAATGGATAAATGACCCTTAAATCTTTTTGTATGTTAAACTTATGTAAAATTCAATGTATAAGCTAGATTGATAAATACATATTTTAAAATTTGTTATTTCATTTGAAATCGGTAAAAAATGACAATTTTGCTGTTTTTGGACTGTAAACATATTCCCTCCCCCTCGTGAAACACAAAAAGCCTTGATATGATTATGTGAAACAACACTCCATAATACCTGTAAAAAGGAATTTTTGTTTCAAGGGGGGAAAGATGTTTTAAAAATATTTTCCATTTTTTGTTGATTTCTATACTGAAAAGAACAAGTTTTACCAAAATTATAGAGTTATCTCTCTTTGGTATTCCAAACCATTTGTGTTGTATGTAAATTCACATAAATATCGCTATAAATGTGAAAAATCATTCAAATAATTATGTTAACTTTTGAAAAATGACTTGGAGGTGGACGACAAAAAATACTATCCTTTGTAGTTCTTTGCAATTTTAGTTTCCAGTTGTCCATAACTGTGATAAGTGAAATTTATGGCATGTCAAACGTTGCAATATTCGATCTTTTCCATTTGTATTGTATAATTTTCCATTTGTATTGTATAATTTTTATTTGTATTTTTGATTTTTCAATTGTATTGTATAATTTTTCATTTGTATTGTATAATTTTCCATTTGTATTGTAAAAAAATCATTTGTATTATATAATTTTTATCTGTATTCTATATTTTCCATTTGCATTGTATAATTTCTTATTTGTATTGTATATTATTTACATTTGCAAATATTTTTCTTAGATGAACCTATTGAAGAGGAAATATGTTCAATTCTGTATGAACTTATTAGGGGGTCAGAGGTCATGGCGTGACCGAATCACACAGCAAGACGATATCTTGTCTACATATTTCTGTCACAGTGACACTGTTTCGGAACTTCTGAGCCGTTAAAGCGATGAAAAAGATAAAATTATTGAAACATATATTTTTTTTGTTCAACAAATGATAATTATATCTTTCTTGGGTGTGAAGAATGTTTATAATTAGCCTAAAATAACGCTTACCTTTTTAACCCGAAATTCCTTTAAAGGTATGTAAACTGAAGACGATATACCACCGCTTTTGACTTCATATATAAAGAACTCATACAATAATAGTAAGATTATTCTCAGTAGCGATCATTGTTTTTACATTACGAACAGTTATTTCCTGAACTGGACGGCTTAACATCCATGTAAATATTCAAATGTTGGAGCGAGGCGAACTCTGAAGAACAAACAGCTTCTAGGTCATTGCGCGTCACAACATAGCAATACGGCGGGCCGTTTGTGTAATAAATGCAGTTCTACTCAGAATATTCGTCTCAAATGTAAATAAAAGTAATAAACAACAATGTTAAAAAGTTCACTGGGAAATGAACTTGGTTGGTACGTGATCAAATCTTCTGAGAAGCCCTTCGGGCTTCACAGGATTTGATCACGTGACCAACCAAGTTCATTTCCCAGAGAACTTTTTAACATTGTTGTTTATTTCTTAAATATCTTATTTGTATGCGATAATTTTTTATTTGTATTGTATCAGAGGATTGTTTATTTATTTCATTACGAAGGATTTCATTAGTTATTAGTCTGTATAAAGTGTTAAACAAGCGAGATGTTTCAAGTGCCCAACACAAACTTAGTCTGGAACCCTTCCCCCAATTCCGTTCGCGCTCTCTCTTCAAACACAAACTGGGCTCCTCTATTTGCGTGCATGCTAAGGGACGACCATTTGATTCGGGGGGGGGGGCAAAATTTGTCGAATCCGATTATTTTCATTCTCTCGCAGGAGAAAATATTTATTTCCAATGTGACCAGAGACAAGGAGAAGAAGGCAAAGAAGAAAATCTGCCCAAACCTGAAAACTCAGTTTATTAGGGGGTGGGGGTAGGTACCACCACTCAAGGTTCATTTATATATTTATTTGCCATCTGCCAGCGCTTTGAGCACCCGGAACATCTCGCTCGTTTTCAACCCGATACAGGTTAAACTTGACAAATGAAATCCTTCGTAACTAAACAAATAAACAATCTGCGGATACAATACAAATGAAAAATTATACAATAAAAATTATATAATACAAATGAACAAGAGGCCCAAGGGCCTTAACGGTCACCAGAGTATATTAGTTACATAGTTTTTTAGTGACAAGGTATGGGATGATACCTGGTTAGTAAATTTCATACCTGGCGAGGCGAAGCCGAGCCAGGTATGGAATTTACTAACCAGGTATCATCCCGTACCCTGTCACTACAAAACTATGTAACGAATTTACCCCACCGATAAAATATTTATGCATTGTCTGTGGTTTGTAAAATTGTTTTTCTTACTATATATATGTTTCATCACTCATATAATGCCTATTATGACGTCACGTTGTGTGACGTAATGTTGTTTTGCGAGTGTTTCGTGCTGTAATAACGTACTGACAGTTTTGAAAACTTTCAGTAAAAGGAGAGAAAGGTTCCATCTTCGTTACTTTCATTAGTTAACTGTAACATTGTCAACAGACACTCGGCAAATCGCGTGAACTCGAGTTGTTTGAACGTTACAAAAGAACGATAACTCCGTATCGACCATGTACTGATTCTCAAGCGACTAGGTATAAGTAATACACCCCCTTCACGTGACAGACTTCAACCAATCGTAAGCCAGTATTTCATCGAAAAATCAACAGAGGTGGGGTAAAATACAACACTGTAAAAGATCCCTGGAAGTATAAAACAGAATTAACTGATAGACGAAGCAAGAATTTCAAACATAGGTAACCAAAGATTACAAAGCTCACCTTGACGAATGTTATCTATAAGTAAGGCAAATCTCACATCATATTTTTTTTTCTAGTTAGTGTACATCCCAAGATCAATATCCATGCACGTTTGGTTTAAGTAGGACTTATAGTTACTTGGAAAAAAGACCAGCTCAAAAAACGTTTACACTGTTTACTAAATCAAGAAATTTTGGTCAGTTCCAACATCCAAAGCAAGTCTGGAAGTTTCCATCCTTAGATGCACCATCTATGCAAGTGTTATCATAACAGGCCATAATATAATATAACTTCTCCAAAAAAAATTACCCTGGTCACTCATCTAGAAAATGAAGGTCAGATTCAGAATACAAAGCAAGTCTGGAAGTGTCCATCCCTAGATACATCATTCATGCTAATTTGGTTAAAATATGGCTAAAATTCACTCATGTGGAAAATCTAAGTCGGATCTAGCATCCGAAGAGGTTGGTTAGTGTACATCCCTAGATGCATCATCCATTAAAGTTTGGTCCAGGTAGGGCTTATAGTTACTTGCGAATGGACTTGTTGCAAAATTTTAACCTAGTCATTCATCTGGAATATCTGGCTCAGATCCAGCATCTGAAGCAATTGTGGTAGTGAACATCCCTATATGCATCATCCATCAAGTTTAGTCCAGCTAGAGCTTATAGTTACTTGGGAATGGACCTGCTCCAAAAACTTTAACCTGGTCACTCATCTGGAAAATCTAGGTCAGATCCAGCATCCGAAGCAAGTGTGGTAGTGTCCATCCCTAGATGCATCATCCATGCAAGTTTGGTCCAGGTAGGGCTTATAGTTACTTGGGAACTGGGACGCCGACACCGGGGGTATAGCATAAACTCATCTCGACTTCGTTGAGGTGAGCTAAAAATCTGGTAAAAATACCCTTGTTTATTGTAACCTGCTAGATCCAAGTGATCTCCTTTGGATCATACTTGGTTTTCCAAAATCTTACAGGGATGATAATGAATGCAAAATATACAAGTACAAAGGACACTTGCCTATTGTGTAAGGTATTCAATATATACAGATAGTTTTTGTCACTTGCCTAGTGCTACAATTCAGTACACACAGACTTGGGTATACAACATGGCTATTTTCCACTTGTCACTAAAGCACATTTACTTATATTTAATACATGTATTTACATTAATATTATTGCATTTCGTTTGTTTGCTTAGTACTCAGGGGCAGAGGAGAAGTTTTTCAAAACATTAATGCATTTTTCCTAATTAATCAATAGAACCCCACCCAAGCTCAAGAACCCCTGACCCAGGGGCCATGAAATTCAAAATTTTGGAAGAGGCATCCTTTCTCATCATAACTACGAATGTATGTATTTAGTTTGTTTAAATAATACGAAGGGGCAGAGGAAAGATTTTCAAAGCATTAATTTATTTTCAGTATATAATAAATAAGCCCTCCCACACAAGGAACCCCTGACCCAGGGGCCATGAAATTCACAATTTTGGAAGAGGCATTCTTACTCATTATAACTATGTACTTAATTCATCGGATTAATACCCAGGAGCAGAGGAGAAGATTTTCAAAGAATTAATGCATTTTCACTATATAATCATAAGAGCCCCGCCCTAACACCAGAACCCGACGCAGGGGCCATGAAATTTACAATTTTGGAAGAGGCACTCTTGCTTATCATAACTGTGTACTTAATTCATTGGCTTAATACCAAGGGGCAGAGGAGAAGATTTTCAAAGCATTAATTTATTTTTCAGTATATAATAAATAAGCCATAAGCCCCCCCCCCCCCCCCCCACGGAACCCCTGACCCAGGGGCCATGAAATTCACAATTTTGGAAGAGACATTCTTGCTCATCATAACTATGTACTTAATTCATCGGATTAATACCCAGGAGCAGAGGAGAAGATTTTCAAAGAATTAATGCATTTTCACTATATAATCATAAGAGCCCCGCCCTAACACCAGAACCCCTGACCCAGGGGCCATGAAATTTACAATTTTGGAAGAGGCACTCTTGCTCATCATAACTACATGTATGTACTTAATTAATTTGCTTAATACCAAGGGGCAGAGGAGAAGATTTTCAAAGCATTAATTTATTTTCAGTATATAATAAATAAGCCCCCCTCCCTTACATGGAACCCCTGACCCAGGGGCCATGAAATTCATGATTTTGGAAGAGGCACTCTTGATCATCATAACTATGTACTTAGTTCATCAGCTTAATACCCAGGAGCAGAGAAGATTTTCAAAGCATTGATTTTTTTTTCAGTATACAATAAATAAGCCCCCCCCCCCCCCCCCCACATGGAACCCCTGACCCAGGGGCCATGAAATTCACAATTTTGGAAGAGGCATTCTTACTCATCATAACTATGTACTTAATTCATCGGCTTAATACCCAGGAGCAGAGGAGAAGATTTTCAAAGAATTAATGCATTTTCACTATGTAATCAAAAGAGCCCCGCCCTAACACCAGAACCCCACAAAGGGGCCATGAAATTTACAATTTTGGAAGAGGCACTCTTGCTCATCATAACTATGTACTTAATTCATTGGCTTAATACCAAGGGGCAGAGGAGAAGATTTTCAAAGCATTAAGGAAATGGGTGAACATGACGAGCGATAATCCTATAGTGTGACAAACATGAAGATGAAAAATTAAATTTCAATTATATCAAAATTTTCCTTGATATTTCGTCTAACATTAAAATATACTTTATGTAAAATCTCTACCATTTGCAAAAATATCTCAAAGAGTGAAAAAAATTTGCCTGTGAAATATTAGACACACACCAAAGCGAGCAAAAAGATTCATTTTCTCACACTATAACACTATTTTTCGATATGAGTGGGTCTTCGCTCCACCTTTTTGAAAGTTAATCCTCAAAGTTTGCATAACAATATACACTTTTTGGTTATCAAAAATATGGAGCAATGACCCACTATACCTTAAAAATATACTTTTATGACATAACATTCGTATCTTTTCGAGAAATACTTGAAGTCCATTAAGTCAAGGGTCATATCACAAACATGATTTAAATGCCACTCTTCATCAGGACTTGTGTAGTCTAGTGGTTAGCGTGCTAGTCTCAAAAGAAAATGATACTCAGGGTTTTTATTGCTAGGGTTCGAACCCCAGAAATACCACATTAATTTTTTTTAAATAAAAGAATAAATTTTGATGAGAAAATTGTCCTCAGAAAAGTTTTGTTTATCATAATTTCATGAATTTCAATAATGAGACAATAATAATTGTCGAAATTCACAAACTGAACGATTTATATATATCTGAAGCTATAGGCTTTCTGCACGCTATGTTCGCCCATCTCCTTTATTTTCAGTATATAATAAATAAGCCCCCCCCCCCCCCCCTTACATAGAACCCCTGACCCAGGGGCCATGAAATTCATGATTTTGGAAGAGGCACTCTTGATCATCATAACTATGTACTTACTTCATCAGCTTAATACCCAGGAGCAGAGAAGATTTTCAAAGCATTGATTTTTTTTTTCAGTATACAATAAATAAGCCCCACCCCCCACATAGAACCCCTGACCCAGGGGCCATGATATTCAGAATTTTGGAAGAGGCATTCTTACTCATCATAACTATGTACTTAATTCATCGGCTTAATACCCAGGAGCAGAGGAGAAGATTTTCAAAGAATTAATGCATTTTCACCATATAATCATTAGAGCCCCGCCCTAACACCAGAACCCCTGACCCAGGGGCCATTAAATTCACAATTTTGGAAGAGGCACTCTTGCTTATCATAACTATGTACTTAGTTCATCAGCTTAATACCTAGCAGCAGAGAAGATTTTTAAAGAATTAATGCATTTTCACTATATAATCATTAGAGCCCCGCCCGAGCACCAGAACCCCTGACCCTGGGGCCATGAATTTCACAATTTTGGTAAAGGGCTCAATGCTTATTACAATCATGCCAACAGTTTGACTGCTTGATGTCCAGGAGTAAAGAAGAAGATTTTTAAAGATTGCATTAATTTTGATGGTTTTAGCCCCACCCCTCAGGCTCCAGGGGGACAGGGGCCATGGATTTCACAATTTTTACTCCCCTTCACCCATAGGTGCTATATAACAAAATTGGTTGAAATTGGTTCAGTGGTTCCAGAGAAGAAGCTTAAAATGTTCAAAAGTTTACGACCGATTGACGACAAACGACGACAGACGAAAACAGATAGCAATAGGTCACCTGAGTGACTCAGGTGACCTAAAAATTATACAATACAAATAGAAAATTATTGAATACAAATAAAAATTATACAATATAAATGGAAAATTATACAATGAGAATGGAAAAGATCGAATATTGCAACGTTTGACGTCATAAAAATTACTTGTTTGGTCGGACTGAAAATGTTTCAAGCAAAAAATGCTACAAAAGGAAGACAGACATCAGCAAATGCGAGAAGACCTGGATGATTCAGGGACCCTAAAAACAAGAACTATCCAAGTAGGTCTAATACCCTTGTGGGACAACTAAGAAAAGCTCTTTAGTACTTTAAGGAAAAAGGGTTGTAAAGATAACGAACAGTGATCGATCTATAAAATCTACAAACAATACAAATATGTAAACAGGGCATAAACACAGACCCTTGGAAATTCCAGGGATCAGGTGCCTAGGAGGGTTAAGCATCCCCTGTTGACTAGGCACATCTGCCGTGAGCCCTATTTATTATTCAAGTAGACAGAACATTGGTAGTAAAAAAACCAAAGGCCTAACAATTGGTATGAAACAAGTCACCGAAAAACATGACTCAGTGATAGATTATATTTGTTTTAAAATATTTTAAACAAAAGGCCTATGGGCAACATCACTCATCTGAGCACATTGGCTAAAATCACTGAGCAGAAATCACTTCATTATTTTTGCAAAAAGGGGGGGGGGAGGGCAAACTTAAAATTTACACTCAGGATGCTTCCATATCAATATTTCTAATCATGGCTTTGCTGTTCTTGACCAGAAGAATTTTAAAGATTTTTTTCCCTTTGTATTCCTATGTAAACCTCTAATCACTCATTGTGGCCCCACCCTACCCATCCTAAATTTGAACAAATTTGATTTCAATCTATACTACCTATGGATGTTTCTATAATAATATATCAGGGATGGGGTAATTTATAAAAGTAATTGTAATTCAGTGTAATTAATTACATTTTTTAAAGTAATTGGAAGTACATGTAATTTGTAATTGACAATTTTTTCAATTACCTGTAATTGAATATAATTAATTACAATGAAAAAAAAATTCCCTGTAATTTCAATTACTTTTCAATTACATTTCAATTACTTTACATAATACATATCATGTCTATTTAATAAGAAAATATTTCCAACACAGTCACATTTTACAGTTATTTTAATTTATTCAAAGAAGCCCTTCTGTTTTTCAAAATCTTGAACTCTTTTATATCTCAATAAATGAATGTGATATATTGGCTTGTTTATAAAAATATTATTTGTTTTATAATTATAATGCACATAAAGAATTAATACTAGTTTAATGTTGATCAAGAATTCTGTTCTACCTCTCATTGGTATAGGCATGAAACATTTCATTTTTTGTTGTTGTTTGATTATCAAAAAAGAATAGACAATAATTTAGTGTGTTCATTTGATGTGACCTGCCTTGTTGACCTTCAACTACCAGCTGTAAATTGCTATCAAAACAACCCTCCAAAATTTTATATAATTTTATACCATGCTTTGTTTAAATTCAAAGATATGACCATTACAGGTGATTTATTAAATACTATTAAGAATGCTCATGCTCCTATTTATACACTTCAGAAAAAAATAAATATTGAATCACTATTTTAAAAGTTAAACATATCTTTATATACATATGCATTTGGTACCTGAAATAGCTATTACATAAAACAAGTATTATTTGTCAACATTTGCAATTTAAGGTGTTTAGCTTGCCTACCTGTAGCTGAAATAATTTGAGAGTATTTTATGGTTGATTCATAAACTCTTGAAAACTCGGTTTTAATCAAATTTCATAAAGGCAGTCAATTAATTGATAAATGTACATGTAGGACTAGGTCTTGTGCTGATGAAACACACAAACATGGTAGGCACCTGACATTATTTATTTTAAATATCCCCCCTACCCTAAATTTACATGTATTTGTTCTTCAAGATTTTTGAAAGTGAAACAAAAGTAATTGAAATGTATTTAATTACATTCTTCAAAGAAATTGAGAGTAATCAATGTACTTGTAATTGCAAGTATTTGACAAAATTTTCAATGTATTGGAGAGTATTTAATTACATTTCAAAGTAATTGACCCCAACCCTGTAATATTTATCATAGCTATAATCACAGCTTTGCTGTCCTTGAGCATAAGATTTTTTCAGGATGATTCCTTTATTTTCTTTTGCAAAACTTTGACCCTCTGTAGTGCTCCCCCAACCCCTGGGGGGTCATAATTTGAACAAACTTGATTCTACAATACCTAATGTTGCTTCTGTATCCATATGATTAATAATGGCTTAGTTGTTTTTGAGAAGAAGATTCTTAAAGATATTTCCTTTGATTAGGTCCTTACAAGGGATATATAGGTTTTCCTTCTACTCTGTCTGATTTAATGATTAGAATGATTATTAAGGCAGCTCGTCTGAGGGTATATCACACAGTACTTAAATTTTCTCTTATCTAGAGACGGGCACTGGGTAAGGTACTACTTCCACCATGTTTCTCCCCTAGGTTCCTATTGATAGATAAGACCAGGTATCTCAATATTCTTCAGATTTACTAGACCAAGAACTTAACATTAATTCCCTAGGATACTTGCCACTGGTGCTTACAACTTTTATACCTTTAATTTGCTCTTACCCTTTATACCTTTGGCTAGTCCATTCCAAAGGTTGTCAGGTCATTTCACAATTTGAAGTCTTCAATGCATTTTACGCAAATGCCCCTTAACCATAACACCAATCTATTCCCATGTAGAACTTTGACCACCTGGTGTGGCCCCGCCCTACCCTGGGGGGTCATGATTTGAACAAACTTGAATCTACACTACTTGAGGATACATCTGTATGACTAATAATGGCTTAGTAGTACTTAAGAAGAATTTTTTAAAAAGATATTTCCTATACAGTCCTATGTAAAACTTTGCCCCCTCTTGTTGCCTGCCCTACCCCCGGGGCTAATGATATGAATAAAATTGAATCTAGAGTATGTAATGAAGCTTTCACGTAAGCTTCACCTTTTCTTGCTCAGTGGTTCTTGAGAAGATATTTAAAAGATGCCACCAAATTTTCACAAATTCTTATTCATCTCCCCTTGAAAAAGAGTGTGGTACTTCCTGTGAACAAACTTAAATCCCCTTCACCCAAGGATGTTTTTTGGCAAATTTGGTTGAAATTGGCGCGGTGGTTCTTGAAAAGAAGTAAAAAATGTGAAAAGTTTACAGATGCTGGATGACAGACAGATGCCGGACACTCTTTGATCAGAAAAGCTCACTTGAGCCTTTGGCTCAGGTGAGCTAAAAAGAACCCTTGCCATCTTGCTAAAAAAAAATAACTGCAAATTTCCCTAGCCTGAATCTTGTGCAAATGCAATAATTGATTGAAAGTTGTGACACCTTGGTCAAGTATAAAAAAAAAAGACCATCCACAGCCCAAGGATCAAAATGTCCTGAACCAAAGAGCATTCAGTTACTTGCATGTAATTGGGTAACTTTATGCAAACAACAATGGCAATGAACCATTTGAATCATGACATGCTTCTTGGCTACAATCACTTACATGTCATGTATGATCTCATATTCCTTCATCAAAAAATGTTTTAAAATTTACATTTCTGAGATCTTCAAAATTTGACACTTCTTGAACTCTGTGACCTTGATTTATGAGCTTCTTAAGTTTTTTCAATTTATACAAAGCTATTTCCAGACAAAGATTTCATTCCTCTTATTTCTGTAGAAAAAGTTATGTATGATGAATTGAAATATTAATGTTATAACTATTTTTTTTATTCCAATAAATCTATCTGTAAATATGAGGTGAGCAAGTTCAGATGGTATTACCATACAAGTGGAAATTTTAGCGAGACGCAAATTTAGCGATTTGTCCTTAAAAATTGGTACAAGTATTTTATTTTTAGCGAGAAGTAATTTTAGCGATTTTAAAATGCTCACTAAAGAAGCTATTTAAAAAAAAATGCAATTAATTTTTAGCGATATTCAATTTTAGCGATCTCAGCACCCTCGCTAATAATGCCAAAATTAAATCCTTGCTAAAAATTCTGCTTATACAGTAATTACAAGTAATTCTTTAATGTTTGAAAGGAAAATATTGAATAGTTTCCAAGATCGTCTCTGGACAATGTTGGGGATTGATTAGTATCTAGCAGTCCCCCTTCACTAATATTAGCTTAATTCCCACAATTTTCAATTTCCTGCTTTCATTCCCGTTTTTATTATTCTTTATTTAGACCATACATATTTGACTATATAAACCTAGTTAAAACCATGTAGTTCATAATTTAAAAGCCTAAAGTTGTTATTATTGTTTAGTTTTCATGTAGATTCACATGTTGAATTAAACAAGAGGCCCAAGGGCCTTAACAGTCACCGGAGTATAATAAAACAAATTAGACGATCCATAGAGACTATAAAATAAACTGATAGATGAAGCTTTGTTGCCCAAAAGCAAGAGAAATAAGATGATCAGGATCAATGAAATAATTAGTCTAGTATTCAGTAACAACTCATAAATGAAGTTCTAATTCCCCCATTTATCACTATCACTGTGCAGACTATTAACAAACTATTTGTGCTTCTGTACTATTTTGTAACCCCATATTATAACTCCTCACACTGGCCTCTCTTGGTCTTTGAAGAATATTTAATTAGTTATTTTTGTCTCATTTTTATTTATCTATGAAGTACAAGTCTACTTGATCAT
>NW_026889765.1:12457500-12505000 GCF_033153115.1 Saccostrea echinata | reverse complement strand
TTCAGAAGTTTCGTTTAGTTTTCGAGATATGAAGACTTGAAATATTTAGGGGCCGTCCCTTTAAGTCCTTATAGGGACTGTTTAGGAAAAATTAAAAGGACCCACATTGTTGAGAACATCATTCTAAACAACTTTTGTTCATTATTGCTTTTCAAAATGTTTCCCCTTTTCGAGATATAAAGCGTTAAAGATTAAGCATTCTGGCCCCTTATGGCCCCTAATTACGTAATATTTGATGAAAATTTTAAGATATATAGTTGCAAATTGTGAAGATGAACATATTTGCTTCAATAATTAATATCAAAATATTTAACATTAAGGAGTTATAGATGAAAGACTTTTGGCCCCTCTGAGCTCCTAATTTGAGGGGTCAGCCCCTTTTTCTTGATATCACATGAAAGGTCTTTTCATTCTGAAGACTTTTTGTTCAACAACTATTCAGAAGTTTCGTTTCGTTTTCGAGATATATAGACTTGAAATATTTAGGGGCCGTCCCTTTAAGTCCTTATAGGGGCTGTTAAGGAAAATTTCAAAGGATGCACATTGTTGAGAACATCATACTAAACAACTTTTGTTCAATATTGCTTATCAAAATGTTTTCCCTTTTCGAGATATAAAGCGTCAAAAATTAAGCATTCTGGCCCCTTCTGGCCCCTATTGATGTGACATATGACGAAAAAATCATAATATATAGTTGTAGATTGTTAAGATAAATAATTTTGCTACAGTAATGTATACAAAAATATTGCTTGTTTAAGAGTTATTTATTAAAGACTTTTGGCCCCTCTCGGCCCCTAATGTGATGAGTCAGCGCTTTTTTCTTGATATCATGTTACAGACCTTTTCATTCTGCACAAATATTGTTCAATATGTTTTATCAAAATAATTATACTTGAAAAGATATGATACAAAATGTCTCAAAAATTCACTTATGATTCGTGTCCTAAATTTCGACCCCTACCGAGCTTCCATACTAGGCACTTCCGGAAAATATCTAAACCCAGGTGCAAAATGGCAACATGTCCTCTATCATCACTGAAAATTTCAGCGCTCTAGCTTAAGCCGTTTTTGAGTTCCATCGCAGACAAGGAGGTCCTCTGAAATTTAATAAAAGGGCGATAACTTCCGACCGGAAGTGAATTTTCGAAAATTGAAATAGCGGTACAAACTTCAGATAGCAACGCATAATCCTTGAAAATTTGAAGCAAATCGGTCGAGCCATCTCCGAGAAATCTTCTGCACAAAATCGGTAAGGAAAAAAAAGAATAATAACTAGATGAGATCTCGTTGCGAGCAACGAGTGGGTCTTCCGTCCGATTTTTGATAAGATGAGATAAGAATTTGACTGAGATTTTCGATCAAATATAATGATATAAATAAATTGTTAAGACGAACAATTTTGCTTTTATACAGTAATGTTTAACAAAATATTGATCATTATAGGAATATAGATTTAAGACCTTCGGCCCTTCTTGGCCCCTAATGTGAGAGGTCAGCCCCTTTTTCTTGATATCATCTTAAAGCTCTCATGATTTTGAACACTTTTTGTTCAACAACTATTCAGAAATTCTTTTTTGTTTTCGGGATATATGCAAAAGAAATATTAAGGGCCGGCCCTTCAAGTCCTAAATGGAGACGTCTAGCAAAAATTGAAAGAATGCATATTGTTCAGAATATCATTTTGAACGTCTTTTGTTCAATACTGTTTATCAAAATATTCTTCCTTTTCGAGATATATTGCGCCAAAGATTATGCAATCTTGCCCCCTAATAAATAAAGACCCCTCATTGCGTAACATATGATATCAACATCATGTTATTTAGAAAAAGTGTGTGAAGATGAACTATTTCGCTTCAGTAATATATTACAAAATATTGATCATTAAAGAGTTATTGATTGTATACTTTTGGCCCCTCTCGGCCCTTTAGTTAAGGGGTCAGACCCTTTTCATTGATATCACCTTAAAGCTCTCATGATTTTGAACAATTTTTGTTCAACAACTATTCAAAAATTCTTTTTCGTTTCCAAAATATATGCAAAGGATATATTTAGGGGCCGGTCCTTCAACTCCTTAATGGGGACTTTTAGCAAAAATTGAAAGGGTGTATATTGTTTAGAACATTATTTTGAACATCTTTTGTTCAATATTGCTTATCAAAATATTTCCCCTTTTGAGATATAAAGCGTCAAAGATTTAGCATTCTGGCCCCTTTTGCCACCTAATTATGTATCATATGATGTGAATATCATAATATATAGTTGTAAATTGTTGAGATAAACATTTTTGCTTCAGTAATGCATTACAAAATATTGATCGTTAAAGAGTTATTCTTCAAAGACTTTCGGTCCCTCTCAGCCCCTATTGTGAGGGTCCAGCCCCTTTTTCTTCATATCACTTTAAAGCTCTCATAATTTTGAACACTTTTTGTTCAACAACTAGTCAGAAATTCTTTTTCGTTTCTGAGATATTTGCAAAAGAAGAATTTAGGGGCCGGTCCTTCAACTCCTTAATGGGGACATTTAGCAAAAAATGAAAGGTTGCATATTGTTTAGAACATTATTTTGAACATCTTTTGTTCAATATTGCTTATGCAAATATTTCATAGTTTTAAGATATAAAGCGTCAAAGATTTGGCATTCTGGCCCCTTATGGCCCCTAATTATGTAACATTTGATGTAAATATCATAATATATAGTTGTAAAGTGTTGAGATAAACATTTTTGCTTCAGTAATGCATTACAAAATATTGATCGTTAAAGAGTAATTGATCAAAGACTTTCGGCCCCTCTCAGCCCCTTTTTTGAGGGTCCAGCCCCTTTTTCTTCACATCATTTTAAAGCTCTCATGATTTTGAACACTTTTTGTTCAACAACTAGTCAGAAATTCTTTTTCGTTTCTGAGATATTTGCAAAAGATGTATTTAGGGGCCGATCCTTCAACTCCTTAATGGGGACGTTTAGCAAAAAATGAAAGGTTGCATATTGTTTAGAACATTATTTTGAACATCTTTTGTTCAATATTGCTTATGCAAATATTTCATAGTTTTAAGATATAAAGCGTCAAAGATTTGGCATTCCGGCCCCTTATGGCCCCTAATTATGTAACATATGACATAAATATTATAATAAATAGTTGTAAATTGTTAAGATAAACATTTTTGCTTCAGTAATGTATACCAAAATATTGATCGTTAAAGAGTTATTGATTTAATACTTTTGGCCCCTCTCGGCCCCTAATATGACAAGTCAGCCCTTTTTTCTTGATATCATATTAAAGATCTTGTCATTCTGCACAAATATTGTTCAGTATGTTTTAACAAAATAATTATACTTTAAAAGATATGATACAAAATGTCTCAAAAATTCACTCATGTTTCGTGTCCTAAATTTTGACCCCTACCGAGCCTCCATACTAGGCACTTCCGGAAAATATCCAAACCCAGGTGCAAAATGGCAACATGTCCTCTATCATCATTGAAAATTTCAGCGCTCTAGCTTAAGCCGTTTTTGAGTTCCATCGCAGACAAGGAGGTCCTCTAAATTTTGATAAAAGGGCGATAACTTCCGACCGGAAGTTAATATCCCTTAACGGAATTGCCGGAATTAACTTCAGATGTCAACGCATCTACCATGAAAATTTGAATGAAATTGATCCAGCCATCTCCGAGAAATCGTCTGCACAAAATTTGTAAGAAGAAAAAAGAATAAAAATAATAATAACTAGATGGTTCTCGTTGCGAGCAACGAGTGGGTCTTCCGTCTGATTTTGGATAAGATTCGTCAAGATCTTGACTGAGATATTCGTCTATAAAAAATTAAAGGATGCATATTGTTAAAAACATTATTCTGATCAATTTTTGTTCAATATTGCTTATCAAAATATTTCCCCTTTTCGAGATATAAAGTGTCAAAGATTTAGCATTCTGGCCCATTAAGGTACCTTATTACGCAACATATGATCAAAACTTTACAATATATAGCTGCAAAATATTAATATGAACATTTTTGCTTCAGTAATTTATAGCAAAATATTGATCATTAAAAAGTTATAGATAAAAGACTTTTGGCCCTTCTGAGCCCCTAATTTGAGGGGTCAGCCCCTTTTTCTTGATATCAAATAAAAGGTCTTGTGATTTTGAAGACTTTTTGTTCAACAACTATTCAGAAATTTCCTTTCGTTTAAGAGATATATAGAATAACAATATTTAGGGGCCAGCCCTCCAAGTCCTTAATGGGGATGTCTCGCAAAAATTAAAAGGGTGTATATTGTTTAGAACATTATTCTGAACATCTTTTGTTCAATATTGCTTATCAAAATATTTCTCCTTTTCGAGATACAAAGTGTCAAAGATTTTGCATTCTGGCCCTTATGGCCCCTTATTACGTAACATATGATCAAAATTTTATAATATATAGTTGCAGAATGTTAAGATGAACATTTTTGCTTCAGTAATTTATGACAAAATATTGATCATTAAAGAGTTATAGATAAAAGACTTTTGGCCCTTCTGAGCCCCTAGTTTGAGGGGTCAGCCCCTTTTTCTTGATATCAAATGAAAGGTCTTGTGATTTTGAAGACTTTTTGTTCAACAACTATTAGAAATTTCCTTTCGTTTAAGAGATATATAGAATAACAATATTTAAGGGCCAGCCCTCCAAGTCCTTAATGGGGATGTCTTGCAAAAATTAAAAGGGTGTATGTTGTTTAGAACATTATTCTGAACATCTTTTGTTCAACATTGCTTATCAAAATATTTCTCCTTTTCGAGATACAAAGTGTCAAAGATTTTGCATTCTGGCCCCTTATGGCCCCTTATTACGTAACATATGACCAAAATTTTATAATATATAGTTGCAGAATGTTAAGATGAACATTTTTGCTTCAGTAATTTATAGCAAAATATTGATCATTAAAGAGTTATAGATAAAAGACTTTTGGCCCTTCTGAGCCCCTAATTTGAGGGGTCAGCCCCTTTTTCTTGATATCAAATGAAAGGTCTTGTGATTTTGAAGACTTTTTGTTCAACAACTATTCAGAAATTTCCTTTCGTTTAAGAGATATATAGAATAACAATATTTAGGGGCCAGCCCTCTGAGTCCTTAATGGGGATGTCTTGCAAAAATTAAAAGGGTGTATATTGTTTAGAACATTATTCTGAACATCTTTTGTTCAACATTGCTTATCAAAATATTTCTCCTTTTCGAGATACAAAGTGTCAAAGATTTTGCATTCTGGCCCCTTATGGCCCCTTATTACGTAACATATGATCAAAATTTTATAATATATAGCTACAGAATGTTAAGGTAAACATTTTTGCTTCAGTAATGTATAACAAAATATTGATCATTAAAAAGTTATAGATAAAAGACTTTTGGCCCTTCTGAACCCCTAATTTGAGGGGTCAGCCCCTTTTTCTTGATATCAAATGAAAGGTCTTGTGATTTTGAAGACTTTTTGTTCAATATGTTTTAACAAAATACTTCTATTTAAAATGTTATTATCAGAAATGTCTCTAAAATTCACCCATAAATCACGTCCTAAATTTTGACCTCTACCGAGCTTCCATACTTTGCACTTCCGGAAAATATGAAAACCAAGGTGCACATCTAGAACATGTCCTCTATCACCACTGAAAGTTTCAACACTCTAGCATTTGTCGTTCCTGAGTTTTTGTGCAGACACAAGGTCTATGTAAAAATCGATCAAAGGGCGATAACTTCTGACCGGAAGTGATTTTTCAAAAACTGACGAGGCGTTATAAACTTCAGATACCAACGCATTAACCCTGAAAATTTGTAGCAAATCGATCGAGCGATCTCCGAGAAATCTTCTGCACAAAATCGGTAAGGAAAAAAAAAAAGAATAATAATAATAATAATAACTAGATGGTTCTCGTTGCGAGCAACGAGTGGGTCTTCCGTCTGATTTTGGATAAGATTCGTCAAGATCTTGACTGAGATATTCGTCTATAAAAAATTAAAGGATGCATATTGTTAAAAACATTATTCTGATCATATTTTGTTCAATATTGCTTATCAAAATATTTCCCCTTTTCGAGATATAAAGTGTCAAAGATTTAGCATTCTGGCCCATTAATGCCCCTTATTACGTAACATATGATCAAAATTTTATAATATATAGTTGCAGAATGTTAAGATGAACATTTTTGCTTCAGTAATTTGTAACAAAATATTGATCATTAAAGAGTTATAGATTAAAGACTTTTGGCCCTTCTGAGCCCCTACTTGGAAGGGTCAGCCCCTTTTTCTTGATATCAAATAAAAGGTCTTGTGATTTTGAAGACTTTTTGTTCAACAACTATTCAGAAATTTCCTTTCGTTTAAGAGATATATAGAATAACAATATTTAGGGGCCAGCCCTCCAAGTCCTTAATGGGGATGTCTTGCAAAAATTAAAAGGGTGTATATTGTTTAGAACATTATTCTGAACATCTTTTGTTCAATATTGCTTATCAAAATATTTCTCCTTTTTTGAGATACAAAGTGTCAAAGATTTAGCATTCTGGCCCCTTATGGCCCATTATTACGTAACATATGATCAAAATTTTATAATATATAGCTACAGAATGTTAAGATAAACATTTTTGCTTCAGTAATTTATAACAAAATATTGATCATTAAAAAGTTATAGATGAAAGACTTTTGGCCCTTCTGAGCCCCTAATTTGAGGGGTCAGCCCCTTTTTCTTGATATCAAATGAAAGGTCTTGTGATTTTGAAGACTTTTTCTTCAATATGTTTTAACAAAATACTTCTATTTAAAATGTTATTATCAGAAATGTCTCTAAAATTCACTCATAAATCACGTCCTAAATTTTGACCCCTACCGAGCTTCCATACTTTGCACTTCCGGAAAATATGAAAACCAAGGTGCACATCTAGAACATGTCCTCTATCACCACTGAAAGTTTCAACACTCTAGCATTTGTCGTTCCTGAGTTTTTGTGCAGACACAAAGTCTATCTAAAAATCGATCAAAGGGCGATAACTTCTGACCGGAAGTGATTTTTCAAAAACTGACAGGGCGTTATAAACTTCAGATACCAACGCATTAACCCTGAAAATTTGAAGCAAATCGATCGAGCGATCTCCGAGAAATCTTCTGCACAAAATCGGTAAGGAAAAAAAAAAGAATAATAATAATAATAACTAGACTCTTGTTGCCATGGCAACAAAAAAGTCTTCCGTTCTTCTAAATCTGTAAGAATTTGCTTTTTTCTGTGTAAAAAACATACATATCATATTTACTGTGAAAGAAAAAAAATAACTGGAAAAAAGTCCTTTCAGTACTTAAGGTACTTTGATTTTCATTATCAATCTTGTATAATACATTTGGCACCTATAAAAGATATACGTATATCATTAGCAATTTTAAAAAAAAATGTTTGCAATCATTTCTAAGACAAACAAACAGACGAACGAACACCGTACTATCATAAACTTCACTGTGTGTATGTTTTGGCATAATTGTGATGGTGTTATAAAAAAATATAATGAATTCAGTTAGTATCACATTAAACGTAAAGTCACTGAGTTTTGTAAAGTTATAATATCAAGATTTGACAACATACCTATAAGACAAATTATTCAATTACAGTAATTCTTCAGCAATCGATTGATTGATTGATTGATTATACGTATGTTGTTTAACGTCCCTCTCCAGAATTTTTCACTCACATGGAGACGCCACCACTCGCCGGTGGAGACTGTAAATTTTTGTCTTATACTTTGGCATTTATCGCAATTGAGCAGTGGGGAATCTTTTTTATGCCAGCATCTTCTGCGACAAGGGACCTCGATTTATACGATCTCATCCAAAGGACCGGTCTCCACGTCCCACAGTCGAAGTTCATAATACCGAGATATTTTATTTTTTATTTTATTCTATTTTTTTCACAAGTTTGTTGCAGCAGATTTACTTAAAGATCATACTTCAAGATCATTTCGAACTCAGGTTACTTAATTGCATACACGTGCACTTCGTGTGATACTTTTTAAGCTGAAAAATATACAGGATGTGACCATGACTGACTATGAAATCAGAAAACATCTTATAAAGAATTGGTGTGACCGATAAAGAACTAATTTTTGGTCTGGATCGGGATTAAGAGGGAATCTCTCCTCTCTCTCTCTCTCTCTCTCTCTCTCTCTCTCTCTCTCTCTCTCAGACATGTAAATTGAACATTTCATAATTATAAAATATGAAAATCTGTATACATGTAAATGGTAATGTTATTCACATGTTCCAGATTTAAATCTAAAACGAATATATAATTCAAATTCAAGACGGGGGGGGGGGGGCTTCAAAGGAATTAGATAATTTTATGAATTACAAGGAAAAGTACGGACGTCAGTTGCATGTACATGATTATATATCATTGCATAAAATTGTGTTCATTCAGATATACTTATCCCACATATCAACAGACTTGTACAATTTTTTTATCATGTTTTTTTTTTCAAAAGAAACATATAGCGTACCATTATTTCACACACTCTTTAACTCTTTGAGTATTTCACAAGAATCCAAGAATCGCCTTTTCACATCTTTTATAATTCCTTGGGTATATAGAGTATAGATCATGTGTCATAAATAATTTAACCTTTTATCAAATATATATGTAATAACCAAATCTAATCTATAGATTGATTTTCTTTCTTTTCAGTGGCAGATATCAATTTATTTATAAAGGCTTTAAAACAGTACTGTATTACAATTTTCTATCGCTTAATTCCTTTTTTGAGTGTATGTAATATTTTTTAATATCGAAAGTAAAACTCGGAAATCGGGATAATTTCGCATTCAGATCCACAGGCACTTGTTTCGGTAATAAATTTTTAACCCATAGTATAATAATAACACAAGGTATCCAACTCCGAATTACACGGAGTACCCCCCTCCCCAAGAATCGCACTCATTTACACTTTCAGAGGAAATAAACTGACAAACTGTTTATACCTATGTTTTCTACGATAATTTATCTATACAACCATATATGGCATGCTTGTCTTTATTTTCTTTAGTCTCCGTAAACAGCGTCAAAACTCTGCTCGTCGAGTGGAAAAGTCGAATTCAACCATGAAATGGTATGTGCTAATCCCGCACAGAGATTTTGATTGGCTAAAAATCTGTTTCTAAAATTACATCAGATAAACATCGTAATGTTTTCAGGGAAAATCAGACGTAAACAAGTTTTTTGCTCATGCAATATTTAAACACTGGAATTGAATTCTTAAACCCACTCATTTTTTAATTTTGTTCTCTGTGCGGGATTAGCACATACTGCCTGTGTTCAGATCATAGAGAATAATAAATCGTCTGCATTATAGAAGGCTTATAACTATCGTATTCTGAACTTAATATACGAAATAGATAAAACTGCATGCCTGTCCATCACTATAAATGTATATTCAGTGCTTATAATATATTTACTTGAATTAGCTACCTAGCATATATATTAATTTTTTTTTAGATATATTCATGTGTAAATTAACTAACTGTCAATACAGACTTACACTACACTGGCAACTTCAAACTTTACATGCACTGGAAGCGGTAACCAACGTCCTCTTAAATTTTGAAGAGTGAATATAGAACGTCTAAATATTTTGATATGGAGAGTGTATATGTCTCTAACGTCATCGATACTATTTCCGCCTTTATCTCGAAAGTTCTATTCTCACTTACAAGTCAGAGTTATCTTTCTTTGCCCATTGTCTACACACTAGGTAAATAGGGAAAATGAGGGTACCGAAAATCTGCAAAATGTGGAATCTGATTTCAAAACAAATTATATATTTAGTATTTGTAGAATAACCTCTGTTATACATAATAATATCTTGAAAAAATATTAAAAAACAAAAAAGTTGAAAATTGACCAAACACAAGTTCACTTCCGGTTCGGACAGGAAGTACCGGAAACACACGAAAACAACTTCGAAACAAAGAGAATGTCATGATCTAATACCCCTGTAAATTTCACATCTTTACCTCAAACCGTTTCCGAGAAAAATTCCGGACAAAAGTCCATTTAAAAATTGGAAATTCGGCCGTAACTTCGGACCGGAAGTGAATTTTTCAAAAAACGGAATTTTATATAAACTTCATATATCAGCCTACTATCATGTGAAAAATTGTGAAAATCTATCCAACCATCTTTGAGTAATCGCGCTCACAAAATTTGGGAGGAATAATAATAATAATAATAATAATAACTAGACTCTTGTTGCCATGGCAACAAAAAAGTCTTCCGTTCTTCTAAATCTGTAAGAATTTGCTTTTTTTTCTGTGTAAACAACATACATATCATATTTACTGTGAAAGAAAAAAGTCCTTTCAGTACTTAAGGTACTTTGATTTTCATTATCAATCTTGTATAATACATTTGGCACCTATAAGAGATAAACGTATATCATTAGCAATTTTAAAAAAAATTGTTTGCAATCATTTCTGAGACAAACAAACAGACGAACGAACACCGTACTATCATAAACTTCATTGTGTGTATATTTTGGCATAATTGTGATGGTGTTATAAAAAAATATAATGAATTAAGTTGGTATCACACTAAACGGAAGGTCACTGAGTTTTGTAAAGTTATAATATCAAGATTTGACAGCATACCTATAAGACAGATTATTCAATTACAGTAATTCTTCAGCAATCGATTGATTGATTGATTGATTATACGTATGTTGTTTAACGTCCCTCTCCAGAATTTTTCACTCACATGGAGACGCCACCACTCGCCGGTGGAGACTGCAAATTTTTGTCCTATACTTCGGCACTTATCGCAATTGAGCAGTGGGGAATCTTTTTTATGCCAGCATCTTCTGCGACAAGGGACCTCGATTTATACGATCTCATCCAAAGGACCGGTCTCCACGTCCCACAATTGAAGTTCATAATACCGAGATATTTTATTTTTATTTTATTCTATTTTTTCACAAGTTTGTTGCATCAGATTTACTTAAAGACCATACTTCAAGATCATTTCGAACTCAGGCTACTTAATTGCAGTGCATACAGCGTCAAGTGATTTTGATTGACAGGTCAACACACGTGCACTTCGTGTGATACTTTTTAAGCTGAAAAATATACAGGATGTGACCATGACTGACTATGAAATCAGAAAACATTTAATAAAGAATGGGTGCGATATAGAACTAATTTTTGGTCTATGGATAAATGGATAGGAGGATCGGGATTAAGAGGGAATCTCTCTCTCCCTCTCTCCCTCTCTCTTTCTCTCTCTCTCTCAGACGCGTAAACATTTCATAATGACAAATCTACCATTATAGAATATGAAATTCTGTATACATGTAAATGGTAATTATATTCACATGTTCCAGATTTAAATCTAAAACGAATATATAATTCAAATGCCTAGCTGCACGAACGCCTCCAAATATTAATCAAGACGAGGAGGGGGGGGGGGGGGGAGAAGGAGGCTTCAAAGGAATTAGATAGTTTTATGTTTTATGAATTATAAGGAAAAATACGGACGTCAGTTGCATGTACATAATTATATATCGAATTCTAGTCAATTCGGCACTTGGTAAACTCGGCACATGGTGAATTCGGCACCTAGTAAAGTGAATTCGGCACCTGGTATATTCGGCACCTAGTCAATTCGGCACCAGGTATACTCGGCATCTGGTTAATTCGGCACCCGTTTATGAATTATAAAGAATATTATAAATACTAATATATACTTTTTAAAGTGTTTTAAATAATATCTTCATCAAACATTTTTCTTTGATATTTGTCCGTGTGTGTTACTTATTACAATTTACAAAGGGGTCAAAAATATAGCATTTATTGAGCATTTAAACAGTGATAATATAACTTTCACATGAAAAAAGCCCGCCTTTTAATTCATGATGTTGGTCGTCCCACTTCTCCTTTTCTTTTGTTTCTTCTATTTCTCAAAATCATTTGCCCAGCTTCAAAAATATTCAAAGAAAACACATCACTCGTTCAAGCAGGAATTTCGTCGAGAAAAAAAGACTTCCTTCTTACAGTACAATATGCTGAAACTTTTTAGGTATAGAGTGCAGGACTTAGTGTTATTTTTCGAATATCCTGCAAATTTTGAATTCTAGATATCAAGTCACTATAAAACTCCTAAAAGGTGTTTAACGATAGGTCGTTTTAAGTTTTATTCAAGGTGCCTGCAGTATCAATCCGTCCAGATGAGGAACTCGTTTCCGTAACAAATATAAATCGAGTTGTTATTATAAGACATTACTTAAGTAATAAATATAGTGAAGTTTGAAAATGAGATTATTAAAATCTATACATTCCGTTATGATGTGGTTGTATTGAATTAGCTAGCATAAAATATTTCGGAAACATAAGATTCATGGGTAATATCTCCTATTGTAATGGAAAAAAAAAATCAATGTTGAAATAAAAGAAGCTTAAGATTAGTAGTAAGATAGTGCTAAATGGAATTGTTCATTAAAGGAAAGCTGCTCAAAGATACTTCACTCAAATAAATATTACGGACATTTAAAATAATCTAAACTTATTTTCAAATTTCGTGCACGGAAATGAAAAAGTAACGTTAAAAAAATATTAATTGTTCAAATGAGGATCCAATTACAGCATATGTACAAAGCTTCGAGTAAACTTCTGTTTTCGTGACATTTTGAACTTGCATGAATAAAGTAAAATAAATGTAAAAACAAATAGAAAGATCTTTTTAATTTTGGTTATCTGAACTTACCAAAAATACGCCATACAGTATATGGCTTTAAATTTTATGTTTGTATGAAATGTTATAACCGTACAAAAATATATGTCACTACCGTCCTTGTGTACATGATAATGAAATGACTGTAAAAGTTAACATTGATTTTGATTTGTTTACTGCGTCATGTTCTATATTTTTACTTGAATAGTTAATATGAAAAGAAATTGATAGAACAACTCCAGTACAATAAAGATTCTTTTCAGAGCAGAAGGCTTGTTAGGAATCTACAGGAGATCGGGCAATTAAGGTTGTAAATATGATGCAACACACGTGTTAAATGACCATCGATATTTTATTACTGAATGTTGAACATTGTAATTAGATGATAAAATTCTTTAACGCCAACTGATTGCTGCAGGGATAATTAAAATAATTAATAAGTACCTTATAAGTTTGTTATGAAGTAAAATATACAATGATTTTTGGTATAGCACGAATTTATTTAGTTAAAATTTCAGGAAGGGGGGGTTATGTACAGAAGTTAATTTTCAACAATATAAATTTTGAAATTCTCGCCTAAAGATTTATATTAATGTTAATTATTGTCGTCCCAAACTAGATATTTTTTTTCTCTTAAATGCAAAAGCATTCCTGGATTATACACGTATAGTTATGAGAGTTAATTTTTTGAGTGAGACAATTTTGTTGGTATGGTCTGTAAATAAATTGTGAATTATGAGCTCGATTAAATATTTGAAAGAAGGACATTTGCTAAAATTATCCACTTGAGAAACAATATTATGTCCTACTTGGTCAAAAATTCGTTGTTTGACAATGCATCTAGTTTTTCGCTTTATGTACCGGTACTTCAACACGCTCGCATAAAAAATTACGTTATAACAATTCTGAATAATACAATTATTATGGACAACCATTTTCTTTTCAAAACTTGGGTATATACATTTTTTGTTAAAGCAGGGAACAACGCGTAATTCTTAATACACACTTACATTTTTTCTTCTATTTACCACTAAAATATGCATGTTACAAAAATCAAGATCTGTGTTTCTTCAGATGCATATTTTTTTTTAATACAAATCAAGCAAATAAAGACAACAACTAGAATTTCTAAATTCTCCATTAAAGATAATTAATATGTACTATGTATTTTTAGCTTTTACATTTCTATACCCCCCCCCCCCCCCCAAATTTATTGAGACTGAGAGATATTACAGTATAGATGCATTGATAATTCAATGTTGTACGTTTCAATTCAAATTTTCATTAATGAAAAGGTCATAACTAACAGTATTTTTTATGCTTTGAGGAGCAGAATTAATATTTCCACATATGCGAACTTTTACTTATTATACTTGAAATAGTTTAAAAACGACTTTATTAGTAAACAAAGATAAATAAATAAAAAAAAATAAAAAATAAAATCAAAACACTTCTTTTCTGTAAAAGCAATTCTACTAATCAACTAATTAAACGATGAAAAATATTAACAAATCACACAATAATTACACACTTGTCGAATTAACACAAATGAGTGCCGAATTAACCAGGTTCTGATGCCGAATTCACCAGATTCTGATGCCGAATTCACCAGGTGCCGAATTCACTGAGTGCCGAATTCACTTTTTCTTCAGGTGCCGAATTCACCAGGTGCCGAATTCACTTGTACCCTTATATATCATTGCATAAAATTGTGTTCATTCAGGTATACTTATCCCACATATCAAGAGACCTGTGCAATTTTTTTTATCATGGTTTTTTTTTTTCAAAAGAAACATATAGCGTACCATTATTTCACACAGAATCGCGTTTTCACATATATTTTTTAACTCTTTTCAGTATTTCACAAGAATCCAAGAATCGTCTTTTTACATCTTTTATAATTCCTTGGGTATATAGAGTATAGATCATGTGTCATAAATAATTCAACTATTTATCAAATATACATGTAATAACCAAATCTAATCTATAGATTGATTTTCTTTCTTTTAAGTGGCAGATATCAGTTTATTTATAAAGGCTTTAAAACAGTACTGTATTACAATTTTCTATCGCTCAATTCCTTTTTGAGTGTATGTAATATTTTTTAATATCGAAAATAAAACTCGGAAATCGGGATAATTTCGCATTCAATTCATAGAGAATAATAAATCGTCTACATTATAGAAGGCTTATAACTATCGTATTCTGAACTTACTATACGAGATAGATAAAATTGCATGCCTGTCCATCACGATAAATGTATATTCAGTGCTTATAATATATTTACTTGAATAAGGTACCTAGTATATATATTAATTTTTTTTTAGATATATTCATGTGTAAATCAATTAACTGTCAATACAGACTTACACTACACTGGCAACTTTAAACTATACATGCACTGGAAGCGGTAACCAACGTACTCTTACATTTAGAAGAGTGCATATATATGGAACGTCTAAATATTTTTGATATGGAGAGTGTATATGTCTCTGACGTCATCGATACTATTTCCGCCTTTATCTCGAAAGTTCTATTCTCACTTACAAGTCAGAGTTATCTTTCTTTGCCCATTGTATACACACTAGGTAAATGGGGAAAATGACAGTACCTAAAATCTAGAAAATGCGCAATCCAATTTTAAGACAAATTATATATTTAGTATTTGTAGAATAACCTCTGTTATACATAATAATATCTTGAAAAAATATTAAAAAACAAAAAAGTTGAAAATTGACCAAACACAAGTTCACTTCCGGTTCGGACAGGAAGTACCGGAAACACACGAAAACAACTTCGAAACAAAGAGAATGTCATAATCTAATACTCCTGTAAATTTCACATCTTTACCTCAAACCGTTTCCGAGAAAAATTCCGGACAAAAGTCCATTTAAAAATTGGAAATTCGGCCGTAACTTCGGACCGGAAGTGAATTTTACAAAAAACGGAATTTTATATAAACTTCATATATCAGGCTACTATCATGTGAAAAATTGTGAAAATCTATCCAACCATCTCTGAGTAATCGAGCTCACAAAATTTGGGAGGAATAATAATAATAATAATAATAATAATAATAAAAAGAAACAATACAATCACTATAAGTCTTCCGTTGTGAACGGAAGACTTAATAATAAAAAGAAACAATACAATCACTATAAGTCTTCCGTTGTGAACGGAAGACTTAATAATAAGAAAAGTGAAAAATCAACAATAGAATAATAGAAGGGTCTTCCGCAGAAGACGGAAGACCCTAATAAGAAAAGTGAAAAATCAACAATAGAATAATAGAAGGGTCTTCCGCAGAAGACGGAAGACCCTAATAAAAGTGAAAAAGAAACCGAAGAATAATAGAAGGGTCTTCCGCTGAAGACGGAAGACCCTAATAATAACTAGATGAGATCTCGTTGCGAGCAACGAGTGGGTCTTCCGTCCGATTTTTGATAAGATGAGATAGGAATTTGACTGAGATTTTCGTTCATAAATATATAAATAGTGAAAACGTACAATTTGCTTCAGTTATGTTTAACAAACTTTTGATCATTATGACACCTAAAAACGCAATGTTTGATGTAGATTTTAAAATATTTACAGTAGCAGATCGTGAAGATGAACATTACTGTAAAAGGGTTATAGATAAAAGACTTTTGGCCCCTCTGAGCCCCTAATTCGAGGGGTCAGCTCCTTTCTCTTAAAATTACATGAAAGGTCTAGTAATTCTCAAGACTTTTTGTTCAACAACTATTCAGAAGTTTCGTTTCGTTTTCGAGATATGTGGACTTGAAATACTTAGGGGCCGTCCCTTAAAGTCCTTATAGGGGCTGTTTAGGAAAAATTCAAAGGATGCACATTGTTGAGAACATCACTCTAAACAACTTTTGTTCAATATTGCTTTTCAAAATATTCCCTTCTTTCGAGATATAAAGCATCAAAGATTAAGCATTCTGGCCCCTTATGGTCCCTAATTACGTAATATTTGAAGAAAACTTTCAGATATATAGTTGCAGATTGTGAAGATGAACATTTTTGCTTCAATAATTAATATCAAAATATTTAACGTTAAAGAGTAAAAGATGAAAGACTTTTGGCCCCTCTGAACCCCTAATTTGAGGGGTCAGCCCCTTTTTTCTTGATATCACATGAAAGGTCTTGTAATTCTGAAGACTTTTTGTTCAACAACTATTCAGAAGTTTCGTTTCGTTTTCGAGATATGTAGACTTGAAATATTTTAGGGCCGTCCCTTAAAGTCCTTATAGGGGCTGTTTAGGAAAAATTCAAAGGATACGCATTGTTGAGACCATCATTCTAAACAACTTTTGTTCAATATTGCTTTTCAAAATATTTCCCCTTTTCGAGATATAAAGCATCAAAGATTAAGCATTCGGGCCCCTTATGGCCCCTAATTACGTAATATTTGATGAAAATTTTAAGATATATAGTTGCAGATTGTGAAGATGAACATTTTTGCTTCAATAATTAATATCAAAATATTTAACGTTAAAGAGTAAAAGATGAAAGACTTTTGGCCCCTCTGAACCCCTAATTTGAGGGGTCAGCCCCTTTTTCTTGATATCACATGAAAGGTCTTGTAATTCTGAAGACTTTTTGTTCAACAAGTATTCAGAAGTTTCATTTCGTTTTCGAGATATGTAGACTTGAAATATTTAGGGGCCGTCCCTTTAAGTCCTTATAGGGGCTGTTTAGGAAAAATTCAAAGGGTGCACATTGTTGAGACCATCATTCTAGACAACTTTTGTTCAATATTGCTTTTCAAAATGTTTCCCCTTTTCGAGATATAAAGCGTCAAAGATTTAGCATTCTGGCCCCTTGTGGCCCCTAATTATGTGCCATACGAGGTAAAAATCATAATATATAATTGTAAATTGTTAAGATAAATATTTTTGCTTCAGTAATGTATACCAAAATAATGCTTGTTTAAGAGTTATCGATTTCAGACTTTTGGCCCCTATCGGCCCCTAATGTGATGAGTCAGCGCTTTTTTCTTGATATCATATTACAGATCTTGTCATTCTGCACAAATTTTGTTCAATATGTTTTAACAAATTAATTATACTTTAAAAGATATGATATAAAATGTCTCAAAAATTCACTGATGATTCGTGTCCTAAATTTCGACCCCTACAGAGCTTCCATACTAGGCACTTCCGGAAAATATCCAAACCCAGGTGCAAAATGGCAACATGTCCTCTATCATCACTGAAAATTTCAGCGCTCTAGCTTAAGCCGTTTTTGAGTTCCATCGCAGACAAGGAGGTCCTCTAAATTTTGATAAAAGGGCGATAACTTCCGACCGGAAGTAAATATCACTTAACGAGATTGCCGGAATTAACTTCAGATGTCAACGCATCTACCATGAAAATTTGAATGAAATCGAACGAGCCATCTCCGAGAAATCGTCTGCACAAATTTTGTAAGAAGAAAAAAGAATAATAATAAAGGTAAAAAAGAAACCGAAGAATAATAGAAGGGTCTTCCGCTGAAGACGGAAGACCCTAATAATAAAAGTGAAAAAGAAACCGAAGAATAATAGAAGGGTCTTCCGCTGAAGACGGAAGACCCTAATTAATGCATTTTCATAAAATTATTAATAGAGCATTACCCTTACACCAGAACATCTGACCCAGGGGCCATGAAACTCAAAATTCTGAAAGAAACACTCTTGCTCATCATAACTATACGCTTAGTTTCTTTGCTTTATAACCAGGAGCAGAAAAGAATATTTTCAAAGAAATTATACTGTTTCACTATATAATCAATAGAGCCCCCCCTCCTTTCACCAGAACCCCTGACCCTGGGGCTATGAATTTCAAAATTTTGGAAGAGGCATCCTTGCTTATCATAACCATATACTTAGTTTGTTTAAATAATACCCAGGAGCAGAGAAGAGTTTCAAAGAATTAATGCATTTTCATGCATTTTCACTATATAATCCATAGAGCCCCGCCCTTACAATAGAACCCAGGGGCCATGAAATTCACAATTTTGGAAAAGGCATCCTTGCTCATTATAACTATGTACTTAGTTTGTTTGTTTAATACCTAGGAGCAGAGAAGAATATTTTCAAAGAATTAAATGAATGCATTTTCGCCATAATTATAATCAATACAGCCCCCCCCCCCAACACCAGAACCCCCCACCCAGGGGCCATGAAATTCAAAATTTTGGAAGAGGCAGCCTTGTTCATCATAACTATGTACTTAGTTACTTTGTTTAATACCAAGGAGCAGAGAAGAAAATTTTTCAAAGAAATAATGCATTTTCACTATATGATCTAAATAGCCCCATCCTAGCACCAGAACCCCTGACCCTGGAGTCATGGATTTCACAATTTTGGTAGGGGACTCAATGATTATTACAATCATGCCAACAGTTTGACTGCTTGATGTCCAGGAGTAAAGAAGATTTTTAAAGATTGCATTAATTTTGGTGGTTTTAGCCCCACCCCTCAGGCCCCAGGGGGACAGGGACCATGAAATTTAAAATTTTTGTTCCCCTTCACCCATATAAGCTATATGCCAAATTGGTTAAAATTGGTTCAGCGGTTCCAGAGAAGACGTTGGAAATATTCAAATGTTAACACACAACAAATGATGGATGATGATGGACAAAAATGGATAGCAATAGGTTACCTGATTGACTCAGGTGACCTCAAATTAAAAGCATGGGTTGAAATTTCCTTGGAAAACTCACTAGCCCAGGGTCTACTGATTAGTAAAAATTACTAGCCCAATTAAACCTCAAACTAACAAGCCCAACAATTTTTTAAGCAAAATGAAAACACAAGTAAAAGTTTCAAACGCTTTGATGACAGAAACAAATTAAACTAGTTTTCAGTCAAAAGAACGCAGTACATATAAAAAAAGTAAATGTTTCAAACGCTTTGATGACAGAAACAAATTAAAAAACTAGATTCAGTCAAGGAAACCAGTACACATAGAAAACGAAAGTAAACTGAAGAGAATTTTTTTTCTGGTCTGCTAGTCCGATGGACTGTTGTTACATTTAAATAAGCTAGCCTGAGTCTTAAAATGACTAGCCCTGGATGTCCAGCTACTGTATATGTTAACCTCTGAAAAATTGTACTTCATATCAGCACCAAGCTTTCATGTATTCCAATACCACAATACAATGAGACTCCCCAATTTAGGAGATAAAGACTTCCTGTTTTAAGAATAGACTACAAATTAAAACGAGCCAGCTTGGAAAACAATTTATCGCTAAGAAGTTAGCTCATTGTTAGGTTTATGAATAGCATTTCATGAAAAGTTAAAGTAAGAATTTGGAATAACTTATTTTACACAAAAGAATTAAGTACTGCGATATTACAAGAAACCAGTACATGTTGACAATCACTACATATGTTTTAACAAATCTTGTTATACAGGCATAACAAATTAAAAGCAAGTAAAGAGCAAAGTATGGTAAAGGCCAAATTTGACATTTTATTTAATCTTATGACCAACATTAATTTTGATTTAAATAAACCACAGGGGGTAAAAGATTAAACTTTTAAAAAAAAAAAAAAAATTCATCACTTTTGCTGGAAGTTTTTTTTTTTGCCAGAATAGATATTTTTCTCTTCTGGAAACACAGAGCATGCCAAAGCTTGCCTCTCTGGGTTTTTCATACACAAGATGTATCTGATATTATAAATTTGGTAGGTATGCAACCTTCTGCTCTGTGTATTCTGAAACAGAATATCAGGGATCGACATTAACGGTTGTCTGATTGCCCGGGTCAAGTAAATTATCAGTTCGGGCAAGTGAAATTGTCGACATACTTGTCCGATCAGGCAAGTGGATTTTTTTTCATACAAATGTACATATTTATTTAGTTTACATTAATTTATTAATAAAACAATAAACTGTACATTTTATTTCCAAAACTTACCTGACTGACAATATTTTTGCATTCGGAATTCCTGGCTAGCGTTTCTGTATTATACCGTTCATTTAAAATAAATCGGGTTCATTATTTTCTTTTGTAGTAAATATGCTCTACGTCTAACAAAATTTTGTAAACTTCTTATTAGGAAATTAGATTATTTATTCACGCACAAAATATAAGTATATGATGTATCCTGATCACAATAAAATGTATGTTTCGTAGCAACTATCTTCCTTTAGTGTTGCTTCACAGTTATCTCAGATAATCACGAATCACAGAAGGATCCTACAAAAATTATATTTAATGAATTTTATAAAAAGGAAACGGATGGTTATTGCTGCAGGGCAGTGTGTGATAACAGGTTAAATTTACAAGTACAGTATTATACATTTATGTACAAAATGCAGCATCACAATTTTTCAGGTAGCTCAACTTGCCAAATCGACAGTTACTGTAATGTATTTGGTCACATTTTTATCTTATCATAACGTTTACAGTAATAAATAATTTTCTTCTTAAGTTCTTTCCTAATTTGGGGCAACCAAGTTTTGCATTCGGACAAGTCAAAGTTTGAGATCACTTGCCCGAAGGGCAAGTGAATCTGAAAGTTAATGTCTATCCCTGAATATGCCTTAAATTTAATGAAAGTTTGAATAAAAATGAGAAAATTAAGATATTGACAATTTTGTGATCTCCCTGAAACCTCTCTGTATCTTATACTTATTTTGTGACAGGGATGAGAGCAGTTTTTTTATATAATGGACTATTGTATTGCTTTAAGAGATGCACCAAACCTAGGGCCAAAAAGGCGTCTTTGCCTATCTTGTCCTTTACAGGACCCCAGGACTTTGCTATAACAGAGTTTTACTGTAGTTATACAGAGTGAATGTTTCATTAGTGACGTAGATAATGACTTATCTGTTGCCTATAGAGAATAATATATGATATATAATATATATATATATATATATATATATATATATATATATATATATATATATATATATATATATATACTGACTTTAAGGTTAGGTAGACATGGTCCTAAGGCCTCCAGTAATAGGCTGTCTTCTTTTACACACTTAGTCCAGTCCTCAAATGAGACTCTTGTGTCATGGTCATAATCCTACAAAATATGATTCTTTTGAATATATGAAAGAGTTACAAACATAATAATTAGCCAATCTGCCATAACATTAAAATTTATTTATTTTAATTATCAGATGTAATTGATCTAGTTTCTCTAATTTTTGTTTACTTTTATATAAATGTATAAGGATTATTTGTAGATTGATATACATAGTGTCAAATTTAAGAATAATTTGATTGAACTACCTATTCATTCATGGAAAATGTGCTTAATTTTGATTGTGCCAATATAGAGATTACTAGGAATACAGAACTGGGTTTGATTATATAAACTGAAAGTTGCATGTAGCATAACTGGCTCTTTTTTAGAAACCTCATAACCGACTGATTATATATCTTTTGTATTCTCCTTTTAACCTCTACAACAGATAGAACTATAATACACTTACAAATTTCTTGAGTGTGATCTCCACCAGATCTTTGATTCCTTCATCAGGATCCTCCTCTGTAGCTGGCTGTAAATTAACAGAGCCTCATGTTAATGAATGCAAAAAATGCAATCAGTGTGTTTCTAGGACTCACCTATAAGTCTGACATAGAGTTTGTACAGAAATTTAAATCCCAAAAATCTGACTTATAGGTGAGTTTATATGGTATGTTAGAGTCAGGATGTAGTAAATTAGTTTAGGAAACCTTTGGGTGCTCCATCCATGATCCATGATTATGATGTCATAATTAAATAATTTAATTCTGGTTGTAACACGGTATTTGATTGGATAAAAAATTTACTTTATATTCATTTGTATAATTTGGGTTGCCTACGTCACAATGACTTGTGTCAAAAACGTATTGATCAGCCTAACGATACATTCAAATTTTGTACAAATTGAAGTCATTTTTTAATAGCTACCCAATTTATATGGTATAAACTGGGTTGGAACAGTTTACGCTTTCTTATAATTTAAAACCGCTTCGCGTTTTATAAAGCGTAAACTGCCCCAACCCAGTTTATACCTTATAAACTGTGTAGCTATTAAATTCAGTCCTTAATTCAAACTTACTTTTTCCTGCACTTTACAATTATCATTAAGTAATACAGAAAATTAAGCATTTTTATGGCATTTAATTTTAAATCATGTGAAAAGTAATTTAATCTAATAATGTTTTAAAGAAGAAACCAAGAACATACAAATTATTGTTTTCTGAGAACCTACAGATGATCTTCATTTGTGTGATATATTGAAAAAATTCCCAATTTTTAGCTCATATTCTTCATTTTCTTTGAAAACGACAGTTTAAAACTTAAAATTTATTGTTTTTACCTAAAAACTGTGCCTGAAATACCAAATTTAACAAAGATATCAGGGTTGGGGTCAATTACTTTGAAATGTAATTAAATACTTTCAAATACATTGAAAATTTTGTCAAATACTTGCAATTACAATTACATTGATTTTTACAAAAGTCATTAATTACTCTCAATTTCTTTGAAGAATGTAATTAAATACATTTCAATTACTTTTGTTTCACTTTCAAAAATCTTGAAGAACAAACACATGTAAATTTAGGGTAGGGGGAATATTTAAAACAAATAATGTCAGGTGCCTACCATGTTTGTGTGTTTCATCAGCACAAGACCTAGTCCTACATGTACATTTATCAATTAATTGACTGCCTTTATGAAATTTGATTAAAACCGAGTTTTCAAGAGTTTATGAATCAACCATAAAATACTCCCAAATTATTTCAGCTACAGGTAGGCAAGCTAAACACCTTAAATTGCAAATGTTGACAAATAATACTTGTTTTATGTAATAGCTATTTCAGGTACCAAATGCATATGTATATAAAGATATGTTTAACTTTTAAAATAGTGATTCAATAGTATTTAATAAATCACCTCTAATGGTCGTATCTTTGAATTTAAACAAAGCATGGTATAAAATTATATAAAATTTTGGAGGGTTGTTTTGATAGCAAAATGTGTAATGTGTCTGTGTTGGAAATACTTTCTTATTAAATACACATAATATGTATTATGTAAAGTAATTGAAATGTATTTGAAAAGTAATTGAAATTACAGGGAATTTTTTTTCATTGTAATTAATTATATTCAATTACAGGTAATTGAAAAAATTGTCAATTACAAATTACTTCCAATTACTTTAAAAAATGTAATTAATTACACTCAATTACAATTACTTCTATCAATTACCCCATCCCTGAAAGATATGGTAATGAAGAATCATTAAAGGAATTTATTTCTAAAGTTTGAGAAACTTAATATTCTTTTCATTTACTAGATCTTGACCTTAAGGAAACACACAGATATTTTGACTTCACCAATACAATACAAAGGTCAAGGTCATAAATTCTGTCTGTTTTAACACTTTCGTTTCCGCACGATATCTCAAGAAGCCTTTGAACTTTTGCAATGAAATTTTATATAACAATTCCCTGTGGCTTAAGGAAGATCCCCATTGATTTTGAGGTCAAAAGGTCAAGGTACACTTGAGCTATTGATTTTGAGGTCACTTGAGCTATTGATTTTGAGGTCAAAAGGTCAAGGTCATAAATTCATACATTCTGTCTGTGTGTAACACCTTTGTTTCCAGATGATAACTCAAGAAGCTTTTGAGCTTTTGCAATGAATTGTATACCATAACTCCCTTTGGCCTCTCTTGCCCCTCTCAAAGTGTCCCGCCCCATTTTTTTTTATTGTATTAAAAGTCGTGCGGCACTATTTTTAGCACAGGAGCTCGTGGAGAGTTAATACATATAATACAGATTGTCAGCGGACTTTATATTCTAATTACATCTATTAGAACTGTTTAGTAAAGGCTAAATTAGACACCACGTGTTGTGTAAAATTTTGACAATATCGAACGTGAATATAAATATTATATGTGGTCTAATGTTTGCATTTAAATTGCTTCACAAGCAAGCGCCTCCTTGATCTAGGGATATGATTCTTGCTTAGCATATGAGAAGTCCCGGGTTCAAATCCCAGACGATCCCATATTTTTTTCTGAAATGTTTTTTCCATTTACTAAATGATAGTATTCAATATATGAAATGAAGAAGTTATGACGTCTGGCATGAGCAAACGTCTCATAAAATCATTATTACTATGTGATAAATATTCTATATAAACAGAATCTTCTATACACATATTAAAGAATAAGCAATCAAAGCTATATATCCATATTGGCATTTTTTGTTTGCTTCAGTATACATGTATACATTTAATAATTCTGCAAATTTTGGAAAGGGGGGGGGATCTGGTAATGCTTTTCTTTTTTTCCTTGAGCGGGGACACAAATTCTCTGAATTAGCTTGTCCACAGTAACAATGGTACCCAGAACCCTTTGTTTTTATTAATCTATTTGCCTTTTTTTCTTTCCTTGCTTGGGAAATATTTGCATATTTTGTTGTGCATCTTTGACCTTCTTTGTGAACAAATCCCTATTCAATGGGGGTAAAGAACTGAATAAATTTTAAAACCTTTGTTAGAATGAATATTTGGATAAAAGTTTGACATAATATTGGAAAAAAATGTGGTTCCATCTCTGCCCTAGGATCCATTGTTTGCACAAATATTGAATTTTTCAATATGTAAAAAAGCTTCCACTTAACTTTTGCAATTCCTGGCTCAGTAGTTCTTGAAATGATTTTTGAATTTCCCATCCATATTATCTCTCTTTCTAAATTATCTCCTTTTGAAAGAGAGCATACGCTCCCTAAATTTGAAAAAGAAATTGAATTCTTTTATCCAAAGTAAACCTTATTGTGGCCAATTTTGTAGAGTGGCACCCAGTCTTAAAAGAAATAGCTTTTGTTGCAATTTTTAATGACGAAGCCCTATTTTCACTATTTCTAAATTGCCTCCTCCTTGAAAGGAGAGTAACCCTTCTTTTTAACAAATCTAAATCCCTATCACTAAATTACACAATGTGATAAATTTGCTAATTGGCTGTTTAGTGGCAAACAGAAAACAGACAGTAATAAGTCACCTAAGTGACACAGGTAACCTGAAAAAAGAAAAATTGATCTAAAGAGGTTCAAATTGCAGACAAAAATCTCTTTGGTAAGCTTGCCCAAGTTTTCAGCTCCTGCAAAATATTTTTCCCAACTTTAAGTAGTCTCTTTCTTCAACATATCAAATTGTCCTACCTTTAAAATACTATTTTTCAAGAGGTGGAACATCTCTTCTCTTGATATGTACCCATCAGCATTCATATCATAAACATCAAAGCAAACTAAAAAGAATAAAAAAAAATAGTGGACACACAGCTAATTAACTTACAGGGGGATACTACGTACACCAAATGTTTATTAATGGCTCTATAAGACACCTCTTTTGAAGTATGGTTTCAGCTTTGAAAATTTGATTTTAGCTCTTAATTATTTAATATGAATTTCAATTTATTTGTATTTTTCTAAGAGAAAAGGTAAAAACAGTTTTGTTTGCAACTAAGATGCTTTAGAGTGTAAAAACTGTCATTAATAAATGCACATGCAATATAAAAATATGATAAAATATGTCAAGAAATCTCAGATGCGAATTTTGGGGGTTTTTTAAATTAAAACACATTTATGAAAATAAAACACACTATTTTTTTTAAATTTAAAAACTTATGAATAAAATCTTCAAGAAACAAGTCATAAATGGGAAAAATACAATACACAATCATATTTTAAAAAGAAATTGAAGTGAAAATGGGAAACTTAAGAAAAACTCAATTTTCAAATTTGAACCAATCCCTGTTGAAATTAAACCAATCCTGATCAAAATCAATACAAAATAGATAATTAGAGTGAGTTAACCATGCATTGGACACATACCTTGCTTCGGACAACTTTAAGCAATAAACTTTCATTGAACCTGAGGCTCCCCGTATTTTTACTTGTTTCTGTCTTAAAGGTGAAGATTTAAACTTTTTAATAATGCCGATTTTTATTTTCATGTTGTGATAAAAATACCAAAAGAATGGCCTTGAAATTATGTCAAATTTGGCATCATCAAAGGGGAGTAACCAGAATTTTCCTATTTTGCCATTTTTAGAGTTGTCGTTCTTTTAAATAGACTTCAACGGAACAAGTCGGACCTAAGTAAAATTTGTCATTGATTGATAATTTTAAAGAAGTTTTTCAAATATTTTACTTCAATGTTTGTATAATATTTTTTAGAGTTGTTTTTCACTAGTATGTTTATTTCACCATACATCGGACACAAATTAACCATGCATCGGACACTTTTCGATGCATGGGTAATGGCTTCCATTTTCATATAAAACCCAAATGACAGCTGTTTATTTTTACAGAAGAGAAAATAAAAACTCTAAATTTTCAGTGAAAATACAAGTTATCGATATATGACCACTAGAAGTGGACTCAATTTATTTCTTTAAACTAGATGATGATAACCCACGAGACAAAGGCACGAGTTGCCATATTACTAGCATTGTAAAGCCTTTCTAAGGCGATGTGATGCAACTAAAATCTCTTCCTATTTGTGGATCAAAATATTCCTCCAAATTTAACTAGAAGGTTAATTTTTAAATAAAAGATAAAAATGTTTCGGTATCACTAATTTTAAAGCACCGAGATCAAGGAATGATATTTTCTGGTTTAAATACCCTATGTCCGATGAATGGTGATATTGGTTAAATGTTTCGATATCACTAATTTTAAAGCACTGAGATCAAAGTATGATATTTTTCTGGTTTAAATACCGTATGTCCGATGAATAGTGAACATATTGTCCGATCCATGGTGAATTCTGACTTATTTTGAAAAAATCAGTTTTTAGAGATATTTTCTCAATTAATAGCACACGATTGTGGCAAAAATTTAATATTTTAACCACATACTACATGTTAAGTTCCATTTTGATAATATTCGGTGGGTAGCGATATTGCTAGAAGTGTGAGGGTGTCCGATGCATGGTGAATTCACCCTACTTAATTACTGTCTTTCTCATGCAGTTTCTACAGCGAAATATACCTGATTCATAACTTTAAATATTTTGATAAGTTCAAATATTTTGTAAATCATATTTCATTCAAGGAACCCAGTATTCTTGTTAAAGTTTTATATATTTCTATTTTCTATAATTCTTGTTGCGATTGGTTAAATTTTATCAAGATTGGTCAAAATTTAAAAAATTGCAATTTTTCTTAAATTTTGCTTTTTCATTTAGATTCCCTTTATTAAAAACAATTGATATTTCCCTTCTTGTTTGTTTCTTTGATATTTTATCCATGCCTTAAAAAAATATTCACAAATTATATTTTTTATATTCATAAATTATTTTCAATAAAAAATTCAAATGTCTTTCTGACCTTTTTTGACATGTTTATTAGATATAAATATGCATTTATTCAATAACAGCAAATTTTAACCTCTAAAGCATCTTATTTGCAAATATATTTTCACCATATAAAAAAAACAGAAGAAGAAAAATTCATATGAAAAAATTAAGATCAATCTTTCCTTGCTGAAACCATACTTCAAATGAGATGTCTTAAAGATTCATAAAATGAAATCTTTTGCTGTTGCATTCCTCCTTACTGGCATTAAATTTAAATAAAAGGCCCAAGGGCATCAACGGTCACCTGAGTATAATACAATACTGTAAAGGATCAATAGAAAAATAAAATTAACTAAAATAAACTGATATATGAAGAAATGTTGCCCAAAAAAGCAAGAGAAATATAATGATCAGGGGTCAACAAAATAGTTGTACTCAGTAACAAATCATACGGTAGATATGGTAGATTATTTACTTGCCTGTACATTTACTTGTCAGTGCTACAGTGCAGGAAACTAATTTTGTTACAACATCAATGCTGATTTGAATACTTCCTTTGCTTGCTGATTTGAATACTTCCTTTGCTTGCTGATCTAATGCTACTAATCCTTATCCTGATGCTGTTTTATAATTAGGTCAATGCTACCGGAAGTAGCATATGCTACCGGAAGAAGATAATGAATTTCAGCATTGCTGTTTAAAGCAATAAAAGTGCCTTTTACAATTATTTGATCATAATATCTCACTATGTATTAATAATGTGAATACTTTATCCAATATTCTTTCTTTCTGTTTAATTTTTTATTGAATTAAAACTCAATGATTTTCTGATGCTAGTGGGATAATGCTGATTTTATGTAGGTCAATGCTGGTTTTATCCTTTGCTTGCTGATGCTGATCCTGGTAATGCTGTTTTTTAAATGCTGATGCTAGCTCGATCCTGATGCTACAAATGCTTATGCTGATGCTGGTTTATGTAACAAAATTAGTTCCCTGCGCTGTAATACACTTCCATTTGTCACTATCACCATGGAGACTAAACAAAACAATAGTGTTTGAGCACATAAACTCATCTCACACTCTCAAATTGGCCTCTCCAGGTCTTTGAAGAACATATAATGTACAAAGATAAGGTATTCTTGTCTCATTTTTTGATAGGGTCACATGTCTCCACTCATTAGTTTACTGTCAATGGAGGCCTCAAATGAGAGCCATGCATATAGCACCTCAATTGAATCTACACAAAAGAGTGCAGAAATTGTTTTGGTCAAAAATCACACATGCTTAATCAAACCAAAAGAAAAAGTAATTTATACATTTTTCAACACTCTAGGATATTTCTGAAACATTTTGAACTCTTTGGAAACAAACTGCTAGGATGCTTAATGTTAGGCTATATGTCAATGTTGTTTACTTATGCAAGTGTCAGATTTATTTAGACCTTTTTAAACTCAATTAATGCTATACAGACCCTCAATTATAAATCTAATACAAAGTAAATCTAATATTTTGTTTACAATGTTTATATTTTAATTTATTTTTAATTTTAAACTTTTGAATTTTTTGAAGTATCACAATTAAAAGCTTTGCATCCTCACAACGTAAGGGCCAACGGCAACATGTTGACTCAGGACCTCTGATGTTGTGAGGATGAAAGCTATGAAAATCTACAACAGTTGTGAAGTTTATGAAATCATTAACTTTATTAATTTGACCCCATCTTTTAGTACTTTATTAGTACTTTGATTATTCATCTAGTATTTACAAGTCTACATGACCATTACAAACTTGAAAGTACTTTTTTGTATTATACATTAAAAGTCCCTTTAATTCTTATATTCAATTGACCTATAAATTACATGATTAACAGTGATAACTTTTCATGGTGAATAGCAAAAACTTCTTTCTGTTGAGTACAAATTTCTCTAAATGATCCATGGAGCTTTGCCCAGGAACAGAACACTTACAGTGTAACCCAGTGATCCAGAATTTTACAAATCTGGTAAAAATATCATTGCCCATTACAATGTTGTACTCTATCTGCCTCCTAGATTGTTAAATAATTATGCATTTTCACTATGAAATCAAATTAATCAAATTAATCAATAGAATTTCATCCAAACACCAGAGCCCCTGAACCCGTAGCCATGAATATCACAGTTTGGAAGAGACACCCTTACTTCTCATAACCATGCACTTAGCTTATCTGCTAAATATCCTGGGGTAGAGAAAAAGATTTTCAAAGAATTGATGCATTTTCACTACTGTTAACAGGGAAATTGTTGCCACCATTTTATTTTTGCCCCTTTTGCCCTACTCACAGGTAGGCGAATTTAAATGGGGCGAATGAAAAAAACACAGTATAATTCTTTCATAAGAACTGTAATTGGGTGAATTTAAAATGGGGCAAAACAATTTGCAAGTGTGAAAGGGCGAAAATAACCCTGTAAACAGTATACAATCGAGCCACTCAAACACCAGAACCTCTGACCTACAGTCCATGAATTTCTGAATTTTGGAAGAAACACCCTTGCTTATCTTAACCATGCACTTAGTTCGTTTGCTAAATATACAGGGGGAGAGAAGAAGCTTTTCAAGAATTTATGCATTTTTCACTATGTGATCAATAACTTGCATACATACTTTTTGGGGGAATGTTCAGTCTAACTGCAGAACCCCTGACTTGGAGCCATGAATATCACAATTTTGATAAGAATTAATACTCATTGTAGGTTATAATTATGCAAACAGCTTGACTCCTTGACATCCAAGAGTAAAATTTTTTTTTGAAAATCACATTAATTTGATGGTTTTGGCCCCACCTTCAGGGCTCGGGGGGCAGGTACCATGAAATTTACAGTTTTTGTCTCCCTCTGCCCATAGATGCTCTACATCAAAAAGTATTCGTATTGGTTTAAAAGTTTATGAGATGAAGATGAAAATGTTCAAAAGTTTATGACTGCCAGATGACACGTCATCGGATGAAAATAGATAGCAATAGGTCACCCAAGTGTCTCAGGTGACCTAATAATTTAGTTACTCTGTGATAATCAAGAGGCCAATTACCCGACATTTACATGTCAGAGTATCACTCTTTCTCAACATATTATGCTTATGATACCTTTTATACAAGTGCCTGTAGATTCACTATGTGTTATATGAACAGGTTGGGGGGAAACGTAAATTCCGCTATAATAGTGGTATACCACTATTATAGTGAGATTCCGCTATATTTTCAGCCGTAGTTGTCCTTGATTTCATCAAATAACATACTTGCTGTTTAAAGCGCAAGTTATGATGGGAATAAAAATGAACAATAATTGGCATCCTTACATATTATGAATTTTATTTAATTTTCTTCTATAAATTCGACAAACCTATTCCAAAATTGGTTGAAAGTTATTACAAGCACTAATTTGTGCACATGTGAGAGAGATATTAAGAGTCAGTCTTTGTTCAATATTACCGCAATCACTGGTTGCTATGTTAAAAATGTAACTTCCGCTTTAAAAAGTGTGTTCGCATTATCAAACGCATTGGCAGAAAATTAAATAAAATTCATAATATGTAAGGATGCCAATTATTGTTCATTTTTATTCCCATCATAACTTGCGCTTTAAACAGCAAGTATGTTATTTGATGAAATCAAGGACAACTACGGCTGAAAATATAGCGGAATCTCACTATAATAGTGGTATACCACTATTATAGCGGAATTTACGTTTCCCCCCAACCTGCTGAACAAAGAATTCAATACATGCAGGGTTGTCCCTAAGATTCAAAATAGCAGGGGACATTCAAAAAGTAGAAGGGGGTCTGGGGTTCCTCTCTTCATAGGGTGATGAGGGGGAACACCAAAGTAACTGGGGGATTACATCATTACAAGCAGGGAAATTCCCCAACCCCAAGGTCTTAGGGACAACCCTGACATGTACTTGAAACTTTTGCCAAAATTAAGAAATAGGCAACCTACTAGTTACAGTTCCATAATGGAAACTGCTACTCACATAGTTACAAGTACTTAATTAAATAAATGACTCGTAGACCTCAAAGCATGAGAACTTCAATTTTTCAAAGCTTTTGAGCAATATAAAAATAAAAGTGAGTAATTTTATTTTGCATGTTTTGCTTTTCTTGAAATTACTTGATAATAAATTCCTTGCCTATAATTAGGAATCTACAGTATTAAGGGGGGGGGGGGGGGGGGGGAGTGGGAGAGGCTCTGCAAATCAGCTTCATTTTTTAATTTATTTTTTTTTAAATGAATACTGTATACTTGAAATAGTGCAATTATAGACAGAATGTACAGCACAAATTAATACTGGAGTGCAACTAGGACCAAATGAAAGCAGGGGAAGTTGGAATTTTTTTACCAGTCCTTAGGATGCTACAAACAAAATCTGATTGAAATTGGTTCAGTAGTTAAAAAAAAAGACTTAATTTCATATATATGCATGATGACAGCCGAAAAAAATAGCAATAGGTCACCTGAGTGATGCAGATGACCTAAATAATTAAGTTCCAATGGCAATATACTAAAATAGTGTTCAGAAATTTAAGAGTAGATGCATTACACTTAAAAAATCACCACCTTTTGTAATTTTGCTCATTTTGTGACATATGGTTTCCAACTGATTTATATGATTCGATATATATGAAACTTACACTTTGTTTTCTCCTCCATTGTTCCGCGGAGAAAGATAGATAGACCTTTCACCCATTCCAACTCATTGATGAAGCCATCATTGTCCTCATCAAATGCACGGAAAACTATCAAAATATTGTTACACCATGATACATACTGTAAACATACTTAATTAAGCAATAAACATACAAGTATCTGAATGCCTTCCCCACTGCTGCGTGTCTGCTAATCATATGCAAATACATTGATTAAAATAAATGCACCAATCCATGATTATGCTCATCAGATGAGGATGACTTTTACAATAAGTCTAATAATTATTTGATTAAATAATGAACATACAATATGTAACATTCGTGAATATATGGGAAGGGGGTGATTGTGGGGAGGGTCAGGTAACCTCCCCCCAACACTTTTTTCTGAATGTAAATTTTTCTTTTTAAATTAGACTAAAAATATTCACTGAAAGGTCTCCCATTAATGGACCTTAATTCCTCACCCCTAGCCCCAAAACAAAATTTGAGAGTTGAGAGAATTCTCCTCGTTTTGTGGGGGTTAGTCAAAGAATTTTTCAGCTGTCTTTTTTTCCCTGATAATCTTCCCTTTTCAAAATTGAAACTACAAAAAAGTCTGACATTTTTTTTTTATAACAGCTAAAATACTAGTAGATTAAAAAATTCAAAATTAAGGATACATAATACAAACAAAAATTTGATCCATGGATTGATATATATTTTTTGACTGAATTTGATTAGAAATGACATAAATAATAAATCCCTAAAATATAAAGAAATCATAAGTTTTCTTTGGTACTTAGATATGCGATTTTGTGTCATTTTCTATGTAATTCTATACAAAATTTTCCACATATTTTTAACATTGTGACAAAATTTTCCACATATTTTTAACATTGTGACAAAATTTTCCACATATTTTTAACATTGCGACAAAATCGTACAAACTTCTTCCACTTTACATGGCAAACAGTATACAGGTTACCTATTTGAAAAATATTGCTGATTTGTAAAAAAAGTTTGTTTGTGTCATTTATCCTTAATTTAACTGCCAGGTAATGTTTATTTAACACTGCTTCTCTCATTGTGTCTGGCTAGGACTTCTGCAAATGAAAACAAGTAATATGGCACAAAATGCTTAATGAGTTTGTATCATTTAATCATATAATAAAACAATTATTGCTGTTTTTTCAGTCAATACGATTTAGCCATCTGAGGAGTACAACAGCAATAACTGTATAATATTCAACCCTACAAGAGGAGACTTCCCTTCTACTTAACGTAGGTCGCGGGGTTGGTGACCTTTAAAAATTGCTCGAATACATATTATGAAAATTAGTTATTTGAATCTCCTACTTTTGTTGTACATTCTCTGAAAATTTTATAAAATTCATCTGCATCGTTTTTGTGTTATTAAATCCCAAACATGCCATCGTTGTCGTAACATTTTCGACGCTATTCTTTTGAATTCTATAGGAAAAACGTCATTTTTTACTCGTTTTCAGGCAAGATATCGTCTTAAAAAAATCTCACTGACAGTAATTTTTAAATGGTGCAGACGAAATTGTTCCTCTTTTGGTCATTTCACAAAAGATATGATTTCCAATAAATCTACGTAAAAAAGTTAAATATGTCTTCGAGTTAGTTTTCTCTTAATTTAAATGCGAATTATTACTTTTACTTTGCAAAACGTGAATTATTACTTTTACTTTGCAAAACGTAACAATTTTAAGATTGACGCTATAATCTATCGCTTGACATCGTGAATACGGTCCAGTATAAAATGCAGAAAAACAAAATAATATAATAAAAATAAGAAAGAAATTTATGTCTATATACATTTAATGTAAAATAAGTACAGATGTATGAGTAAGATAACAATGTATCTTGTCTGAAACACTTTACGGGTTTCAATTTTTATAAGCTGTAACTAAAGAGAGAGAGAGAGAGAGAGAGAAGGCTTGGGTGGGGCTTGCAGGTACACTGCTCCTAGCGTAAATTCATTCAGAGACTTTTTTCTTACAAGAATGGGGGAGGGAATATTAATTAGAGAATTTAATTAGAAAAAAGTTGTTGTTTTTTTTTTTACACACTGGGAGTTAGTTCCTATATGGGTAAATTTGTTGTATTTAATATGAATTATATTTCTTATTCTTTAAAAAGCTATACAAAACCCTTTGTATACGGAATTTTCACATTGGTAATGCTTGTATGAGTACACACGCAGCATAAGACTGCTACTTTAACATGATGTCACTGTCGTATTACCACATGTCGTCAGCGTTCTGTTGGTAAATAATAATTTTAAAAAATACCAAGAACTACTCGTGTTTTGTCTGAAAAGATCAGAATTTTTCACCGAACTTTGTACATTTTTTTGAACGTCCGATTTTTCATTCTCGACGCTGTTCGATATTGTCAAAGTATTTGCAAAACGTGGTGTTATACTATTCTAAAGAATTAAGCCTTTGATGAGCGTTTTTTAAAAGATATTAAGATACACAGGAACAAAGGATGCAATTTTTAGTGTGTGTGTGTGGGGCGGGGGGGGGGGGGGGGGGGGGGGGGAAACAAGCCAACAGATATAAACAAGCTCAAGCACGTAGCAACAGGCTAACAATAACTACTCAGTTTTTTTGTTTTGTTTTGTTTTTTTTTTTGCTTTTTTTTTTGTTTTTGTTTTTTTTAGTTTTGTTGTTGTTGTTGTTGTTTTTTTTTTTGTTTTTGTTTTTGTTTAGCGACTTTTCAATGTATAGCGCAACTTGCTCGACCAGATAAGCAAATTAGATAAAATCTCAAGCTAACAGCAGGCGTGGATCCAGGAATTTTTTCCAGTGGAGTGGGGGGGGGGGGGGGGGGGTTTCACCCCAGTCAAAAAAAATTTCCAATCAAAACAAAACAAACAAACAAACAAACAAAAACAAAAACAAAAAAACAAAAACGTAAACTCCTTTCCCAAACGTATCAAACCCAGAAAATTTCTTGACAAGCAAAGAAAAAAACCCCGTAAAGTCCATTCCCAAACATAAAAAAAAATACCTATTTCATGGTGATGGTGGTGGGGTTCACGTTTTCTAGGGGAGTCCCAAGTAATTTTTTATTTGCTTCAGTATATACTTTAAATGACCCCATCCCCCTTCTAGATCCGCGCATGAACAGTATTGTAAGCTGTTACTTATAGAAGATCTGTCGTCGTTTAGATATACATGTATTTCAAAAATTTCCTTTTTAAAAATAAAGTTTAAACTTTTGTTGTAACAGCTGTAACTGCGGTTGTTTATATAATGACAGTTTTTCAGTGTAACAAACTTTTTATTCAAATATGTCGAAGGAAAAAAAATAACCATGCAGTTAACACTTGTTCAGTTGTTCCATATCTTTTCGTGAAACTGTTGTGGTCTCAATGTGATGATAAATAAATGCTTTCGATTTTCCAACATTTAAAAAGTTTTTCTATTTGTGATAACTTCAGTAGTTTAAAATGTCTTACACATTGTGACGTCATAATCAAATGTGCACAAGAAAGTCGGTCAAATCATATAAATTGTGTACCCAGTTTTATGGACGTCAGCAAACCCGCGACCTACGTTAAATACTCCATGACAAATTATCATTATATCACAGGGTCTTTCTTTCTGTCTGTCCTACAAACATTTTAGTGTTTTTTTTTCAAGTAGTCAGAACTCAACTGCATTTTTTCAAATACATGCAGAAGCTTAGAATATAAACTACTGAGCTACAGCAAAACTTAGTTATAGCAAAGTCCTGGGGACTTGTGAATTTAATTCACTATATCTGTAATTTCACTATATTTGTAATTTGTTATAACCAGATAAATTCGTATAACTATATGTAGTGAATTCGCAATCCTTCAAGTATTACTACAGAATATGTTAGGGAAGCAATTATTACAAAAAATACCTTGGATAACTAAGGTTTTATTATGAATTGAATTTTATATACAAATACTTATCGAAAATATAGTCAGTTCAATATATCAAATTTTGAGATCTTTGAAAATTCATTATAAAAGATGTAAATTTCATTATTTTTAACCTCTATAGGACTCAAAATCAGTTTGCTATATCCCTAAATTTGCTATATCAGAGTTCGTTATGACTGTAAAATTTTACAAAGAAGTGTTAAGAATTTTGCCGGGGACCTTGAAAAACTTTGCTATATCCGAGAATTCGCTATATCCATGTTTGTACTAAATGAGTTTTACTGTACTGTGATGTAATCCAGATGGTGGCCAAAAGCCTTTTAACTATCAAATTCTTCTATCCATCCACAATGAAACTCTGTAAAAAGATACAGGCATTTTCCATGTATGAAAATACACAATACTAGAGAATATATATAAATGACATACAAACCTCTGTCTACTATCATTTCATCTGTCATTTCAAAGTTCTTGTGCACAAAGTCGTTGAATTTATTACGATCCATCCTTATTTTTGGACTGTTTGGACACTGTTGTTTCAGCATTTGTAACAACCTCTCCACTTCTGTTTTACTAACTGTGATTAAATTATGAAGAATATGATTTACATCTAAAATTATATGCTACATCAGTTACAAAAGCACCGACTTTTATCAATAATTGATCTGATTACATCAATGGAGGGATATAACTGTGAAATAACTAATTTACGTGAGGGTTTAATTTTTATTGTTTTTGCGGTATGATTTCATATCATCCACAAAAGTCTGAAAATTTAGCATCATGTTCACATCTACAACAAAAAAATCAAATCAGTAATCTTAAATCTGAGGTAACAAGAGATGTTTGTGAAACACTTATGCCCCCCCCCCCCCAATAGTTGGAATTTTTCTAAGTCCGAGGGGCAAAACTCTGTCAAAAATTGCTTGATCGTACCCAAAAGAGAACTTGACCTGGATATTTTTATGATAAATCTGCATACCAAATTTCATTTCAGTATGTGTAACCTCTGCGAAGAAAATGAACGGAAACTGCAAATAATTGGAATTTTTCTAAGTCCAAGGGGCATTACTCTGGCAAAAATTGCTCAACTGTACCCAAAACAGAACTTGACCTGGATATTTTCATGATAAATCTGTATACCAAATTTTATTTCAGTATATGCAACCTCTGCAAAAAAAAATGAACGGAAACTGCAAATAATTGGAATTTTCCTAAGTCCAAGGGGCAGAACTCTGTCAAAAATTGCTTGATCTTACCCATAACAGAATTTGGCCTAGATATTCTTATGATAAATCTGTATACTAAATTTCATTTCAGTATGTGCAAGCTCTGCGAAGAAAATAAATGGAAACTGCAAGTAATTGGAATTTTTCTAAGTCCAAGGGGCAGAACTCTGTCAAAAATTGCTCAATCGTACCCAAAACAGAAGTTGACCTAGATAAAGATAGTTTTCAGTAGGCCCAAATTTTCAAGAGTTATTTCCCGTTGGCCGCCATATTGGAGGTCAACATGCTCATATTCCTTCATTATTCAACCAACTTTAACTTTTTATACTGGCCATTATGGGGTACGAAGCATTGTTTTTCTGAAAAATATATATTTGTTAAAGCCTCCTTCATTTCATAATTTTTATTCCATAAAGATTCTCCCCTAAATATTTCTGCTACACCCTCTTAAATTTGGTAAAACAAAGAGGAAAAATTACCAGGTTGACCACCAAGATGGCGGCCAAGGGAAATAAATCGGAGAGAAAATAGTCGTATGAAAACTATCTATTCTTATGATAAATCTCAAATTTCATTCCAGTATGTGCAACCTCTGCGAAGATAATGAAGGGAAACTGTTGGTGGACCGACAGACAGCAGAAAAGCAATATGCCTAGCTACCTTCTTCAAAAGGAGGGCATAATGAAATTGAATTAAACTTATTTCTAAATACATCAGTGCTTTTGTCAGTAAAATCACATAAGGGTAACGCTTAAAACCATTCTTTGTTCACTGTTCTCGTTAAGGAAATAATTGTGCATTCATTTTTTATTGTCAAACATACATATAAAAGCTGCAGTCTGCATGGGCATGTTTTATTGGGTTTTATGATAGAAAGAGTGAAAAAATGAAAATGACATGAAGCTGAGCTGGTGTATTGTGTCTTTAATAACATCAAATTTATTATATCATTTAAAAGGACTAAAAGCCAACATCTGTCAAATTTGTCAAAATCTAAATTTTTCTCCCAAGTTCCCTGCAAAAAAGCCAAGGTGCAGATTGAGCCCCATCCCCCTATTTACCAGTTATGGGTTAATGACTTAGCTGGAACTGTTGATGGATCAATCACGTGTAATTAGAGAGAATAAGCAAAAGTATTTGAAAAGCTTATTTACACAACATATGCAGCAAAACAAATAATTTGAAATCAAATTCAAATAAATTCAAATATTTACTTCAGAATCTATTTAAATGTTGATTCAAAAATACTAAGTAAGTGATGGTAGCATGGAATAGATATTGTACCAATCTGACATGGCAAAACCTTTACATTGACACACACAAACAAAATATTTTAAAGAGTACTTGATAGGGCTGGGACGATACAACTTTTTCTATATCGATATGTATCATTTATAGATATATTTGAGCCAGGATACGATATGTATCATGATATGTTGAATTGGTTTCAAAATCTTTTTTTTTGTATTGAAATGAACAAAATGTTTCTTCACAAATAAGAATAATTTATTCAAAGAAGTTTTATATCTGTTGTTAAACTAAATTATTTCACACAAGTGTGTTAATTATCATGTATTTCATATTTATATTTAGCATTTTTATTTTATATATTAAACCCCAAATGTTAAGTAAACAAAGAAAAATACAAGTCAGAATTTTTTTTGGCAATATTTCTTTATATGTATCGATATGAGTGTTGTCCTCACACAGAATCAATATTATTGATATCTTGATATATTGTCCCAGCCCTAGTACTTGACTATCATTTGACTAAAGCATCTGACTATTATACATATTTGAACATTCCTGATTTTTGTTTTACTTTAAAAACATTATTTAAAGGACATATAGCACAATAACCGATTGATTTTGTTAATCATACCATATACTCGATTAATGTCACAATTTAATCAAGCAATTTGCAGAAAAAATAATTACAGTAGATGGGAAAACACACACACACATATCTACTAAAATTCTTTCTAGACTGAATGGAGTATATAATGATGAGACATAAAGTGATAATAATTTAAGACTAAGGTTTGAGGTGAGAAATTTGAATTAATTTGCATAAGTAGAATTATGCATATGCATTACATCTATCATATGATACATCTTTTAGATCTATATTTTCAAACCATCCAAATTTTCTTATTTCTTTAAAAATTACAAATCACAATTTATAGCACAAATTTGTCATTTTTGTTTCTTTTCTAGTAAATATTTCTGGCATTGTATTTCAACTATTTATTTGCCAAAAAATCATACAGTTTAAACCTATGTTTAAAGGGAAAAAAAACATGAGTCAATTTTTACACAAATATTGCCAAACCCCCTAACTCCATCACTACCCTAACTCTGTCGCTTTTGGGAAACTCCACGCTATTTGTAAACAAATGCAATTGTGAAATCATTTTTTGCCAACAAATTATAACAGTCCAGTTCAAGAATGCATCAAAAACGAATAACATTTACACTTAATCTATTGTATTTAAAATATTCTATGTGAAATCAGTAAGCATTTTTTTCCTTTATAAGCTATTCCATTGATATCTCAGGCATGTGCATCGATCATTATTCTAAATTTCACGTCAGCCATTTTTATGAAGTCTATGTCGAAGATTTAGCAAGACATACCATATTGAATAGGGCTAAAAATATTTTATTTTTCATCTTCACTTACACTTATACACTACACGTCGGAGATGACGATTTGTGTTTACAAGTTTATGAAAGGGGCAAAAAACTAAGCTGACAACAAATTTCTATTCAAAATGTTGACATATTGTAGAGGACCCTGGTGACGGAGTTCGGGTTCATTGAACGTGTGACATGCATTCTATTTAGTGGTTTTACATAAGCCCAGTAACTGCAATTTTTTTATTTTAAAATAGTAATAAAAACAATTCTTAAGGACATTGCCAAGTCAGGGTTTTCCGGAGAAAAAAGGTTTAATACATGGTTTTTTTCACTTATAAAATAGTGATTGAGACAGTGGGATCACCTCGCCCTTTTCCATCGCATGCTAGAATTCTAGTGTGCGACGGAAAAGGGTGAGGTGATCCGATTGTGATTGAGAGTGATCTCCTGTGTAGAATTCTCTATAAAGCAGCGAAAACCAATAAAGCAGAGGTAAACAAAGGCATGTGTACTTCCTTCAACGGGTAGAATCATCTACACAGCACGAAAGAAAAGTAGTAATGGCTTTGTTGTACATTTTATTCAGGGGACAAAGAGCCAACAGGTCATCATTTACCATAGTTAAGCTCAGTATGCTGGGAAGGGCAAAGATATGACATATGCTGAAAGGTAGACCAACTGAGAACAGTTCTTAGGTCAAGTGAAGGAAGCAGCATTTAGTAATTATGAATAAAAATTAAAAATAAATCCATGCCAATATTTTTATGACAATGTGTTTCAATCAATTCGGGTCAATTACATGATAGAAACAATCAACCAGTCTCTTGACCATTATGCAATATGCATGATATAATTATAGCTGTTAAGGGAAGTAACTCAAAAATAAAGATCAGTGCCGTTATGTCCATGACTTGTTTCCATATATAAATTTTCGGCCAAAATATCTAGAAGTCATAGGAAATGAAGATACAATAATGTATATAATACAAAAACTATATGAAATAAGTGGGTTTTGGAGAAATACCACGGTGAAAAATTATGTAGGTCCCTTTTATCAACATTTTACATAGGAAATGCATTCGGAATTGTAAAAACACTGATTTGACAACATCTAAAAAAGAAGGTTGGCTTGGTAGATTAAACGATCCAGAATATATAGCCTGTTTAGTACAATTAAACTTACTCAAGAGTTCTTGAAAAATTTTAAACAACAACCAGGAACCTTGCCAATGCCATTAAGTTTATTACTAAACGTAGCAAACAACAAATAAATAAAAAGAATAACTAAGGCCTACAAAAATTAATAACCTGGTTCTCAGGCCCGCCCGCATCTCATTCAACAATGCGCATTACCCATTTTTATCCTCAAATGAATAAAATAAAATGTCTCTCATGCGCTTGTGCTGTGCCAAAAAAATCTGGAATCTCCAACCGCATTTTGACTGCATTTTAGAAATCAATAAAACATTTGACAAACATCAAGATGATCCAGACTATTGGCCTAGTTAGAAATCACAAATATGGCCATTGAGTTAACAGGTTAAGGCATCAAGATTAATTTTAGTCATGATGGCATTGATTTCAGTTTAAATTTATAAAGGAATGACTGTAATACTTCCATAGTACAAAGTGGGGGTTTCTGAAGGTTTTTCCATGCTAGAACTTGATCAATATTGCCATCAAAGACGGCTCCCTCAACCTCGGAGCTTGGACGTCAGCAAGATTCGCAGATTTCTTCAGTGTGGGTTACACAAAATGAAATCATCGGTATTTAGAAGATGCAAGAGAAGAGAGAAAAATGCAGGAAATAATTATCTTGATTTCTACACTCAATGTTGAAGCACTGTTGATTAAAAGTTGCTACTTTTGAAATTAAAAAAAAAAATCAAAAACCCTGCGTCTGTTTTTTACAAGATTAAAAGGGGAAAAAGCCTCTCTCCTGCATTTATTTTTGAGAAAACTGGCCTGAGAACCAAGTTATTAATTTTTGGGGGCCTAAGAGAGTAATGCGATGTGTTTTCCGCTTATGGTGATCGAGTTTGGGGTAGTAGGGGATACATATTACAGAATTTACAGTGTAACCTTCATGGTAGACAGACATCTTGGCCCAGCAACACCTCTGCCCGTCACGTCTGACACCTCGGCCCTGACAGGTCGGCCCAAAATTATTGACACGTCAGCCCATATAAAAGACTCCTCGGCCCAAGCAAAATTTTAATCTTACATTTATTTAACTTACTGATTAACAAAAAGGGAAAGACATTTTACTGTTTACACTTACGTCTGTATAATGTAATAATAAAATATTTAAGTATGTAAAATAATTGCATTATTGACCTGAACTTCATCTCATCTTTTATTGATTAAAAAACGCCATATAATACAAGTAGTCTGGAGAAGAAAAAAAAACGAATTCGAAATGATTTAAAATTAGCGATGTTAATGAAAGTGGTTTTCATATATATATATCTACTATACTATAGACATATTAAAATATATTTATAGTATAGCAGATAAATATTTTTAAATCAGTTAAGCTGGGGAGTGCCTATGGTTTTGTTAAGAAATAAAGGAGGAAATATTCAATGGATGTATAATTCTTAATTACTGTCTCACAATTAATTAATCCTGCTCGTAATCAACCCCTCATTTTCACCAGTATGACCAAAGTGGAGAGTCCATGTAAGATGGCCGCATTGTTTACCAATTAGCACTTTGTCTTTTCATTCCTTGAGAGTCGTCAATGTGCTTGTGGAAGGTCTTTTTATAATAAAAAAAAAATCTTGATCGTCTACGCATTTACTTTTTTTTCAGTCAATATTTTATTCAAGTCGTAAATTGGATATATAAAATATATTTTGTAATAAAATTTTGTTTGAGCCGAGGTGTCTTATATATGGACCGATCTGTCTTAAATCTTGGGCCGACCTGTCTGGGATGAGATGACATTGGGCTGAGATGTCAATGGGCCGAGATGTCTGACATTCATCTTCATCATGACACGTACATTATACATAAAGCAGAATAGTAAAAGAATCTTACAATCTTCTTATTATACTTAGATCAATTATAGCAGACAAAAGGCTTTTAAAGCATGCACCAAAATGCATTTGATAATTCATGGTGAGGATAATCTCACGATACAGTTGTAATTTGAAGTTCTGTTCTTTGGTGATGTGATCATGTGTCGTACGGATATATGTATATCGTTAATAAGGATTCGGAAGATAGTAATGAAAATAAATCATAGCGAAAATATATATAAAAAATGAGGCATTCTAGTAGCATCTTACGTAATCTGTTTAAACTATTGATATATACCTTAGACACAAATTTTAAAATTCCTGTTACAAATTCGAACTTATTCTTCAAATGACCGAAAAGGCAACCTGTTACCTTAACAGAATAAAAATAATATATATCCTCCAAAATCTTACAGTGACTTTTATGATGCAACATCTCAATAAACTTCATTCTTTCCCCTCCTTTATATACAGGCTTCGCTTTTGAAGGCATTTTCGATGATTCTGTCTGCTGTGTTCCTCTGTTCTCAACTCGAGATCAATATATATCAGGATTGAATTATCCGGAAACGAAAACGGTAAATGAAAAAAAATTAAATATATTTTTTCATTTATAAAGCATAATTCAATGATTAAATAACAAGTATATAAATATATGTATAAATGAAGTAATATAGAGATCAAGCAAAATCAGATAAAATATTGTTTAAATTTTCGTTCTTTCACAAAATTGTTGATTTTAGGTGGCGTTTATCCGTCGCTAAGTGTGATGCGCATGTCTAGTGGATTGACTCTGGGATGGTCGGCGCTAGGACTTTCAAGAATCCCGGGATTTCGGGAGAATCCCCCTACAGAAACAAGAATCCCCGACAAAAACGTAGAATCCCCATAATGATGAATGAGTTGGGATACATAAAGGGTTTAGGTGGTGATTACTAGGATGATAGTGTTATCCGTACATTTTTATAGCCAATTTTACCCGAGAATCATCGACAGAAATCGGACGCCATTACTAGTTGTCGTGGTATACCGTATACCACGCCCGATCTAAAATCGCGATCGCTGACATGTAGTTCGAAGTTATACGTGAAAAATATTCATGCTTATAAAAAGTAAATGATATTATATATGAATTTTATAATAAGAATTATCATGATTATAAATACATAAAAGGAAATTTAAAAAAATGAATAAAAATTAAATATAATTAAAAATATTATAAATCAACATATTTGAGGGCTTCATTGACTCCTTTTGTCCACACTGGTTTTATAACCTTCCATATGGGAATTTTATATCGAAAATTATGTTGGAGAATTTGGAAATATTTGTGAAATATATGTTTTACTGTTACAGAAAGACAATGAGATAGTATGTCTATCCCCTAAGTACATTTCTACATAAGCCAAGAGACTCAATATGGTTGATAAACAGCTCAGTGAAAATTCAATTTGCTTATATTTTGGGACATTTTAATTTGAAATTTATTTATTTATTTATATCTTGATTAATTTATTTATTTTATTTTTTAAGTTATTTATTTATTTTTTTTTTAGTTATTTTTTCTTTATTTCATTTATTTATTTCTATAATATTTATTATGGTAACATTGGGATAATATGAATAATTAATACACATACATTGTATATTCCTATACGGTATACCACGACAACTAGTAATGGCGTCCGATTTCCGTCGATTCTCGGGTAAAATTGGCTATAAAAATGTACAGAAAAAACTATCGTCCTAGTAATCACCACCTAAACCCTTTTTGTATCCAAACTCATTCATTTTTATGGGGATTCTACGTTTTTGTCGGGGATTCTTGTTTCTGTAGGGGGATTCTCCCAAAATCCGGGATTCTTGAAAGTCCTAGCACCCAACAAAGTTAATAGCCAACATGGCTTAAAGCAGTAAACTGCCTCCAGTTATGATTGTCAACCCAGGTAAGGGGATATCTGAACTATGATCAACGCTAAATGAAAACACAGTTGTAAGTTTTATAAATTTAATAAAGTGAGAATTAACCTTCGTAAATGATAACAAATAATAAATAATAGTCAAAATTCAAACAAGAATAAAGTCTTTCAAAATTGCACAGGAATAAATAGTTTAAACAAAAATATAATTTAATCTGGCAAGTGAATAACAATAATCTCAATAAATAAATAAGAAGTTTGTGAAAAATTTAATAGGAAAAATGGGAGGAATGTGAAAAACCTATGAAAATAATTTATGTCCCTACCGAGTTTCCATACTTATGAAAAAGGTCAAAAATCCTATTAAATGAATAAATTAGAAAAGTGTCAAAGGAATGAGCTACATCACTCAATATGACTACTATCAACACTCTAGAGTTGAACTGAAAATATCAATGCTAATTCTAGGTTCTAAAAATAACTGACCCAGAAAATAAACAACACCAAAAATAAATAATAAATAGTAAATAGTGGTTCTAGGAATTATACCTGTTATCTACAAATCCCTAGACCAGGCTTGACTTGGAAAGGGGAAAATAAATTTATTCTATTAAACCTACATCCTAACTGTTTCCTAAAAAAAATCTAGAATCTGTGAAAAACGTGAAACTAAAGCTAGCTAAGACCTAGAGTACTGTTAAATCATAAGATTTTGTTAGCACTACTAAAGGGTACTAAGCAAATAAGTGCGTTTAAACCAGGAGGTTTTATTAGCACTGTAAAGAGGAACTAACCATTAGGTCTGTTCCCCAACCCAAGTGAAGAAAACTACACGAACACGGCTTTAAATACCCTAGCTATAGGCCCAAATATAAAAGCCAATAAACATCAAAGATTCTATAGCTAAGTTAACCAATCAGAACACAGCTACCAAAAGTACTATGGAAAGACTCCGTACATGGATGACACTTCCTGTTTAAAAAGTAAAACATGTGGAATGTCAACACATGTCCTAACTTATAACAGACAAATAATAAAGAGGTTTTACTTAAGTAACAACTGAAAACATAAGGTAAATAGAATTATCAGACTGAAATACCAACAAATACTTGCAAAATGTAATTTACGAAACAAGGGCTATGAAATAGAAATCTAAACCACTACATTCCTCCCCCCTTAAAAAAAAAATTTACAATAATTTTTGTTTTCAAAACAATAGACAAATGTTAATGTCATTGTCATTATTCAGAATCCTCTGGAGGTTCCAGGAATGGTCCCACAGTGAGAAATCTAACGATCGCACAACTGCTGCGGTCTAGTCCTTGTCTCGCAATAAACGGATGGCTCAGGCATAACACATGGTCCTGGGGTGTAAATAGTACTGAAGCTCATCTGCGTGGTCTCTTCTGGATCGTCTACTCCTCAAGAACATCAGCTGTCAACTTGTGCAAGAAATTGTATAACAAGGATTAGAAAAGAATCAAATCAAATTAATCACCATCAATGCAAGTTCTGGAGTCATATCTCTAAGAAAATAACTTTTCAAAATTAAAATCTTAAATTCTAAGACTTTAAATAATATCTGAATAAGTGGAAAGTTAATCAATATAGTTATCTATCAAATTCAGAATCCACTGAATTAAAACTAAAATGTTATCAAGTAGTGCACATACTTATAACATAACCTAAACAAGGGATGACTATGCATCACCTTCCATAGATTAACTATATGAAAAACTTAGGTGTTGATTTCAGCACAGTACAAGGGAGATAACTTACAGATCATCTACGGTCAGTATTAAACTAAGAATACCAAGCTCTCAATGATTCATATCTATTATTACTGTTACTGAATAAACCGAAAGAACTGAAATATACTGTTTTGACTTCTAGATAACTATAAATTATTGCCAACTACTGTGTCTTATTAAATAAATAAAACATCTATCATTGACCTTGTATCTACTAAAGTCAAACACAGTGCTAACTTGAATGTTATTCGCAAGAAAATAAATGACTACCAAAAACTAAATCATTAATAAGTAATCAGGATTTACTT
>NW_026889765.1:12082500-12452500 GCF_033153115.1 Saccostrea echinata | reverse complement strand
ACTCTGGCTAAGGGTGTCACTGTCTCTCTTGCAACTTCACTCTGACTTTCACTCATGCCTCTATCATTACCTTCAGGAAATGACACATGACGTCTTTGTCTTAGAGTTTTCTCCAACTCATGCTTACATCTCTCATAGTCAGTAGTGAGGTCCTGCAGCACTTGTTCTAAATCTGAAATCTGTGAACTCATGCTAGTATTTAACATACTCTCATACATATCAATCTCACTCTCAGGAGAGGACAAAGAGGGCTGATTGACTCTTGTCATAAGCTTACTTCTAGCACCTTGACTAGAACTTAACCTATCAACTCTAGGGGTTGATGTAGCTCTTCCTACGCTATCAGAACCTGAATTTAGCGAAGTCATGGTTTCTATTCAGACATCCTGGTCACGGCACCAAAAATTATGTAACCGGAAGTAGAACTCTTTAATAGATAAATCAACAAAGTTAATAGCCAACATGGCTTAAAGCAGTAAACTGCCTCCAGTTATGATTGTCAACCCAGGTAAGGGGATATCTGAACTATGATCAACGCTAAATGAAAACACAGTTGTAAGTTTTATAAATTTAATAAAGTGAGAATTAACCTTTGTAAATGATAACAAATAATAAATAATAGTCAAAATTTAAACAAGAATAAAGTCTTTCAAAATTGCACAGGAATAAATAGTTTTATCAAAAATATAATTTAATCTGGCAAGTGAATAACAATAATCTCAATAAATAAATAAGAAGTTTGTGAAAAATTTAATAGGAAAAATGGGAGGAATGTGAAAAACCTATGAAAATAATTTATGTCCCTACCGAGTTTCCATACTTATGAAAAAGGTCAAAAATCCTATTAAATGAATAAATTAGAAAAGTGTCAAAGGAATGAGCTACATCACTCAATATGACTACTATCAACACTCTAGAGTTGAACTGAAAATATCAATGCTAATTCTAGGTTCTAAAAATAACTGACCCAGAAAATAAACAACACCAAAAATAAATAATAAATAGTAAATAATGGTTCTAGGAATTATACCTGTTATCTACAAATCCCTAGACCAGGCTTGACTTGGAAAGGGGAAAATAAATTTATTCTATTAAACCTACATCCTAACTGTTTCCTAAAAAAAATCTAGAATCTGTGAAAAACGTGAAACTAAAGCTAGCTAAGACCTAGAGTACTGTTAAATCATAAGATTTTGTTAGCACTACTAAAGGGTACTAAGCAAATAAGTGCGTTTAAACCAGGAGGTTTTATTAGCACTGTAAAGAGGAACTAACCATTAGGTCTGTTCCCCAACCCAAGTGAAGAAAACTACACGAACACGGCTTTAAATACCCTAGCTATAGGCCCAAATATAAAAGCCAATAAACATCAAAGATTCTATAGCTAAGTTAACCAATCAGAACACAGCTACCAAAAGTACTATGGAAAGACTCCCAACATGGATGACACTTCCTGTTTAAAAAGTAAAACATGTGGAATGTCAACACATGTCCTAACTTATAACAGACAAATAATAAAGAGGTTTTACTTATTTAATAAGTAACAACTGAAAACATAAGGTAAATAGAATTATCAGACTGAAATACCAACAAATACTTGCAAAATGTAATTTACGAAACAAGGGCTATGAAATAGAAATCTAAACCACTACACATGTAAGAGGATCAATCGCAACTTCTCGGGGTGAGCCTTTTCGGCGAGCGGAAAAACAACCTCGAAAGTTTAACATTGGTGTGTGTCCACGATAACCCCTTTTGATAAGTATTGAAATAAATGTAGAGGGTTCTTATTCGTAGAGTCTGGAAGCAAAGTCGGGGAGAAGAGAAAATTCGGACTGTGCACAGTGTTTTTTTTTTTAGTCAGTCCTCGTTTGTAGTAATCTTGAAACCCACAATGCAATGCGAAAGCATCTCACCTCACTGCTGGTTGCTCTACGGTATTAAATTTCCCTGATATATTCTTGCCAAAAACATTTAAAAATGCACTACTCTGAGTAGGTGGTTTTGATTCAAAACAACTTTTTGAAAGGTTTCTTTTTCAGATCTTGCAAAACGATTCTTTATTAGAATTCAGTACCAAAACACATAACCATCCAGCAAAGCATGCAAGTTTGTTTCGGTTGAATTCGAGCAGGTGTTTGAATATCAATCTCCCTCCCCCCCCCCCCCCATATCGCCAAATCCCCTAACTCCGTCACTTTCGGGAAACTCCGCGCCGTTTTTAAACGAATGCGATTGTGACGTCATTTTTTACATGCTGAAAACCTATAATCGAATGCCGAGAAATTATTACGGTCAAGTTCAAGAATGTGTCAAAAATAAATAACTCGTTATCGTATCTATCATATTTCATGTGAAATCAGTAAGTTCTTTTTCCTTTATGCGCTATTTCATGGATACCTCCGACATGTGCGTCAATATGCCCATTTTTACAATGTCATGTCACTCATATTTATGAAGGTCTTGGCCAAAGGATTAATACGACATACCATGCTGAATACTGCTAAAATATTTTATTTTCCGTCCCTATTTGCCCTAATACGCTACACGTTGGAGAAAACGTAGCTTGACGTTATTACATATAAAATACGTTATATCAACATTATTTTATCTATTGTTGATACTTTTCCTAAAATACAATTCAATACTTTTTTAAATCTTCAAAACTAATTTTCTATGTTTACAAGTTTAAGATGAAGGGATAAAAAACGAAACGGGAAAAAAATTCTAATTACATGTAATACTTTGACATATTGTAGAGGGCCCTGGTGACGGAGTTAGGGTTCATTGGACGTAATGTACACGGATGTGGTACGCATTCTATTCATAGTAGTTCTGTATAAGCCCAATAACTGAATTTTTTAAAATGTTTCTGAAAACAATGTTTAAGTTCATTATTAAGTGTAGCAAACAAGATGTTTTGAACATATTTTATTGACATAAGCAAATGGATCGGAAACAAGTTCTTACAACTTACTGGTTCCTCTCCTTAAATATAACAATTGTCATGCAAAGAAAAAAAAATTGCATAGAAATATTAATTTAACAAGTAACATGATTGAAAGTTCTGTTCAATAACATAGCAATTTAAAATCTACAGGTTTCATCAATAAATTTATGGACAGCAGCAAATATTGTGTGATTAGTTTGTAGAGGCAAATCTGTGTCACCCCAAAGTAACAAATTTTTGTCAATATTGACCAACTCGTCGAGCAAAAACAGGCGGTTAAAAAGCTTATTTCTAGCATTTGGATAATTTCTACATGCAAAAAAGAAATGATAAACATCTTCGTATTTACCACATGAACAGAAAGGATTATCGATAATATTTCGTTTATAAAGATCATAATTAAGTAAACAGTTGTGTCTTAGTTTGGTATGAATTATGTTTGTATAGCGTTTACCAAAAGAAAAATATGTTGGCGGATTGCTGACTTTTGTAATAGAACATAAGTTTTTACGGAATGAATTAATTGAGATGGCTTCTCTCGCTTCTACTTTTAATAAATTCCACTGCTTCACAGCATCTGGTACAAAGGACCTTTTGTATACTTCTAATCTACATCGTGGGACAATAAACTGTTCTTTATTACGGGTATTATATTTTGATACATTTTCATGCGTGTTGGGGACAATATTACTCAAATACTCAGGAACATCCCCTTTATGAATTTTGAACATAGTAGTCATTTTTGCAATATAGCGCCTGGATTTTAAAGTTTCCCACCCAGTTTCTAAATAAAGTGTTTCTGAAGATACAAAAATAGGAAGCCCTGTGACAATTCTAGCGGCAGCTAGTTGCACTTTTTCAAGCTTATCAGCATCGTGTTTAAAGAAGCCATCCCAAACAATAGAAGCGTATTCAAGCGTAGGTCTAATGAAGGTAGTGTACAATTTTGAAAGGTTACTTCTACTCAGTTTGTACTTAAGTTTTTTCAAAAGCCCAAGTTTCTTATAAGCATTGTTTACAATACCGTCAATATATGTAGATCAGCTGAGGTTTTGTGACAAAAGTAGACCCAAGTGTCGATGGACTGGAACACATTCCAGTCTGTCACTTTTAAAAAATATTTTAGGCGTAACAGAAGTAGTCTTCGTGTTTTTCGTGTTGAAAAAAATAACCTTAGTTTTAGATGGGTTAAATTTTAGAAGCCACTTATTTGACCATAATTCCAAAATATGTAAATCGTGGTTTAGCTTATATTCAATGTCTAAAATATTGTATGAAGATTGTTGAAGCGAATTGTCATCAGCAAACAATCTACACATTGACAACATATTTTCAGCCACATCGTTTACATAAATCAGAAATAAAAGTGGCCCCAAGACAGAGCCCTGGGGTACACCTGCAAATATATCAAGTTTTGACGATAACAAATCCTTATACATAACTCTTTGTGACCTATGACTTAAACAACTAGAGAACCACTGAAGGAGATCACCAGATATACCATAAGTTTGTAATTTAAAAATAAGACCTTTGTGCCACACCCTGTCAAAAGCTTTTGAAAGATCACAAAAAACCATACAACATGATTTACCTTCATCAATGTTTTGTACAATGTTATGATAGGTTTCTAGTAATTGGTACACAGTATAATGACCGGGTAGAAAACCGGCTTGATATCGATAAAACAGATTATTGCTATGGAAATAATTGTACACATGTTTAAAAATAATTCTTTCCATAATTTTACTAACACAAGATAATAGTGACACAGGTCTATAATTAGACACCAAAGAGGGATCATCCTTTTTAAAAAGAGGAATAACATGAGCATTTTCCATAAAGATGGAAATGTTCTTTCTAATAAAGACCTATTAAACAACATAGTAAGTGGTTTGACAACAGAATGGCATGTAGATTTTAACATCTTATGGCTAACACAGTCAGGACCTATAGCTCTGTTCACTGGGAGTATTGAAATAATGTCTACTACTTCCTGTTCTTCAAATGTAATTTTACAAAATTTGTCACTACACAGACTATACATGTTTGGCAGTATTTCATTTGAATCATCAATAGCTGAAATAGATGAAAAATAAGAATTTTAAGCTTCAGTCTTGTCTAAATCAGAATAAGCCAGCTTTTTTACACCGTTATCATTATGTATTTGTATTGGTGGTAATTCGTTAGAGAGTTTAACGTTAAATGAATCCTTCATCAACTTCCAGTAGAGTTTGTTATTATTGTAACAAGTCGAGCGGACCCTTGTCACAAAATAAAAACTCCTTTGTCAGGCATAACAAGTTTTTATTTAGGATGGCAACAATCAAGAACAATAACAAGGAATGAGATGCTGACCATTCAGACAATAGGTGACCCGAAAAAAAAGGGGGGGGTGAACTTGTCTTGCGACTATATTACACAGTTAATTTATTGTAGTAACTAGTATCTGCAAACAACTCCTTGTTTTCGAACTCAAAGTAAAACAACTTTGCGTAATTAATTGCGTAAAATTAATTGTAAATTTAATAATTCAACAAGCGACGATCCGGACAGTCCCTAACTATTTGGGAAATCCAAATAAACTATCTCTATACTAAACTATTAGATATGCCTAATATTAAACTCTAATGCCACTTAACTTATGAAGAAAATATGCGTAAACTATTCAGAATATGTGTATACTCTCAAAATGAATTTATTTTCAGCTCAAGCTAATACGAACAAATACTACCAAATCCGGACAAGCCATTCCGGACAAGAATAACCTAAATGAACTTAACTGTGAGAACTACTCTGGATATCCGAACAAACGATCAGGACAACTATTAAAATGTATAAACGTGACATAAACTATCAAATAAACTTCTGAACTTGGAAACGACTGACTCATAGAAATGTTCCGGTCATAAGTCCTAATTAATAACTCGAACTGTAAACAACAAACTACTGGTCTACATGACTGGAATAATCTCTATACTCTTAAAACTGTCCTGTCCGGACGCGCAAGTCCTTATAAAAATTAGCATCATCCACTACAAGATTTATCATCTTGAATACCTTGGACTTTCTCTAGTTCTAACCAAACAACCCGAAGGGATGAAGAGTCGAGAGTGAGTGTCGAGATGCTGAAGCTGGGTCCTATATATAACCTTCTATGACCAATCAGCGTTTGTCCTTTTTGTCCGGAAAATTTATAACCAATCCAAACGCTGTACGGATCTATGGAAATTCCGAACAATTCCCGATATCCGGACAAGCTGAATTACAACCCTTAATAATCATTTAATGAACAATACAAGACCTTGTCCGGATTACTTTAATTATATGGACACTAAATAATGTAATTAGTTTAATAAATGAAAATATCCAGGACTACGTAGTTTTACTATAAAAATCAAGATTCGAATCTAAGCGCCTTCTAAAGTAGTGCGAGCAGCGATATATGTAAATACGGAAGTATGACTTCACAATATAGTGCGCCGATGAGATCGATAAAATAAGACAATAGTTCACCATCATAAGGTAAAAAATAGACAAAAATAGTGGTCAGCATCATATTACAATAATTCAAAATAAAAATAATGTACAACATGGTTGAATAATGAAAAATCAGGCAGCCGAATCACAAGTGACAAGATGAGTAGTGAAGCGGTCAGTCAGACGAGAGAAACGCATGGTAAAGTACACAAGAAATTCGCGAGCGGTAAAAGGACGATTTCACATAGATGAAGGTAAAAGAATGCGCTGGTACTGAACATGCATCAACAACTGGTAATTATAAACAGCTGCAGTTTAATTAAAACGATTGTTTTACCGTATTTACGAAGAAATTTAGAGAATAAAATTTGTAAACAAATGATCGAAAATGGGGGAAGTTGTCAAAACACGAACGGTAATACTGCAGGTTTTGTAAAACATATCTGAGTTAAAATAAGGCATAATAAATGCTGTTTAAGCTTAATAAATCACTTTAGAATCATGTACTATGATTATAGTAAATTCCCATCCAGAATAAATTAATTGTAAACAATATAAAGAGTTAGCACATGAAGGTCTCACATATTACATTATTTTTACTTGAATCATTTAAGTATGTTTCTATATTATCGTAATAATTCGCCATCGCATGTTTTTTCATATTGTTAACCGAGTTTCGTACCTTTCTATATCGGACCAGTCAGAATCTTTTTTTGTTTTAAGTGCTTTATTACGAAGACGGTTTCTGATTCTTATTGTTTTTCGTAATACTGAATCAAACCATGGTTTGTCACGAGGACGAATGGTTACTGTTTGTTCCGGTACACATTCACGAACACTGGTAAGAAATTCAGATGTGAAATTTTCTGTAGCCAGATTTATAGTATCAGCTTCATTGATGATTTTATTCCAGTTACAATTCTCAATTAAATAGTTTATTTTTTTAAAGTCCGCATTTTTATAAGCCCACACTTTTCTTTTATAAGAACGATTATAATTTATATTTGAGGAAAGCGAGATATAAGTAGCTCTATGATCACTTATGGACGAATCCATTATTAACGTGCCCGATTCGGTAACTTGAATATCAATAGAAGTGAGAATTGGGTCAAGAAGCGTGCTCGACGTGTTCGTAGTTCTTGTTGGTTCATGGATATTGTTAACTAAATTGTGTGTTGTGATCATTTCACGGATGATATGTGTTTGTGGAGCATTAAAGAAATCAACATTAAAGGACCTATCGCATGTTTCTAAATTATTTGAAATTAAAAGCGTATTACGTTCCTTATGACCACAATTTATAAATTCTGTGTTTTTACTGTGGATAAATCGCGGTAATTAACCAATTATTGACTCAAATGAAAACCCCTGAATTAAAAATCTAAGTTAATTAGATAGCGATTACGTGACCCTGTGACCTCAAAGGCGACAATGGCTGATCAGCTCTTCATTAATCTTACTAAAATATACGCGATACAACCTGAATTTTCTGCGTTGTGGAGACCAAATCACTTATTTTATCGATATAAATTAAATATTCAATCTTATATGTTAGAATTGTCAGCAAGAAAAAATCTGAAAAATCTGTTAACTTTGTAAAAATAGCAGCGACGATAGCGAGGGAGACGCAGCGAAGACGAAGAAACTCGCCATAACAATGCAATTTGATTTGTCATCTTATCACATGTATTAACTTATTTGATTCACAAATTAAACATTATATAACTTTGTTATTCTTCGTTTTGTATATAACATTAATTTATGCAAGTCTTCATATGTTTTTTAAAGCATGGCGATCTTGAAAAATAATTTCCCGATCTCGAAACATTGCTGTAATTAGAGCTACAGGTTCTAAATGTTTTGAATAAAAAACGAAAATATCTTAAAAGCCTTATACCTTAGAACAAATTAATGTTCGATAGTAATTGAAAAGCATATAAGGAATTAATTTTTTCAGCATTTTTCGTAATTAAGCTGCATTTGTCGTTGATAACTCCGTAAATAGTGTGCATATTCTCATCTCTCTATCACCGAATTGTCGCCTATGACGTCAGAGCAGTATTTCGGCGAAATCCGACTGAAATATGCATATTGCCGTATTTGAATTTCAACTCTCCATATCTCTTAAAATATGCTTTCAACAACGTTTATTGTATTCAGTATTTTAATAAATAAGGTTATAGATAATATTTTTCATAAAATTACGATTTTTGAAAGATCATGCGATAAGTCCTTTAATATCACCGACTAATACTATCTTATTCGAATGTTCACCTACTTTATCAATACACCATGAAAGTTTGGTCCAGAAACTGCTCTCGGAGTTCGGAGGACGATATACACAGCATAAAAAATATTTACAGGTATGGTTATCCATTTCGATCCATATGCATTCAACGTCAGCTGGTTCAAATTCCTGGCGCCTAACAGCCCGTATATTATTAGATAAGTAGATCATAACACCACCCCCAAAACAGTTTCTATCTTTTCGCAAAATATTACAAAACCCATCCAAGTGTAAATCATCATTGTGTACGGTATGGTCAAGATGGGTTTCAGTAAAACATAGTATGTCGAAATCATGAACAAACGAGTTTAAATGACCTATTTTGTGTCTGATACTTCGGATATTGAGGTGTAAAATGTCAAGGACATTTTCAATATTAGGCCCCGGATTGACCTCGATATCGCCACATGCCAGTAGAACAAACGTAAATAATTGTAAATAAAAATTGATATACACAGATCTGTGTGTAATAAATATCATGCATTGAGTAAGTATTTTGATAATATTTTTGAGTAACTGTAATAAATATGCACATGGAAACACCAACCATAAACATGTTTTGGATGTACATTTGCCTGATAAATAAAATAGACCGATTGCAGCGCGGTATTGTTCGATTGAATTACCCATTATCTACTTTGTGGTACATGTAATTTGTAATTAATAAGAGGCTGCAATCGATTGCTGCTAAAGTTATATCTGTTACAAAAACTAATAAGTACACGAAATTGGTTGCATGACTTGAAGAGTCTACACATGTTGTATAATAAAAAATGTCACAAACAAAAATATGAGAGAAAATATAATATAAATACAGAATAAAAAAGAGTAACAAATGAAATATGTACATTATAACCAAACTGGTAGTGAAGTACAATACACTGATATAAATAAATGAAAACAAATTCAGGTTTGCCTGTATAACTGTTGGTAAATTGAAAAAGTTGAATGTAAAGGGTGTGTTTTCAAAACAATTGTAAAGGTACCCACCACAAAAAATGGTATATTCACAAGAACAAAAGGTGGGTTGCAAACACAAACAAAAAGATGTATATATACAAAGCTTGATACTGAAGAAATGCAAAAAAAAGCATACTAAGAGGAAAAAAAGAAGAAGAAGGGGGGACTGAGAGAAGTTGTGGCTAAACTTGGTATGATATACAACATTACTTTGATTTAGAAAATTATTAAAGCTATAATTGTATTACATAAGTAACATTTATTTAAGATGAAATGTTTGTCAACAAGAGTACAAGATTTTAATTAGCCATTTTTGAAACACACTTACTCGTCCTCTTCAACAACGTGTCCAAATTTAATTAAGTCCGGTTCATCTCGGATGTGATGATATTTGTCTCGGTTGTCTTTTACTGTTATTTTTCCGTTGGATGACCTCGCACTCTGTAGCAGGTTTTTTCTACATAGCTGTCTGCAGAGATATAGCAGCCTGTCACGGAACTTGGTGAGGTCTTCGTTGACGGAGATTCTCTGGGTAGCTTCGTTGTCCTTAAATTTGCTGGAATTCCGAAGCACATAAAACTTGGTATCCACGGATTTAAGACGGGCTATTATTTGGCGTGGTCCAGTACGTTGCTTCTTTGGGTTGCCAACTCTGTGCGAATTGATGATGTCTTCTTGTTTTAATTCTATTCCTGCAGTGGTGACAGCCTCTAAAATTTTTACGCTCGTATTTTCATCTTGTGTTTCTGGGATTCCGGATATTCTGATCAGCGGGCGTCTGTCGTACTGTTCGACTTCGTCTATTTGTCTTCGCATATTCAGGTTCTCATTTCGCAAGTGTTCGATTTCTTTCCGAAGTGGTGCGACTTTTTCCTCTATCATACTAGAAATTTCCTCACGGAATGACTCCCGTATGCCTTCCCTGACAGCTTCGGCAATTTTTAATATGTCTTCGGGCGATAATGTCAGTGGGGCATTCAATACATATTGGGGTTGGAATCCTGGGTGAAATTGTTGGAGGCGCGGATCTTGACTTTCATAGGCCTGAGTTGGCGTTGAAGAACAAATTGGTGATGGGTTTTCTTGTTCCTGTGTGGTTGCATAATCAGATATAGATCCTTCTTTAGATTTTTTGGGGGTGCGTGACGCTGCCTCGGCAAAAGATTAAGAAAGGTCCTGAAAAGCTCTTTTGTTTGACTCACCCATTTTTTTTTTACTTGTGATACTATAATCTTGCAGTTCTTGAATAGTTCTTGAATAGACTTTACTTGGATAGACTTTGAATTAGATGTACATTAAACAGTAGTCGACAATAACAAGACTTAAAACTGGAACTTGAAGTATAGGACACTCCGAACAACCAATGGCAGACTGAGCAATGTTCATATAACGAAAACAATGGCACATAGAACTTGAATTTAAACAGCAAAAAACTCACATATTACAGCTTTTTTTTCTGTAGATTGTTATCACAGCATGTCTCACTATGCTTTCATAATTGTCAAACCCATTTCCACACACTTTCTCAGCTGAGTTTACTAAAAAAAAATCACATTTTAGTCGGAGCTGGCGAAAGACCGTGTATCGCCAAGCAAGGGCCACAACTTCAAAAAATAATTCAGAGAGAAACGTGGCGTGTTTTCGGCTTATCGGACGGAGTTGGGTAGTAGGGGATACAGTATACAAAAATTTAGCACGCCCTAAATTTTTAATTCATCTGGTAAATACAAAAAAATTACAAATGTCTTTTTTTTCATCTCATTAAAAAAAGTTTAGCTCCAGTCTCGTTCAAAAATGCCCGAATCAAGAGGGAAAAATTCAGGAATCATTATGCGTCAGCCATGTTTTGGCGTGAATCTCAACCGAAATATTGTTATGACACCTGCAAACTACGTTCTTGTGGTAACAACGAAAGTTACTAAATAATAAACTCATCTTGACTTAATGGATATTGCAGATAAATAGTATATTAAACGTTCTTTGTTAAATTTTGCACTTTTTCAGATATGGTCATGCAACTAATATACAACTTCATGTGACGTCACAGTCTAAGCGCTCCTCGGGTCCTAGTCTGGGTCCGAGAAGATGCGACTGTTAGAGGATATGCTCAAAGATGGCTTTTCACTACACAAGATACTAAACTAGATCCGGTGTTTTCGTCATCGGTGGGGTTGGGGGGGGGGGGGGGGGTTAGGTACAAATGCATTTTTTCTTGAGTTCAGTACAATTTATTCCGAAAAATTTTACATTATTACTGGGATTTTTATATCCAAAAAACCGTACATCAGACAGTTCAATGGCGTATCTAGCAACAATCTTACCGTAGTCAAAAAGGCAAGGTGTCTGGGGACCGTCTTGAGGCCCCAGTAGGTCCAGGGTGAGGCCTGGTGGGGGTTCGGAGGCGAAGCCCCCTGAAGCTCCTTGAATTCCAGTGTTTTAGGTCATGAAATTGCCTTTAAATATTTTATTTTTTACTACTGTAGTTATACTGAATATGAAACAAAAATGCTGGGCTTTGACATAGGCTACAGCTCCCCAATATCAGTTCCTTCAAAGGCATTTTAGGCAATGTGAGGACATTACATTAATTTTTCTGAATGCACACACACACAAATATATACATACATACATATGGGCGGAAGTGAGTATCCTAATAAAGTGAATTTCTCTGTGCAATCTATCTATCTACTTAAATAAGGAAGTGTAACATTATTTGGTACTATTCGTTGTAAAATTTTGCGGTCACAGTTGTACATTGTAAGTTACAGTACAATTCTGTTCCGATCTCTGTTGAAATATCTGTCTTTCTTTTAAAAATATCCACACTTTCCTTATTCAATGACTCTCCTTAGACCATTTTAATTTAAAGGGGTCTTTGTTTCCTATGGGGGTCAAAGGTCATCTTTTTGGTTACTTTAACATAGAAATTTAACAAAATTCAAGGGGGTCCGGACCGGATGCTTTAATGAAATAGTTTGACCAATTTGTTCACTGATGCGACTCGAGCTTTTAAAACTGAAGTTGTACATAAATCATGGAAAACTATTCTATATATAAATAGAACCATGTTTTTACCACGCCGCGAAGGCATGATTCGTGATACAATTGTGTATATAAATCAGTAATATTGCATCATTTTCCTGTGTTAACATATACTTCTTTTCTTACGGGATTACGCCTCCATACTGTAAGTAAATATTATAGAAACTCAACATTCTTTGCTTGCATTTATTTGTTTATATTTTACTTAAGCACGTTTAGAACAGAGAACATCTTCATCTTGATTTTTGTAAACAAATTCATTTTGAATAAGTGCGATATTCTCTGTTACATGGCTTTAAAAGGTTTTAGAAATTTTATAGGATGGTCCTTTGTCGAGAAGTTTAGACTTTTGCAAATACAACTACATGTACATACTATCTATTATATAAACATTTACATGTATATCATAGATTACGATAACAAAAATTATTATTTTTTAATTATTAAAATAACATTTCTATATTATCATAGAACACTTCTGCTATATGTTTGCAGTCAGAATCGTTTATATGCCCCCGTAATCGAAGATTCAGAGGTATTTGCCATGTCCATCCGTATGTCTGTCTGTTTGTCCACAAAAACTTTAACATTGCCCATAACTTTTGATTGGTTGGAGCTATGCCTTTCATATTTCACGTGTGTATTCCTTGTGACAAGGCCTTCTTTGGGTACCAACATATTTGACCTCTTGACCTTGGAATTTGACCCACTTATGCGAAAATGTACCCACCTTTAACCTTGACCGGACTTTCAGGCCCGTAGGAAGCAATTTCACTTTGAGGGGGCACAACCATACATTTTCAGTTGGGGGGGGGGGCACTATCCAGTACCAAAATTCCTTGACAAGCAAAAAAAAAAAAGAAGGTCATTAGACGTTATTATTGAGGGGGCACAAGCATATAGTAGCTATGTTTTCTATAGTATTCTATATATCGGCAAAATTAAGGGGGGCACGGCCCCCCGTGTCCCCCCGGTTCCTACGGCCATGACTTTTGAACAGGTGATGCTAGGGCTTTCTTATTTCACATGTGTATTCATCGTGGCAAGACCTTACCATGGGTTTTGACCTTTTGACCTTGACCTTTCAGTTTGACCCACTTTTGAAAAAAAAAACTTTAACCTTGGCCATAACTTCTGAACAGTTAGGACTAGGACTTTCAATTTCACAGGTACATGTATATTTCTTGTGAAAAGACCTTCCTTTGGATTCCACAATTTTGACCTTTTGACCTTGGAGTTTGAATTTCTTTTGAAAAACTTCAACCTTGGTCATAATTTTTGAACAATTGGCGCTAGGGCTCTCATATTTCTCATGTGTATTCATCTTGACAAGACCTTTTCATGGTGTAAATATTTTGACCTTTTGACTTTGACCTCAGAGTTTGACCCAATTTAAAAAAAAATAACTTTGGCAGTAACTTTTGAACAGTTAGTACAAGTGCTTTTAAATTTCACAGGTATATTCCTTGTGAAAAGACCTTCCTTTGGATAACAACAATTTTGACATTTTGACCTTTTAACCTTTACCTTGGAGTTTGACATACTTTTGAAATCTTTAACCTTTAACAATTGGTGTGAGGCATTAATATTGTGCAAGTGTATTTCCTATATATATCCCCTGCATACCATTAATTTTGATCCTTTGACTTAGACCTTGGAGTTTGGGAATATATTCTATTATATTCTGTAAAATAAGTAAACTACGAGCTATTATTATTATAATATTTCTATGAATTTATTGATGATCAGAAGATACTGTGTTCAAGTCCTATAAATTAATCTTTACTCAAATTTTTGTGAACATGCATTCTAAAGACATTATTGTAAACATCAGTATCCAATTATTTTCAAGACCACAACAAATATTTCATTACTCAATATTGTGGGAAAATTTTGCAGCCTTAAAAGCAATCATCATTGGCTTCAATAAATGTAAAAAAAAAAAATTATGACTATAGTCAATCTAGAGACACTTAATTTGACAATAATTTAATATTTTAGGTATATAGGGCAATAGGCAAAAGTCGCAAAAAAAGGTATTCTGCTATTTGAAGAAAAAAAAATGTTGCGAATTCGAATGACACAAACAGTTCTTGTCCCAACACTTCATTTTAATTTTAAAGTCCATAACGTTACCCTGCAGCAGCATTTGCAGAAATTACGCGGCATGTAATGATGATAAATAAATTCAGAGAATCAGCGCGTGAAAAGTTTGCGCTGGATATGATGCTTTGCACACACACACACACATCTATCTATCTATCTATCTATCTATCTATCTATCTATCTATCTATCTATCTATCTATATATATATCTATATCTATATATATATATATATATATATATATATATATATATATATATATATATATATACTAGATAAAACCCCGCGCAAGCGCGGGGAATTGAATGTATACTACTACCGACAGAAAATATTTTGTAGTTTCTAATGACAGCCTACAGGCTTATAGCAGGAAGAAATACTTTGTTCAAAATCTCGCATGAAGTAGATGTACGTCTCCACCCCCACTCCACCCCCTTTGTAAAAACTTGAAAATTAACAAAATTTTTCATTAATTGACGTTTATTGTGAAACCTGTTATATTATGTTATAGATATTGTACTTCAGATGCTCTTATTTCATTTCCGTCAAGGATAAAAGCAGTGAATATGCATATTTTACTGATAAATTGATTTGGGGGGGGGGGGGGTTAAAAATTCATAGGTACTTGGGTCTTGGTTTATAAATATGTTTGTACCTTACTGATATGTAAATAATGTTCTTTACTTTTTTACATATCAATAAGGTACATACATATTTATAAACCAAGACTCAAGTACCTTGAAAATTAACTTTTAACGCCCTATGAATAGGCCGAGTATTTGATACAAAAGACTGTTTTCAGAGAAAAAAAATGAAATGTGTTGATTAAAGCACAAAATTTTACATCTGTAATTGTTTTTGAACAACACCTTATTCATTAATTTTCTCTTTACATGTAAGCAAGTTTATTACGAAGTACAAATTGTACTTCGGGTTCGTTGCCACGATGCTCTCAGTAAGGAATATATATACACAAATTTTACCGATAAATTTATTAGGAAAACCTACTACATACATGCATATATTTGTAATAGTCTTTCGATTTGTAAATATATTCACAACTTATAGTTTTATCAATGATTTACCATTATTTCAATGACCAATCACACAAAAGCTTTTTTTTTATGTTGTGCAGCTATATAAGCGCCTCGGTTTTTTTTTAAACATCGGGCTCGATGCTATAAGATGTTCTAGAAGCTTCCGTCAATATTAAGATCGATGAGTGACGAAAATAATTTGCACATTTCCCTTTTTAATCGGTTATCACAACTTATTTCTTTTACATCATTTAAATCAAGTTTTGATTGAATAATTCAGTGATGACGTTTTATGAAATAAATAAACGATTGATTGTTGTCAGTTTCATTAAAAATTGCCAGTAACTTAGATCCGCCAACCGGAAACGCTACCGTACTCACGTTTTTGCTATTTCATGGCTGTTTATAGAAAATAAAAGTAGACTTTTAATTTAATGTACTATACTTACTATGCGAGTGAAATCTAAATATAGTTTACGGACATCATCTTGTATCTAGTGTATTGTTAGAGGAGTGAGTAAGAACTCTGGTGCACCCGTTTCAGAGTTTATTTGCAAGATTTATTAATTTATAAGTATATATATATATATATATATATATATATATATATATATATATATATATATATATATATATATATATATATATATATATATAATGTTTTCAGTTACCCTTATCTAGCTAAAGAACAGGAATTTAGCGACACCAGACATGTGCGGGATATGGGCTATATTCGGAAGCGACGATGATGTTGCCATCCAGTGTAACGCTGCGCATAAAATTACTCACAGAGGGCCCGACGCCTTCCGACTAGAAACGATCCATCATTTCCCAAACTGTGCTCTCGGGTTCCATCGTTTGTCCATCGTTGACGATTTAGCAGGAATGCAACCCATGAGAGTTTTTAAGTATCCACACATCTGGCTGATGTACAACGGAGAGATTTATAACCATAAATTTGTACGTTTCCAAAAAATATATGATTTATTTTCAGCTAAAGCATTTAAAGTTTTAAACCCATTAAGTAACCTCTTACGCTGATCAAGGATTAGCCAATAGGGATTTCTTTTTCAGAACAGCATTTAAAGATGTCAAATCAATTACGATATCAAGCTAGTAGCTCGTTTTTTAACAACACCCCCCCCCCCTTTTTTGAGAATTTTAAAATTTATAACGCCAATCACCGTTGTAAATTCTTTTTATCTTGAGTTTACAAAAAATACTATAATTACTACAAACTATATGTCCATACAATTTTATGAAGCTTGAGGAGCAGTTTAACTTTGATACTTCTACGGAATGTGACGGGGAGGTTATTATTCACCTGTATGCCCGCGGAGGTGCTGAGTACGCAGCAAGGCATTTGGATGGAGTGTTCGCCTTCATCATCCTGGACACAGCAGAACGAAAGGTGTACGTTGGTCGGGACACATTTGGCGTCAGACCATCGTTTAAAGCCTATATTGAAGAAAAGAAATTCCTCGCCATCTGTTCAGAAGCCAAAGGTAACTGCATGTTCAACTGTGTTATAACAGAATCAAAAGCAATTATAGCATATTATTAAAAGATGAAGTGTCGAGAACAAGAATCGTAATCGTATTGCTACATGTAGATAGTTTGTTTAGAATGCTCAAGTGTCCTCGGACTCAATAGTTAACCTTTTCAGGCCTAATGCCCTTAAAACAAGTGTCTGATAGCGATGTACAGATAACACCATTCCCTCCCGGTCACGTGGAAGCATACAGCCTCGATTTGAATGGAAGGGCTACATATATGAACACCACACGTTTCAATAAAATTGGAGAATGCCCAGAATATAAAACATTAGTTAATCCTATAGGTTTGTAATTTTGCATATAAACAGTAATAAGTGCTTGGTACAGAACACGATGCAATGAATAATACTAGTAACTGAGATGAATTAAACATAGATGATGACATCCTCGGCAGCATACGAGATCTGCTGGATGCTGCAGTTCACAAGAGAACGATGGCAGAAAGACGAATTGGCTGTTTGTTGTCCGGTAATCACCAAACTCATATTTAATGTACAATTTTTCAGTATTTGAATTTAATGAGTAATTTTATGGGATACTTTTTGTACTTGTAGGTGGTCTTGATTCAAGCTTAGTTTCTTCTTTATTCGTAAGAAAAGCTAAAGAGCTTGGAATTAAGTATCCCATCCAAACGTTTTCTATCGGTATGGAGGGGAGCCCAGATTTGCTAGCAGCAAGGAAGGTAAGAGTTTGAATTTCATTATTGTATTAAATATTATTGTCTGCTTGTCATAATAATGGCCTTGTTTAACAGGTTGCTAACCACATAGGAACTGAGCACCACGAGGTTGTATTTACTCCAGATGAGGGCATCGAGTCTCTGGAATCGGTCATATTTCACCTGGAGAGTTATGACATCACAACAGTAAGAGCATCTGTTGGTATGTCATTTTAATAGTAACTAAGTGTGTGTGTGTGTGTGTGGGTGTGAGTGTGTGTGTGTGTGTGTGTGTGAGAGAGAGAGAGAGAGAGAGAGAGAGAGAGAAAGAGAGAGTTAGTTATTAATTTTAAAGAAAAAAATATCAGTTGAAAGTATTTTATAAGTTGAGTATAGGTAATAAAGCGGACGAGAGGATATACTGAATATTAATTTAAGTGAGATACATATATATATATATATATATATATATATATATATATATATATATATATATATATATATATATATACATGTATAGATATATATATATATATTTATATATATATATATATATATATATATATATATATATATATATATATATATATATATAGGAGACAGATTCCGTAGGTCGAGAGTTCAACCCCGGGTTGGGGCGGAAGTGGGTATCCTTGTAAAAGTGAATTTCTTTGTGCTTTCTATATTGATATTTCTTCACTTATGCAATTATGTTAGTTTAAGAGTTGTTAAATGTGCTGTATAAATAAAATTAATAAAATTAATTCATTACAATGTGTATCGGTAACGATCCTCTAATAAAACTAATGTCCAAATAACTGTATCTCTCTTCCATTCTCAATGACCGTGTAGTGTAGGACAGCGCCGCGAGAATTCCATCGGCATCGAAAGCAAGCTTTTTGACTTGCCTAAATGACTGAGCGGTCTAGCGCGCTGTTCCTGTACTGCTAGCTATAGGAGATAGATTGCATAGGTCGAGAGTTCAACCCCGGGTTGGGGCGGAAGTGGGTATCCTTATAAAAGTGAATTTCTTTGTGCTTTCTATATATATATATATATATATATATATATATATATATATATATATAACATTCATAACAGGTGTAAAAGACCAAAAAAATGTAGCAAGCACATATTAAATAAAAAAGGTTAATAAAAAAAATGAGGCACGTAATACTAAGTACATATATATTTCATATTGGCGAGGAATAGAGAGGGCTAGGGTCAATCTCAGTACAACCGGTTCTTTTTCCTAGTCGTATAGGACTGAATTGTGCTTCAAATGATCTGAATTCAAATAAGTTTTCAGCAACCCCATTGCATTGAAATTCGAATGAATCCGCTTAATTTACAAAGAACGAATTTTTTTTGTAGGTATGTTTTTGCTTAGTAAATATATAATGGAGAAAACTGACACTCGGGTAATTTTATCTGGGGAGGGGGCAGATGAAGTGATGCAGGGTTATATATACTTCCACAAAGCACCCTCTGCTTCGGAGGCTGACACAGAGAGTAGGCGCCTCTGTAAGGACCTATATATGTATGATGTGCTGCGAGGGGACAGGTCCACAGCAGCCTGGGGGTAAATTTATTATAATTATCACAAAAAATTAACTTTTAAATGCATGAAAATACAACAGTAATTTTAAGTTTTAAAAAATCGTGCTACTTTTGTCTCTCTTTTTTCTTTTAAAATAGAACGTCTGTTTTCTTTCTCTCATTACTTACTAAAATTAAATATTTTAATTTTAAGCATGGAAATTCGTGTTCCCTTTCTGGACCATCGACTTAGCAGCTATTTCCTCTCACTACCACCGGAAGTAAGACAACCACGTGACAGCATAGAAAAATATCTACTGAGAGCAGCATTTGACAAAACAGAATTATTGCCGCACAACATATTATGGCGACCGAAGGAGGCTTTCAGTGATGGTATTTCAAGTGTAAAAAGGTCATGGTATGAAATTCTCCAAGACCACCTTTGCGATCAGGTCATTGTTTCAATTATATATATTGTTTTTTTTTATTTATACATATAATTTCATCACATAAAGTGAGTGGGATTAGGCAGCAGGCATAGCCTATTTTAGCCCTCTCCCTACAGCAAGGATAAGGTAAATACACTGCATAACATTAATTAAACAAACATTTAAAAAAATGCAAGGAACAAGAAGGGGAAACAAGATGTATTTGTGAAACACTGATGCCCCCGTATGGCAACTTATAGCAAACTTAAGGTTAAACTTGCAAATCAAATATGTTGGTACCCAAAGTAAGGTCTTGTCTCGAGGAATATACCTGTGAAATATGAGAGCCCTAGCAGCAACCAATGAATAGATATGGAAAAGGTTAAAGTTTTTCGAAAGTAAGTCAATCATAAAGGTCAAGGTCAAATGGTCAAAATGAATGGTGCCTAAGGAAAGGCCATCTCACAAGAAATATACTGGTGAAATATGAAAACTGAAGCACCAATCGTTCAAAAGTTTTGACCAAGGTTTAAGTTTTTCAAAAGTAGGTCAAACTTCAAAGTCAAGGTCAATGGATTACAATTGTTGGTATCCAAAGGAAAGTCTTGTCACAAGGATTACATATGTGAAGTATGAAAGCCCTAGCACCAATGGTTAAAAAGTTATGGCCAAGGTTAAAGTTTTCCAAGAGTAGGTCAAACTCCAAGGTCAACGTCAAAGGGTCAAAGTTGTTGGTATCCAAAGGAAGGTCTTGTCACAAGGATTACATATGTGAAGTATGAAAGCCCTGGCACCAACGGTTCACAAGTTATGGCCAAGGTTAAAGTTTTTCAAAAGTAGGTCAAACTCCAAGGTCAAGGTCAAAAGGTCAAAGTTGTTGGTATTCAAAGGAATGTCTTGTCACAAGGATTACACATGTGACGTATGAAAGCCTTAGCACCAATGGTTCAATAGTTATGGCCAAGGTTAAAGTTTTTCAAAAGTAGGTCAAACTCCAAGGTCAAGGTCAAAGGGTCAATGTTGTTGGTATCCAAAGGAAGGTCTTGTCACAAGGATTACACATTTGAAGTATGAAAGCCTTAGCACCAATTGTTCAAAAGTTATGGCCAAGGTTAAAGTTGGGTAAAATTTTGCAAAACTGGGTCAAACTCCAAGGTCAAGGTCAAAAGGTAAAAAATGGTGGTACCCGAAGAAGGGTCTTGTCACAAGGAATACACATGTGAAATATGAGAGCCATAGCTCCAACCAATCAAAAGTTATGGGCAGTGTTAAAGTTTTTGCGGACAAACAGACAGACAGACAGTCAGACGGATGGACAGGGCAAAAACTATATACCCCCGAATCCTCGATACGGGGGCATGAAAATACAATGTAGTACCGGTTTGGAAAAATTAACAAAAGTTATATATACATTTACATGACAGTGTTCAAGTAAAACGTTTTGTTGCTGCTAAAACAAAAGCAATATAATTGTCAAACCGGTATTGATATAGAAATCCGAATTCCGGATTAAGAAAACACAAAGAGTAAACAAAAGTACTGTAGATAACGTACATACAAATAAGAAAGAATTGCCTCCTCATAAGAAGGGAAAAAAACGATGCTTTAGGTCTAACATCTTATATAGAATAAATAGATATGAATATACTAGAATATATATTTTGATGGCACAAATATCAGATTTACTGGACATATATGACAAGTGTCTAATTGAGCATGATTTACAGCTGGAAATCAGCTGTTGAACAGATGGTATAAAATGTTTATATCATATCAAGTAAGAGGCGTTGAAGTGTCTAAGCCCTGGCTGGTAGTCTCAGTAACGGTATGAGTGAGGTCATGAGGCGGAATTGTACTTACAATTTTGGTAATGTCATTTTCATGTTGAATGTGGAATACCCTTCCCTTTTCAGTTATTTTGGCAAAGAGTTTGCTCTCATAAGTCCAGCAGGAGTGGAAAATCCGATTTATATCTTGTTGATTGTTTCTTTGTTTGAAGTTTACGTCCCTTGCAAGATTTCACTCATATAAGACGTCACCAGATACAGATGAAGAGCTGCAAATTGGTAGACACGCGTCTCGGTCCACTGGGCCTAAATGTCCGTGGGTCGAGGTGTCTGATATTCTGCAAATTTACACCTATGCACATTTGTGCAGTGAAGGTTCTTTTGCGTGCCTGCCGTGCCAGAGGGCCTCGGTAATCTTTAAGGTTTCATCCGAGAGAACCCGAAACTGTCGGGCGCTTGGCAAATTGAACAGTTGGTGCTTATTTTAATTATCACAAAGTTTATAAAATTTCAACCCTGGGTTGTGCACCTATCTGCATAGGCGTCGGAAGCAAATTGAAAGTGGGGTGGCTAATTGAAATGGGGAGGGCTAAACCAACGAAAAAAGGTAAGCCCCAATTTCCAATGCCTATATTATGTCTATCTTTGCAAAAAAAAATGGAGTGGGGCTAAGCCCCCCCCCCCCCCCCCGACGCCTATGCTCTGCAACCTGTAAAGACGAGATTTAAAAAAAACGATCAAAACCAACCTATTGTCTTTTACTCATAATTGAACTTTAAGAAATTCAAATGATGAGTACACGACAATTAAGTACATGTAACGTATTTCCAACTCGGCCTGTGGCGCTACTTATCCAAATGCTTCAATTGCTTTCGATAAGGGGAAACCTTTTTAATTATAGCTAGGTAGGAATAAAGATGTTCAAACTAACTAAGGATATTCTAGATTTATTGCATATTTCTCTCCGGCTACAGTTTGGTTTTGACGGCACGATTGTCCTTCTTAAACTGATTAACGCATAACACGTTTGAGGAAAAACAAATTAAACACAAAGATGGAATAAGTGTCACACAGAAATGAGATGAAAGGGTGACATTCTATAGTTTGACAAATCTATCTTTCAGATTAACAACTTACATTGATACTAAAATCGCTCGTAAATCTTGTCGTGGTCAAGGTGTGAAAATTGCCTTTAGGATTAATTCTACTTAAGGTCAGTCGACACGTTCCTTGAAAATATATAATTTTTCCCAAGAATTTGTCATTGATGTGTTGCTACTTAAACAAAAACTTTCCTCGCAAAAAATCGAGGTACCTTACCGGGAATTTAATAACTTGGGTAATCTTATAAATTGCCAATGTCACAATTTTTAGTGTACTTATTTTTTTTCAAAAATATATTAAATTCAATTTACAAATCACAAAGAGAATGACAATTATGAATAATTTTTTAATAATACCAAGAAATACAAACGAATATTTGAGGAACGTGTCGTCTGACCTTAACACCAAATGATAGTTCGATAAAATGTAGGTTTTAGACGTTTTGTTAAACAAATACGGGATCAGAAAGCATTAATGAAAATTATTACAAAATAGCCGTACGAAAAACTAATTAACCAAACAGTAATTTAAATGACAGCGAACATTTAGAATCTTGAAATTTTTCATCAAGACACATTTTTGACTTGAATTTTCAAACATATGTTACATATATTTGATATGAAATGTGTATATCAAGGACCGTTTTTAAAAAATGAAAAAAAATGCCATGTCCAAGAACTTTTTCGTGAGTCTCTAGTGCATTTTTATTGCAAAATTAGTCAGGTTTGCACATATCTTTTATGAGAAGATAATGTCAAATATAAAGTCAACAAATTGTTTAATACTTGAGTTACGAACAAGATTCAATTGACAAATTACAGACAAACAGAGTGAAAGACGAGCCCAAACAATATATATGAACGCGTGGTTTATTTCTTTACTAAATAATTTTAAAATAAGTTAATAGCTAGAAAATCCTATTTCCTATTTTTAGGCGGATCTTTTGGATTGATCGCCTAGCCTTTTTGAATGAAATAATCATAAAATCAGTGTTTTGTAATTCAAGTATTCCAGTCTAATTCCTAAAACAATTATTATATATTTACCACAGATAAATGACAAGGAATTACAGGAAGCACCTGCTAAATATCCCTACAACACTCCCCTAACGAAGGAGGCTCTCTACTACAGGAAAATATTTGAGAAGTTTTATCCAGGACAGGCTGAGTGGATACCTTACTTCTGGATGCCCAGGTGGACAGAGACCACTGATCCCTCCGCTAGAACCCTCAAACACTATAAACAGGAGTAGCAGACAAGAAGCTCGGTAACTGAAGGAAGATCTTTCTAAGCCGGATCTACATATCCGAATTTACCTACACATCAATTTTTTATTCTAATATTAATTAATAATTGGTATCAGAGAGAGAGAGAGAGAGAGAGAGAGAGAGGTCAACATTTTGTTGAATACTTTACAATAATAATTAAATAAAGGAGTACTTTTATTATTTTGTTTGTGATTTTATTATTAGTATATATTACACTTATACGTACGGAATTTTTTTCTTGCAATCTGTATTTTGATTTCTGCTATGAAGTAATGTATAGACTGTGAACCATTTATTACTGTTAATGCACTTCCCTTACCACACACACACACACACACACACACTTTGAACCACATGGGAAGTCTCTTTTCTGGGATTAGGAAAAAATGTGGTTATGTGTCTGCAGACACCAATCCAGCAAGCGTTGACAGTGATCACTCCACATTGCGTCTAAACCTCCTGACTTTTAACAAGTCCCAGAGTACATGAATGGACAGAAAATGCCTATACAGTCATCTTTATTTGAAGATAACTGTAATGTTCATTCTCTCCATTAGATCGGACTTTAGTAATGGAATAAATCTTAAATTTATCGTAGAAAGAAATATCTGAAAAAATTAAGGCCCGATCGAGGGTCTCAGCTTCCAGGGCTGATACGGATCCTGTAGGGCTGATATACATCTACAGGGCTGATATGGATTCATACAAGTATCATACCTTTTGTAGATTAAACCTGATGATTCACATATTTTTCTCATAATTTTAAAAATTACTGTTCTTTGATCATGTTGATATTATATGGTATTCGGTGCTTATTTGTTTTTGCTCAAGAAGTTGTGAGCTGTAAGTTATTATTAAGTATGTAATAAACATAATAAACATAGTCACCCTTTTCCATATAACATCCTGTATCAGCCCTAGACCAATCGATATATCGACCCCCCTTTAGATCCCCGCATATGGTTTGTATTATTCTCTTCGTATTATAATACAGACGTGTTGATACGATGTATCAATACATAAAATGCAGTTTCGATTTTTAGGTCACTGAGTCAATCTGTTTTTGTCCGTTGTCGTGCGTTGTGCAATCTCTAATAAAAACGCTGTGCGTAATATATGTGTTTGGGTCGGTGACCAGCTGTTGCAAAAATATACAAGCTAATTCAGAGAATTTGTGTCCCCTGCTTAGGAAAAAAAAAGAAGTGCATGCGCAGTTCGGGGGGGGGGGGGTCGGACCCGGATTTGTAGAGTTATTAAATGTATACATGTATATTGAAATAAAAAATGCCAATATGGATATAAAGATTTGATTGCTTATTATATAAATAGTGCACGTTTTTGAGGGTAACAGTTGAAATTGACACCCCAAGGAAAACCATTGTCAACCGACGCGTCAGCGGAGGTTGACAATGGTTTTCCGAGGGGTGTCAATTTCAACTGTTACCCTCAAAAACGTGCACTATTTATTTTATTATACTGAATGTCTTATTGATTTCGGGTGTCATAAAAAAATTCGGAGATCGTCGTTAAGTTCACGTTTAGAAAGCTTTCAAACTCCCCGCTTCTATTTTTCTCAATAAGAAAGCTTCGGAAAGGATTTACCAACCTCTTTATTGTTTGTTTGCTACTCAAAAAGTCCTTTATCATCTAAAGTGTGCACTCGCAAGGATGTTTCGTCTGTCGTTTGTTGTTTTCAGGTAAGCTACATCGGACGGAAGCTTTTATTGACGTAGTTTATTCGGCTTCTTTCAAACGCACAACCGACGTTTTGAGAATTCTACGGTGAACCGTACGCGCATGATTTGAACGCATGTGATATTTTCGTAATGTTACCCGTTGTCAAGTGTGTTGCTAACTCTGAGGGTAACATTACGGATTGTTAAATGCGTCTAAACCAATCAGATTTTAGTATTTAACATGAAAGTATAATAATCTTTAATATGTGTATAGAAGATTCTTTTTAATATACCGGCTATATACAGAATATTTATCACACTGTAATAATGATTTTATGAGTTTGTACACGCCAGACATCATAACTTTTTCATTTCACATGTTGAATAGTATCATCTAGTAATTCCAGAAAAAAAAATAATAATAAAAAAAAGAATCGTCCGGGGATTGAAGCCGGGCCTCTCGCTTGCAAAGCGAGCAACATACCACTAGACCACGGAGGCACTTGAATATACAGTAAATTAAATGCAAACATTAAGTCACATATAATGTTTATATTTATGTTTGATATTGTCAAAATTTTAATCAATAAATGTTGTCTAATTTAGCCTTTACTAAACAGTTCTAATAGATGTAATTAGAATATAAAGTCCGCCGACAACCTGTATTGTACGTAATAACTCTGACATGCCCCTGTGCTAAAAATAGTGCCAAGCGACTTTTAATATAATAAATAAATAAAAAAAAAACACTTTGAGAGGGGCAAGCGGCACGTCGATTTACTCAAATGGACCCCAAATGAACACAAATGGAACCCAAATGGAAACACAAATGGACCATAATGGAACTCAAACGAACCCAAATGGAAACCAAATGGAATATTAAATATATATCATCGTATTATCAAGTTGTTACTTATTTAAAATGATGAAAATAATGAACTTACAAATGGAGAATATTAATTATTCATTTCTAATATTGTATTTTAAAATACGAATTAATTTTCTATAGTATTCTATACATCGGCAAAATTATTGGGGGGGGGGGGTAGTGCGCCTCTCTCGTGCACCCCCCCCCCCCCCGGTTCCTACGGCCATGAAATCTATAAACTTTAATATGAAATTCTTCCATTTTGTATTCAATGATATGCAAAAGTTATTTCAAATAGAAAAAAAAAATTCGTATTTTAAAATACAATATTAGAAATGAATAATTAATATTTTCCATTTGCAAGTTTATTGTTTTCATCATTTTAAATAAGTAACAACTTGAGAATACGATAATATATAATTAATATTCCATTTGGGTCCATTTGTGTTTCCATTTGGGTCCATTTGTGTTTCCATTTGGGTCCATTTGGGTTCCATTTGGGTCCATTTGGGTAAATCGACGCACCCGGGGCAAGAGAGGCCCTAGGGAGTTATGGTATAAAATTTCATTGCAAAGGCTCAAAAGCTTCTTGAGATATCGCCCGGAAACGAAAGTGTTACACACAGACGGAATTTATGAATTTACGACCTTGAACTTTGACCTTTTGACCTCAAAATAAATAGGGGGTCTTAGGCCACAGGGAGTTGTTATGTAAAATTTCATTGCAAAAGCTCAAAGAATTCGCGAGATATCGCGCGGAAACGAAAGTGTTAAAACAGACAGAATTTATGACCTTGACCTGTGACCTTTTGACCTCAAAATAATTAGGGTTCTTTTTTAGGCCATAGGGAGTTGCTATGCAAAATTTCATTGCGAAAGCTCAAAGGGTTCTCGAGATATCGCGCAGAAACGAAAGCGTTAGATCTACAGACAGACAGAAATACAGACGGACGGACGGACAGACAGACCCAAATTATATCCCCCACTTTCAGTGAAAGCGGGGGACAAAAAAAAAACAACAGCTGTTAACAAGGGATAATTGCCACTTATTTAAGCCTAAAGGAAATCATTGTGTTTTACATTTGTATTTGTGCATTCTCGACATTCTATTGAAACAGCTATCTACTTAGCACTATAGTTGACCTTCACCTTCCTTCGCAATGAAAATGAAAATGGCTGACAGTAACTCAGCGGTTCTGCGACGAAATCGCCCAGGAACAAAGGCTGAAGTAAGTAAAGATTAATATGACGTGCTTCTTATGTTTGAAATATTTAAAAAAATTACGAATTGATTCATGCTGGATAAATATTTGGCTTAAAAAATCGATACTTCTGGGCATTGTCGTTTTGGTCTCGAATTTCTTCTGTTTTGAAAAGAAAAACTTATCATCTTACAAATGGTTTTCTGACAGGGATGGGGTCAATTACTTAGGAAAATTAATTAAATTACAATAATGCACAAAACCTTCAATTAATTACCATTACCGTTTCAAGGATTTTGGAATGTAATTAATTAAACACAGGTCCAATACAATCACAAGCCACAAATAATTCAAAATGTTTCAAACCGTTCACTTGTAAAATGGACCAATTCAGACATTCATTTTTTCCAAGAACTGTGATAGATTGGAACCAGCTTGAAGAAAGTGTTGTGTGTGCAAAGACAGTGGCTACTTTTCGAGTAGCCGTGCACCAGTGGGACTAGCCCAAACTCTCTCTCCCCTAGCATTTATGCCGGAAAGCCCTGCTACGTAATTATCCAGATCCAGATCCAGAATCAGTACATTTAACTACGTAGCTGGAATTACCTACCATAGCTTTATTTAGCTTCTTCAGGTAGCTTTCTTTAGCTATTTCAATGTAACTTTTCACAGTTTGGCTTTTTATTTAAAATAGACATAAAATCGCAAGTATACGACTACTAATATTTATACTAGGAAAATTTCAAAAAGCAATCTAAAACATTGCTGGGTTTGAACACTTTCAAGCAAAGGATGTACAGTAGTTGGCCATAATTTAGTTCCCAAAATGGCCGCCGCCGTTAAATGTTAGGCTAGCCTGTTGTCATGTAAAATTTAAATAGCATGCAAACAACAACACACACTTACCTTAAATTACTAGTATTTTGTTATGTATCCCTTTGCTTTAATTACTGCTCTAATTCTTTTTGGAATACTTTGATATAGGCTTTTTATATAGTGTAAAGGTAGTGATGCCCAGATTTCAGTCACTACAGTACTCTTTCAAGATCTGACTTGTTGTTAATTTCATTTATGCTGATTTTCAAAACTCTCCATACATTTTCTATTATGTTCATATCTGGGCTTTGTGCAGGCCAAGGTAAAATGGGAATATTATTGTCTGCTTTCCAGGCATTGCATTGTCTTGATACGTGACAAGGAGCATTATCTTCTTGGAATATCCAAGGGTGATTTCCAAACATTTTTAGCTCACCTGAGCCAAAGGCTCAAGTGAGCTTTTCTGATCAAAATTTGTCCGTTGTCTGTCATCGTCGTTGGCGTTGGCGTCGTCGTTGTTGTAAACTTTTCACATTTTCATCTTCTTCTCCAGAACTACTGGGCCAATTTCAACCAAACTTGCCACAAAGTATCCTTGGGTAAAGGGGATTCAAGTTTCTTCAAATGAAGGGCCACGCCTTCTTCCAAGGGGAGATAATTAAGAATTCGTGAAAAATTAATGGTATCATTAAAAAATCTTCTTCTCAAGAACCACTGTGCTTGAAAATATGAAACTTATGTGGAAGCATCCTCAGGTAGTGTAGATTCAAGTTTGTTCAAATCATGACCCCCGGGGGTCGGGTGGGGCCACAATGGGCCATCAAAGTTTTACATAGGAATATATAGGAAAAATCTTTAAAAATCTTCTTCTCAAGAACAGCAAAGCCATGATTGGTCATATTTATATGGTAGCATCCTCAGATAGTGTAGATTCAAGTTTGTTCAAATCATGACCCCCGGGGGTCGGGTGGGGCCACAATGGGCGATCAAAGTTTTAAATAGGAATATATAGGAAAAATCTTTAAAAATCTTCTTCTCAAGAACAGCAAAGCCATGATTGGTCATATTTATATGGTAGCATCCTCAGATAGTATACAGTACCAACCAGACCCAACCTGACACAAAGCAGTCCCAGAGCAGTCCCGGGGACTGCTTTCTGGGACTGCTCTGGGACTGCTAAAGCAGTCCCAGAGCAGTCCCATAGCGGTCCCAGAGCAGTCCCACAGTGGTCCCAGCAGTCCCAGCGGTCCCAGAAAGCAGTCCCAGCAGTCCCAGTGGGCGGGATTTATTAATTAATGGGCGGAGCTTACTCAGAAATGAGATTACCAATAAACAATGTAACTATAAAAGGCAGTTGAAATTGATGATCCATTTCTTTCTGAGCAGTATCAATTCTCATGCAAAAGTCATTTTTGAACTATTAAGAAATTCACACTACGCGTATAGAAACAAATAATAAATACTGAACAAAGAAGACGGTCACACCTTCTAATAACATGAATATTTAAACACAGTTTTGTGGTATATTAATTTTTCACCAAAAAAATCAATTTCTTAATTTACTGTGATTGATATAGGTTTCCATATTTATTTATTTATTTTTTATAGAAAATTAAACTTGAGTTGTTTATTTTCTATCAAAACTAGCTTTAAATAGACCTTATGATTATAGAGCAAGGCCGATTTCCATACTATACTCTGAATGCATTTTTCTTAAGTACTGGAGCCTTTGAAAAATTCTTTGAGTATTATATTTCAGTCATGATTATTTTCACTGACTTGCCAATTTAATTATCGTTAGATTATCTATGTAACAGAAAACAATAATACTTTTATTATATAAATGTTTGAGTGTACATCTGTAAATCACGCGAATGGAATCCTCAGATTATGTTCAAAATTAATTAATCCCGAAATAAACGAAGATTTTTTGCAGTACATAGATTGAAATTAGTGCCATTGTTGACCAGCATGTTCAGTGATGTGTAACACTGATACCCAAATAACATGCATTGACTTTCTGCTAATCATGCCCGAAGGCGATTGAAACCTCAGGTGTTGACACCATTTTATACATTTGTATTGCTTTTTATTAATCGGCCAATCGGCCAGGAAAACAAAAACAAAACAAATAAGAAATAAGTCACAATTCCCAATAATTTAAAAAAAGTTTATAAATTTACTCTTTTAAGGGGGACCGACCCTCTGATAAGAGAGATAACTTTCCAAGTAATATATCCTAGTTTTACTCATAGTTTACTTTATCAGATTTTGATTATCGAGACCTTTGAGCAGTCAATTCAATCAAACTTAACCTATGATGGAAACATTGTCTTCTATTTCCTTTGACTGTACTTTTCAAATTGTTTTATTATGTTTGACAAAAAAACCCATTTAAATCCAATTTTAAAACCTTTAAAAATTGAATAAGTTCTATCTTTTTAAGGATCATTTTAAAAATGGTTTAATGTATCAAGTACCAAATGTAGAATTTTTATCAGTATTACATTTTTTTCCAATGAAAAAAACATTTATAAGAAAGATAACTCTTGTTAACAGATGTATTGTTTTCTTACAACCACATATAACATTGTGATATTCTGACTTAGGAAGCAGCGCTTCATTATGTTTTCTAATATGAATTTAGTAAGTATGACACTAAATATTATTTTCATATACACCGCGTATTTCTAATTTTATGTTGTGATAATAAATTATTACTCTTTCTTATCTCTGTGTTAAAATTTCTTCATATTATGATCTGACATAAAAATCATTTATGAAAAAATAAGCAGCGCTTCGTACCTCATACTATTTTTCATTTGATTTTGATGCTATAGCTCTTGATGAAAATCAATGTTGGGAAGTTTAAAAAATTTTCGTGAAATTTGGAGCAGAGGGTCATTAGTACTTAATAACTTGTTTATAAATCAAAAACAAATTCATAAATAGATCCCCCAGTAATTGTTCACAAATATAATTGTTTAAATGACTGAAGAATGGTAGAACAATTTTATTTCATGGTCATTTAATAAATTATTAGGTTTTATTTGAGGGCGGTAAAAAATAACATGGAATGCTCTTTTTTTAGCATGGTTTTAGCTTTTTCAAGTTAAAAAAAAAATCCAGAACAGTATGTCCCTCTGAATATCTTATTGTAATGACAAGTTTGTTTGTTTGTTTGTTTGTTTTTAAAATAGTGCTAATGCAAACTTTGAGTACATACTGTAACTTGACAGCATTAATTAATTAAATAGGCCTAGATATCTTTTTTTCAAACACCTGTATTTAAGTTTAATTCAAGGGATAAAAGTCATCTCCTGACTTCCCTTTTAACTAATTTCATTTTTTAAAATTAATTCTAGACTACAATTGTGTAAATTTACAACCCCTGAAGACATTTAGTAATTACATGTATATCTATCTCTTTTTATTAAAATGTAAGAAATCCTTGGTATTTTTATTCTTTATCTTTAACACCTCTCTGCTGAAAGTAAACAAAACAACAACAGGGAGCCTGCAAATTCAGAATACACAAAGGGCGGAGCTATCATGTCACTCAGAACCTTTTTCATGCATGAGTGAACAAAGCAGTCCCAGAAAGCAGTCCGAGGGACTGCTGGGTCTGCTTTCTAGAGCAGTCCCAGAGCAGTCCCACAGCAGTCCCATAGCGGTCCCAGAGCAGTCCCACAGCAGTCCCAGAGCGGTCCCAAAGCAGTCCCGGGGACTGCTTTCTGGGACTGCTTAGGTGTCAGGTTGGGTCTGGTTGGTACTGTAGATTCAAGTTTGTTCAAATCATGACCCCCGGGGGTCGGGTGGGGCCACAATGGGCCATCAAAGTTTTACATAGGAATATATAGGAAAAATCTTTAAAAATCTTCTTTTCAAGAACAGCAAAGCCATGATTGGTCATATTTACATGGAAGCATCCTCAGATAGTGTAGATTCAAGTTTGTTCAAATCATGACCCCCGGGGGTCGGGTGGGGCCACAATGGGCCATCAAAGTTTTACATAGGAATATATAGGAAAAATCTTTAAAAATCTTCTTCTCAAGAACAGCAAAGCCATGATTGGTCGTACTTACATGGAAGCATCCTCAGGTAGTGTAGATTCAAGTTTGTTCAAATCATGACCCCCGGGGGTCGGGTGGGGCCACAATGGGCGATCAAAGTTTTACATAGGAATATATAGGAAAAATCTTTAAAAATCTTCTTCTCAAGAACAGCAAAGCCATGATTGGTCATATTTACATGGAAGCATCCTCAGATAGTGTAGATTCAAGTTTGTTCAAATCATGACCTCCAGGGGTCGGGTGGGGCCACAATGGGCGATCAAAGTTTTACATAGGAATATATAGGAAAAATCTTTAAAAATCTTCTTCTCAAGAACAGCAAAGCCATGATTGGTCGTACTTACATGGAAGCATCCTCAGGTAGTGTAGATTCAAGTTTGTTCAAATCATGACCCCCGGGGGTCAGGTGGGGCCACAATGGGCGATCAAAGTTTTAGATAGGAATACATAGGTTAAATCTTTAAAAATCTTCTACTCAAGAACAGCAAAGCCATGATTGGTCATATTTAAATGGAAGCATCCTCAGATAATGTAGATTCAAATTTGTTCAATTTATGACACCCCCCCTCCCCCCGAACCACTTTTTTATTCAAACTTCAACCTTTCAAGACAACTGATTTCTGCTTTTTCCTAGCCATAGTGCTCAGGTGAGCGATGTGGCCCCTGGGCCTCTTGTTGTTATAACTGGCCACAAATATCTATTCAAAGTTTCAATTATAAATATTGGAATTCATGTTTCCATCAATAAGTGTTATTGTTTCGACACCATTATAGGTGATACAGCCCCAGAACATAGCAGAAATTGTACCTTGCTTCTCTCTGTCCTTAAACATTCCCGTGCATTCTCCCATTAAACGTTTTTTAGATTTTCTCCACACATAAATTTTTTTGTCCTCTCATTACCACTTTTGTTTTGTCACTAAAAATTACTTTAGACCAGTTATTTTAACTGTCCAACACAATTTCTGTCTACAAAAACTGGTTCGCCGAGATCTGTTTTCTCTCCTTATCGTGATTTTCTTAGAAACAACATGTCTTTTATAATTATTTTCAAACAATCTTCTTCTAACAGTCCTTGAAGAAATATTTTCAACAGAATTGTTGTTATATTTATTTGTGAGGTCTTCTAAAGTCTGCCTTTGGTTGTTCCGTACCATACGAAAAAGTCAACGATCGGCTCTATTGTCAGTTTTTCTCCGCCTGCCAGTTCTTGGAAGGTTTTCTTCGTTTCCCCTTTCTTTCACTCGTTTTATAAATTTATTTACAGTCCTTGGATTAACTCCAGTGATTTTTGAGATTTTATGGCCAGATTAACCTTTCTCAGATAAACTTACGATGATTTTTCTCACCTCCGGTGTCAAATCTTTCCCACGGCGACCCATTTTGTTAGCAGACGATTATCAACAAACAAAACGGAAATAGAATTAGGAAAATAAATTTAAAACCAAATTCGATATGGGTGCTTATATCCGGATGCAGAAAGATAAGATTTTTTTTATGTATTGGGAAACTAAGAGACAAAATATTATCGCCAAGCCGATTCACGAAAATATCGGCGGCCATTTTGGGAACTAAATTATGGCCAACTACTGTATTTCCATTGTTTGAGTAACTGTACAGCACCTTGTGTGCGGTGAGGCATGGATAAGTGTGATTACTTCACATTGTGCTGAATAAGTACTAGTGATTCAGTGATAGTTGCCGACGATCGAAAAATCGTCGTTGAAAGGTTGGCGATGCTGACAATCGATAGCATAGCAGCAAAATCGATAATCGCTAATTTATAACTACTTTAAACATAATGCTAAATCTTAATATATATTATCTTTTTTCATGTAGTGTTCCCTGTTTTCTTTTGTACAGAGATGATACACTGATTATTTTTTATGCATCTTCCATGTGCACACATATTTACAACGAGTTCCTATTTGATGCCTGACTAAATACTGAGTCAGTGAATGATTTGTAAAAATGCTTCAAAAATTATAATCATGACTAAATCTAAATAAAATTCCCTTCCATTAATGCAAGGCATAATTCATTTAGGCAACAAAAGAATTGATGATGAAATATAGCTATTAGGGCTGTCACGGTACCAAAATTTTTCGGGTCAGGTCGGTTCTGTAAATTTTCGGTTCGGTTTCGGGTATTTCGGGTCGGTTATTTACATCTATTTTAAACCTTAATTTCATTAATTTAACTTGAAAAATCTTTATTTGTTACATTAAATTTACATTGAAAACAAGTCTTAACCATGCGAACGTCTAGACATCAGTGACTTGGCCTACTATTAGCCATAACCTGACCATTCCTGCTCGTTTTGATAATTATCTTATACGTCCGTGACAAGTGTTTTGTAATGGAATGAAGCAGATTTCAGTTGTGATGTTTATTTATCACTGTTATCATCACAAGTTTAGCTTTTTAAAAAAAAGCTGAGAGTCAGCCACTGGAATACAGAAAGTTTCTTTCTTGTTTTGTGATGGTATATGATTTGTTTTATCCATCATGTTGTGTTCATTAAAAGTCATTGTCGTCTAAGTTAAAATTCGCCCAGTCGTTTTCTTATTTGTAAATAATGCTGTACATAATAAATAATAAAGGTTACATCGTAATCATTATGATGACTTCCAATTAATTTCTCTTGGGCGCGGACATCAGATAAAGTTCGTCTCAGAAATGAACAAAGCCACTATGATCCAAATCATTAAACGTTGAAGAATGTATACATTTTCATTTTTACTGTTAAATTCTATAAATGATATAGATTATGATGCTTAAAAGGAATGTAGACCTTGGGTTAGATTGTGTTAATTATTATTAGATAAAAGTTTTTAATCGTGCAGGTTCGAGGCAATGCATGATAGGGGAAAGGGGGGGGGGGTGCATACTGTATGTATATTTAATTCAATTTCTAAATTTAAGCATCCATTTTAGTGTTATTAGGAAAGAAAAGAATTGCTTCCAAAATAAAGTAATAAACTGGAAATTCAAAATATTTTATACATACAGTACGTATACCCTAAAATGATACTGGATTCCATCTTGCTCACTCTAATTGGGGGGGGGGGGGGGTCTATAAATCCGCGCAGTTTCTCTCAACTATCGCAGTTCTACTGTGGTCAGTTCCTCACCTGTGGGCGCGGTTCACGTGCACAACCGGCACTTACATTTCTATCATCGTGTAAATTATAAGACTTTACACATCTTAAGTGATCTTCTGACGTTTTCATAACTTTCATTATTAAAGTGAAAAGGGATTCTTTTTTTCACTGTTTTGGGACCTTTGTGCAAGTGGATTATTGTGTGAATTCCGACCCGTACATGTCTTATGCAAGGTATTGATTGAGGGAGTCTTACACACAAATCTGTGAACTTGCAACGGCGATTGAGGGTATATATATCAAGTGTTAAATGTGTTCTGCATATAAACTTCTCATCTTCTATAAGAAGCACTGAAATATTTTCATAGTATCATATTTCCCACTTAAAACAATTTCGTCGAGAATGACGAAGAACAATGCAGTCTATAAATAGATCGAGGTCGCGTCTTTGTTTAGAGGGTGTTTGTGAAGAATCACGCCCTTTGGTTGGAGCAAATAGCACTAGTTTCTTTAGAACAAGTTGTGTACATCTTTTTCCCAGAATTCCAAATTACGCAAGCGCACTTGTAGTTTCATCCCACTGTAACTAGTCAGCCCGTGGGCTGACTAATCATTTCTTTGATTTCGACGCCATTTTTTTTATTGAACAGACTCTAATATATAAACCCGAACCGAAATCCGGAAAAATGGAACCGGAACCGAACCGAACAACTTGGACCGCGGTTCTCGGTTATTTCGGGTACTCGTGACAGCCCTAATAGCTATTAAGAGTACCACTTAAAACAATCGTCTTTTAACCTGAATTTCCTCTGCTCTCACTCTTGAAACGATATTTTAACTTTCCACTCACATTTTGTGTATTATTTTTCACAGTTTAAACAGTCAGAAGTCAAGCACAAAGCTACTGCTTTTTTAGGTCACCTGAGTCACTCAGGTGACCTATTGCTATCTCTTTTCGTCCGTCGTCGTGCATCGTCCGTCGTTCGTCGTCCGTTGTTCGTCGTCCGTCGTTTGTCGGTCGTAAACTTTTGAACATTTTCAGCTTCTTCTCTGGAACCAGCAAACCAATTTCAACCAATTTTGGCATATAGCATCTATGGGTGAAGGGGAACAAAAATTGTGAAATTCGTGGCCCCTGTCCCCCAGGGGCCTGAGGGGTGGGGCCAAAACCATCAAAATTAATGCAATCTTTAAAATCTTCTTCTTTGCTCCTGGACATCAAGCAGTCAAACTGATGGCATGATTGTAATTAGCATTGAGCCCTCTACCAAAATTGTGAAATTCATGGCCCCAGGGTTAGGGGTTCTGCTGCTAGGGCAGGGCTATATAGATCATATAGTGAAAGTGCATTATTTCTTTGAAAATCTTCTTCTCTACTACTGGGTATTATGAAACAAATTGGATACATAGTTATGATAAGCAAGGGTGACTCTACCAAAATTGTGAAATTCATGACCCCAGGGTCAGGGGTTCTGGTGCTAGGGTTGGGCTATATAGATCATATAGTGAAAGTGCATTATTTCTTTGAAAATCTTCTTCTCTACTCCTGGGTATTATTGAAACAAATTGAATACATAGTTATGATAAGCAAGGGTGACTCTACCAAAATTTTGAAATTCATAGCCCAAGGGTCAGGGGTTCTGGTGCTAGGGCAGGGCTATATAGATCATGTAGTGAAAGTGCATTATTTCTCTGAAAATCTTCTTCTCTACTCCTGGGTATTATTGAAACAAATTGAATACATAGTTATGATAAGCAAGGGTGACTCTACCATAATTATGAAGTTCATGACCCAAGGGTCAGGGGTTCTGGTGCTAGGGCGGGGCTATATAGATCATATAGTGAAAGTTCATTATTTCTTTGAAAATATTCTTCTCTACTCCTGGGTATTATTGAAACAAATTGAATACATAGTTATGATAAGCAAGGGTGACTCTACCAAAATTTTGAAATTCATGACCCCAGGGTCAGGGGTTCTGGTGCTAGGGTGGGGCTATATAGATCATATAGTGAAAGTGCATTATTTCTTTGAAAATCTTCTTCTCTACTCCTGGGTATTATTGAAACAAATTGAATACATAATTATGATAAGCAAGGGTGACTCTACCAGAATTGTGAAATTCATAGCCCCAGGGTCAGGGGTTCTGGTGCTAGGGCAGGGCTATATAGATCATATAGTGAAAGTGCATTATTTCTTTAAAAATCTTCTTCTCTTCTCTTGGGTATTATTTAAACAAATACATGGTTATGATAAGCAAGGATGTCTCTTCCAAAATTGTGAATTTTATGACCCCTGGATCAGAGGTTCTGATGTTAGGGCGGGGCTCTTTTTATTATGTAGTGAAAATGCATTAATGCTTTAAAAATCTTCTCTGCACCTGGGCATATCAGAGGCAAAAAGAGTAAAAGTTTTAATAAGGAAGGGTATTTTTGCCAGATTTTTGAACATCAGGACCATTTGTTTAAGTGTTCTGGTCCAGGCCAGGGCTCTATTAATTTGTATTCTACTGAGAGGAGTTATTCCCCTTTGCCATTTACTTTTGATAATTAAACACTGTAAATATTGTACTTCAAAGGTAAATAGAATAAGAGAATTATGCAAGAACTTTTATTGTATAATACAAAAAGTACTTAATTCATTGTTTTAATGATCAGATAGACTTGTAAGTAGTAGATAAATAAAAATGAGACAAAAATAACTTGTCTTATTAAATGTTCATCAAAGACCAAGAGAGGCCAATGTAAGAGATTTCAACAAGGGATTAAAATAGTACAGAAGCATTGATAATTTGTTAATATACTGTATGGTGATAGTGATAAATGGGGAACAGATTAGAACCTAATTTATGAACTGTTAATGAATATTAAGACCAATTATTTTGTTGATCATGATCACCCTATTTTTTTTTCTTTTGGGCAACAAAGCTTCACCTTTCAGTTCATTTTATACTCTATGCATAATGCTAATTATTGTATCATACTCAGGTGACCGTTAAGGCCCTTGGGCCTCTTGTTATTGTGTATACCTATATGCTATATATAAAATATTGTAAATTATTTCTCTGAATAAATTCAAATATTAATATTTATGAAGGTAGACAACTTGTTGAACTTTTACTTTTTTTTCTTTTATATAAATAGGAATAAATTAAAAAAAAAATTATCATCTTTTAAAAATCAAAAATAAAAAATTTAAGCAAGAGTAATTCTTTCCTTTAATGATTATAGAATATCATATCAGATTTATTAAAATTGAAATATTGGCCTACATGTGTACTTGTCAATAACTATAAACATAATACCGGGCCTTTAATAATGTAAATAAGAAACATAAGAAATGTCCAATTATTTTCAATTATGAATCGAAATGGTGTTCCAGATTCAATAATCGATAGTATTTGTCGTCCGATTCTGAAACACTAATAAGTACCAATCAATTATCATGTTATCCAAGAACTGGTCTTCTTTGTTAGTTCATTCAAGAAGTAACTGTTTTGTCACAAATTAACTGTTGTATATAGCCCCAAAACTTTTAGAACTTTGATTGCAATTGTGCAGAAAAGACATCTATCTTCCAGAGTGTTGTTTTCAGATGAGATTAAAGTTGAAAATTATTACTGCACATCCTGAGAAATATGCTAATTTAAGAAATAAGTATGATTTAGTAGCTAAATAAAGCTACTTCAGGTAGGTAAATAAAGCCATGTAGGTAATTCAAGCAATGTAGCTAAATGTAGTGATTGTACCAGACCTGAAACAGGTCCAGTCCAAAGACTATTTCTACCTACATAGCTGCTTATAGCTACCTAGGTATTTAAACCTACTCCAGGTAGCTATTTTTACCTACTTTTTGCTTTATTAGCATTTCGTGACCAATCGATGGAATGGCGCAATATGGTGAGTACCAAATTTCTAAATACAGTCACACTGTTGTGACTGACGATATACAACAAAAATTTTGGCCAAAAGATGATTACTTTTTAACTTTAGTTAGCAATTTTGCATCAAAACTGCATCCAGTTTCATTTTCTGGTAGCAAAGGATCAAAACTAAGTCTAAAATGTCTTACAAATCTGTATCAATTTTTAAACTTTAATATCTTCATGCTTTATTATATAAAATCAGGGATGGGGTAATTGAAAAAAGTAATTGTAATTGACTGTAATTAATTACATTTTTTGAAGTAATTGGAAGTAATTTGTAATTGAACATTTTTTCAATTACTTGTATTTGCAAAGTAATTGTAATTTAATTAGTTACATGTCTTAGAAAGCCTGTAATTTAATTGAAGAAAAAGTCAAAGTAATTGTAATTTAATTAATTACTTTTTAAAGTAATTGACCCCATCCCTGTATAAAATGTTTTTTAAGATGATTTTCCATGCATTTCCTCTCCATTCTCCACTCTTAGAAAGTTTTCAGTTTAACACTCTGATGATAAACAACAAGTTTGACCTATTTTAAAGATGTGCCTTAATTATTATTTTATTTTATTTTCAAACAGAGCTCCAGATAATTTTTTACCTCAAAGTGTATTTACTCCCTGTTTTTCAAATAAATGCAGATTTTGCTTTTCAGCAAAAATAATTAAAGAGTACTTTGTTAATCTATTGATCTTTTGACATATAATGTGATTTTTAGCTTGTAATTGAAATAAGTGTTTTGAAAGAGGAATGTAAAAAAAAAATAATAATAATAAAAAAAAAAAGAGGACAGTTTCTGCATTTATCAATTAGGTTAATGAAATTTAAAAATGTTGTCAGCTTTTAGCTATAACTGAGAATCATTTCATTTCTTTCACCAGAAAGACCATATGGTAGGCAAAGTTACTTGTACCACGGGCACACAGAATTCCGTTTAAGATTAGGCCTATATCGATCGTAGCAAGAGTTACCAAGAAAAATATCCTTCCTTTGGCCAGATAAAATTAATCTTTAGATTCTCATCCCCACCTGCCCCTCTCAAAATGTCCCGCCCTGTTGTTTTCCTTTTTTTTTTTTGTTACCAAAAATATATACAAGGTTAAAAGTTTGAGTTACTCCCCATTTGCATTTAAAAGTCGCGTGGTGCTATTTATAGCATAGGAGCATGTGGAAAGCAAAAAATTAAGGAATTATTTTCATACAATTAATAAAGGTTTAGGTTATTCCGAATATGCTTATAAATCAAACTTTCCTTTTGATAAAAATTCAAACACTGAGCTGAACTCAATTCACATAATTAGCTAAATCGTACTTGTATCATTCAATCCTTCGTACATGTATATAGTGTAATGCTAATTTATAACTGCTAATGCGTAATTGTACACCCTGTTTTAATTTTTAATGTGTGTTTTGAAAAATTCAATGCATATTTCTGCAAATATGCACCTTATCTGGAGCTCTGTTCAAAGACAGGTAAAAGTAGGTAGAAGTAGCTACTTCAAGTAGGTTTGAATGCTACATGTAGGTAGCCATTAATAGCTACTTAGGTGGAAATAGTCTTTTGGACTGGACCTGTTAAATTACAATTACTTTGCAAATGTTATTAAATTACAAATTACATTTTAAGGAAAAAACTTAAGTAATCATGAACATTCCTTTATATTAATATAAGATTTAGATACAACTTTTTATTTATATTTACATTTGGGAATCTTTGGGGAATTTGGGAAGTCCACAGTGTAGCAATGTGAATGTGATGGGACTTTTTAACCATACACAGAGACCTAAGCGTAGTCATGGGCATCAGTCATACAATAAACCTATTATACACAATGTTTCTTTTGATTCACTACTACCTTATGTAAATAAACAGTTAGGTCTCCATCACATTCGCACCAAACTTTACTCTGTCCCTTTAAAAGTTCTACATGGTCTTTTTGAAAAGGTCAAGAAAAGTCCATATTTGGATTCTTCGACACCAGGCCTCAAGACCATAAAATGAGAACAGACTTAAGTCAAAATTTTGATTTTGAATATCTTGAGTTTTATTTAACATATGTGCTTAAAAATGTGCAGATTTATATTATATTCGTTTAAATATGAGATAAAAATTTTGTTTCATTATCAAAATTATTTCAAAAGTTATACTGATTTGAAATTTTGACTTAAGTCTGTTCTCAGTTTATGGTCTTGGGGCCAGAATACAGGCTTGGATCTGTGATTATGGATATTGCAATTAAATCATAGGCTTTTTAAACCACCACATTTTACGGAAGATAATACTGGTCAAACAATCTGTTTTTCCCTTAAACTTCAATTTGCAAACAAAGGAAATGACACAGTTAATATTAGTAATATATTTTTAATCATAAAAGGGTCCAATCTTGTATTCCACCATATTTCAAGTTGAAGTCCACACCTTGTATTTCTTATAGATATACATCAACTATTGCTTTCAAACTTTTTAATTAAAAAAAAAACTAGAATGCCTACAATATTGAACATCTGATACATAATCCTCCTACCTGTTCATGTTCTTCTTCACACTAAAACTATAGTCCTGCTGGACACGTCATTACTGGTGATGTAAACATAGTTAATAATGAGGACCTTAAATCCCTTATTTTAAAAGGGTCAAAATTTAGGGAACCCCGTTCTTTCAACTGGCATCATAATTTTATAACTATTATGAATTCTGTGGAAGATTGCACCAGGCAATGGACCAAACACAAAAAAGAAGACCTTGACACTTTGTCAGAATGGATTAAGTGCATCAGATGGATGTTGAAATCTCGCATTAAGCGATTGAGGGGCTGTATAAAGACTATTTATCCTTCTGTCTTTAATAATTCAGAAGTGAAAAAGGAATGAGATAGAATACACGATCATTATGTACTGGTCCCAGCTGACAAAGTTGGTAACAACATAGTCTTTGTTTGTAAGGCTCATTATTTGAATTGTATTTTAGAGTAATTCTACAGGTGGAAATCCAACTTACACCCATAGCTCTCTTTCTAATTAAAAGAGGAAATTCTTCAAAATCATATTATGTCCGTTTTAGATATTTTTAACATTCCCAACAATCAAAATGAATTTGAATTACCATACCTTTACTGGATTCCTAAACTTCATAAAAATCCTTACAAACAAAGATACATAGCAGGTTCCAGTAAATGTTCTAGCAAGCCTCTTTCTTTACTCCTCACTAAAATATTTACTGTAATGAAGGAGAAATTTCAGGAGTACTGTACAACAGTATATTCAAGAAATGGTGTAAATCAGATGTGGATACTTAAAAATTCCAAAGAACTTTTAAAAAATTTTGAAATCACAAAATTGTAATAAAATCAATAACATCAAAACGTACAACTTTTCAACAATTTATACACAACCATTCCTCACTATAAATTGAAGTCCAGGCTTTTTGACATCAAAGACAGCTGCTTTTTCAATAAAAATGGAACTCGTAGATATACTTACCTTGTCATTGGTCATTTGCAAAATTATTTTGTTAAAAAGCATTCTGATTGTACACACTCTGAAGTTGACATTAAAAAGATGCTTGAGTTTCTGATTGACAATATTCTGTGTAGTTTTTGGAGATCAGGTCTTCCAACAATCTGTTCAGAGTTTCCAAAAACCAAATATTTCTATCAGTCATTTGGACTGATGACTTACTGTGTTCTTCCAGTCCGAAGCAAATTCTATCAGTCCAAATAAATTTTAGTATATGTCATGATGTACTTCAAAAGAAAATGGCCTTGGTTGATGGTACTCAAACTGAGATTGTAAATCTTTCCACGAATCATTACAACTCTGATTGTGAGACCAGGGGTGTGCAATAATAGATAGAAGCACTATAGCCCACGCGCTATTGGCAGCAAAAAAGGCACTAGCCCGAAGTAAAAAGTTACTAGCCTAGATGTAGGGGGGGGGGGGGGGGGGAAGTAACAACTAATATAAAAAAAATAGTTTATTGTTGAAAAAAAAAAATTCTTATGGTCATTATTTTTAAAATTAAAGTTTAATCAGGGTTTGAAATATACAATAGCCCGAAGCCTAGGGCTAGTTGTTTTAAGACTCGGGCTAGCTAATTTAAATGTAACGATAGTCCGTCGGACTAGCAGAATGGAAAAAAATCTTGTTATATAATTTACTTTCACTTTTCTATGTAGACTGGTTTCTTTTGCAATCATTTCAAAACACAAAGGTCTGAGGCCAGTAAAATTGGCTACCTGGGCCAGTTAAGTTGAAAAATCAAGTAAGTCCTGCAGGATTATTTGAAAGCCCAATTTGAAAGATAAAAAGCATGTTTTCCCCCAAATTTTTCCTGCAAAGTTTCCAACCAATTAAAAAAAATCAAAGCTGTATGACTTCATTAGTTGTTAATCTCCTTCAGCTAATACAATTAGCAGTGCTACATGACTTATTTATTCCTAAAAATAATCGGCTTCTTTTCTTAATCCGAAAATTAATAAAAAGAACTGATAAAGTGTGTCACTCCATTTCAGACTCAATCAGAAGAGTTAGACTCCTGCAGATTTCTTTTTAAAAAAAGCACTTTTAAATTGAAGATAATGATTGCCCTACATGTACTTGAGGGGGCTTCCTAATTTCTCTTGGGGCCTGTATTTTTCATTGACAGACAGGTCCTATGGGCCCATGATGCAAAATAGTTTTGGTAAAGACGGCTTTTGATTGAGATCTAGTTTAATTTGTTTCTGTTGCCAAAGCATTTTAATCTTTAACTTATGCTTTCAGTTTGCTTAAAAATTGTCGGGCTAGTAATTTTGAGCTTTGGGCTAGTAATTTTTTACTGATCAGTAGCCCCTTGGCTAGTGGGTTTTCCAGGAAAATTTCAACCCCTGGTTTAATTCTCACTAGTAAATTGAATCATGTATAAATTAATAATCTGGAAAATGACTGGCTAAAACAAGCCAAAGGTTATTGTCTAATATTTCAATATGTTTTTTTGCATTTATGTTACCTTCTACATTAATTAAAGTTCCTATTCCTTTTATACACACACAACCCCAGATCATGATACTCAGATGTCATCAAGATGGCGGACACACTAGCTGCACACTGTACTTTTCCTTGTCTTTTCTCCAATGGCATATACTAGTATAAACTTTCTTATTTTTTCCAATTACTATCTGGCTTTCATCACTAAACACCCATGTATTCCATTCACGATCAACAGTCCAATTTTTTCTCTCCTTGTACCAGCTTTTTTGTTGGCCTTGTGAATAGCGACTTTTTTCTTGGCAACCCTCCGTTTGTAACCCAGCTCTTGAATTTTTCTTTTTGTTTAGTTCAAGTACAAAATCTATGATTGTATTCCTCATTCACAATACCTGTTATGTCTTTGTAAGTTCTTCATCTGTTTTCTTTAACTACACATGAAAGTTTGTTTTTATTTCTGTCTGTAAACACTTTCTTCCTTCCCCTTCCTCATCAATTTTCTAGCTGTCCCGTTTCATCAAACTTTTTCACAATACTTCATATTGTAGACCTAGAAATTCCTAATATTCTCTCCAATTCTGAAGTATATATGTTCTCTCTAAATGTTTTTACAACCATACTTCTGATGGACGTATCTAATTCTTTCCCCTTCCGACTCCAAGTTATTTTTACATGAATTTATCAACAAACAATAAAGCAGACAACAAAAATATTGTGTATACATCATCAATTTTAGTTTACAACACACAGATAAAAGTAGAAAGGGAAAACTAAGGAAAATCTTTGTCTATAATAGCGCTCATTCCTACTTTACCGAACATGCGAGAAAACGTGATGCGATTTGCTCGGAAGTGGCAAATAATTATGTCCCTTGACTGTAAGTCTATGCTATTTAGCATGTGCATTGTTAAACAATGATTGTTTGTCAAAAGACAATATGAAAAATACCAGCATTAAAATCCACTTGACCTTGACCTTTGACCAACTTTGCAAAAAATACCAGTTTAATTTAACTTATGACTTTTGAATTTTGAGAGGCAGGATTTTGATAATTTGCATTTATACATGTTTATGAGCTCATGATAGTGTACTTTGAAACCGTGTGATATTCAGTTACTATACAAACTTATATTTAAATACCATGAAAATACATCAGGATCTGTATTAATCCACAGTGGATCATGTAGACTGACAATTGCAGTAAAGTCTGAAATCTCTTCTGGAGGATTATTGGAAACATGTTTAGCTCATGAAAAAGTACTTTGAAAGTGTAAGATGTTCAGTTACCACACAAACTTATATTTAAATACCATGAATTCAAAATACATTGGGATCAGTATTCTACAGTGGATTGTGTAGACTGACAATTGCAGTAAAGACAGACTGAAATCCCTTTTAGAAGATTGTTGGAAACATGTATTAATAAAATGATAAATAGTTATTTCCAATAATTTCAATTTAATTATTCATTTGAAGGTTAGGGAACCATACAACATGTTTTCTTTGATTGTCAAATTCTTTTGCTGTTTTATATAGGTGCCATTTTTTCTTTGCAGGCAAATGCATGAACTATAATGCTAAAAGTAAATAAAAAGCTGATCACTCTTAGATTTATTTGCACCTTTAATGAAACTACAAAGCAGGCGACACAGTTGTTCATTGGAACACTCTAGTTATATTTTTGTTGCCGTTATTTCCAGTTTGGAAAATTTTGCAATTTAGTGATTTTTAAAGTGTCATTTGTCCAAGCTTTTTGTCATAAACAAAATATTTGGTGATGATAGAGCAACATATGTAGAAGTGAATTATGTATTTCATTACTGTCGGAAGTATGATATGTCAGTGCTCATTTATGTCTCTAATTCAGCCAAATTCTTCTTTCTTGCTAAGTTGAGATGTCAATCATTATTCAATGACATGTTATTAGAGATTACAAAGGGTAATTATTCTGTATATGTATTTCAGACTGGGAGTCTGACAGTCTGACATAAGTGTCTTTGTGCTTTCCATGTTAATATTTCTCTGTGTTAGAATGTTAAGTCTTTTTGGGAGTTGATTTTATCAACTCTCTATGCACTTCCCCAGAACAAACAGTGTTTCGACCTAATCACTTCGACGAGAGAAAAATCATCAATGGAAAATTATCTCCGCTGACAAGAAATAGTACATCAGAATGATCAAGAAATTTGATGAAATAAGCAATCATAATACACTCTTTATCAACAAAATTATTTTTTTCAGTTTAATACATTGAAAACATTTCATGCTACGACTAACTCTAAATAACAGTATTTGCAGTTGTAAATTTTCCAACACTCAGTCACAGTGCGGAAGGTTTCAGTAATCGGTTCAGTCTCTGATACGCGCGAAATAAAGACTATGTAGTCAGTAATATAAAGAGTCCTTTGCTGGCTGCGCTGATTGGCTGAAACTCTCACTGACGTAGATTTTTTTTAAAAAAATATCTCCAGGAAACCAAACCAAAACCAAAGAGAAACAGAGAACTGCTAACAGATATCGTTACCTTGAGTTCATATTGCCTGACAAAAAACCCCCACAAAAAAAAAAAGAAAAAAAAGGAGCAATAATTTGTCTCTTTAGTTCGATAGCAGACAATATTAATAACCAGTTTAACACAATTTGCCGACAAAATTGCATAGGGACAAAAGAATTTATTCATTTAACGTGTGAAGTTTTATTTTATCATTATCAGCCAGGAAAAAATGGGAAACCATCTTGATGACGTGATCTCTGTTTATATGTACCAATAGCATCCATTCGGCAAACCTCGGATGATTCGCTCGCTTTTATCATGTTTGAGGGACGAATCGAAATAGTTCATTGAACTTTTACTTTGAAGAAATTATAATTCCTGACAATAGTCCACAATGGCTATGTAGTCAACTTTATTCTGTCATTTTATTTTCATTATAAGCATTTTCACTTCAATTTTTATGCAGCTTTCGATATGTGTTCTTACATCGTGCATGCATTCTAATTTTAAGACAGGAAATTCGCTCCTAAAATAGCTTAGATACATCATTTCTTCAGTTTGTAGAGAAAAAACTGATGGTATTCTGGTGATTATATGGCAGTGCATAAACATTTACATGTATACTAGTAGCTACATGTACAGTGTACTTATACAATATGATAGGTCAATAACAGCGTGATTAATAATCAGATACACATTTAAATGCATGTTGGTATACAGAGAACCGTACCTAATTAATACAGAGTGAGACAATACAGACAATTGATGTAAATGCAACGTCTGGCTGTTATATGTTTAAGAACATGTATGCACGTGACTGATTATCACAGCGGGCATTATGTGCTTCCAAATCTCTAATATGTGTAAAGTTCTATAGCCGCAAATAAGATCTTCCCACTGCAGCAGAAGTGACCTATTGGACAAACTTAACCTCTGATTAAGCAGCCGTCTAGTTTTGTGCCCGGTGAATGATAATTATTGATGGTATACACAGGTCGGATTAATTTTTATTAGATGTGTAAATTTATATGGTTTGCTAATTATTTTTATTTTTGAAGGAATGCTAAGCATGTAATTGTCTCAATAATAAGTTCACTGGTGAAAGAACAGGATTCAGGGTGGATCCAGATTTTGGCGAATTTGGGGCACATTGAGTATTTTTTGGGCTGGGATGGGGTGTTGAGATAGTCCATTTCCTTCTAAAACAAAACCGTGTGATTTGAATACATTTTGCGAACAAAGAACAAATATGTTGCTTTGTGGTGGAAATATGTGTAATGACATATTTCATCTCGTTGCAATCTTATTTAGATTCTAAAAAAAATAAATAAAAATGAATAAAATGATACAAATGAATTAAAAATGAATTATGCCACGCAACAAGCACAGTCTTTGTGGATGGACCCCACCCCCCGGCATTTCATATGGTACCCCATGGGTTCTTCGACTCTTTATATATAGAATATTCCTCTATGAATTATTCACAAAGTATTACAATTGAAAAATCTATAATATAACCTAAAACTAGCCTTTCATTAAAATTCACACTCTCTGATACTAAAAGAGAACACCTTTAGAGAATGCGAATTTCATAAAAGGCTAGTTTTAGGTTATATTATGAATTTTTCTGAGTACAAGTACCTACCCATACCAAAAAAAAGTACAGATTAGGCATGCCTATCTTGGGTAAAAATAGGTACAAAAAAAGCATGCCTAAGGTATGCAAGTTTGGAACCACTTGTTCAAGTATAGGTAGCAAATTGGTACAAAAAAGGCATACCTAAAGTATACCTATATTTATTAATAGGCACACTTTAGGTATCAAAAATGCACAATATTGGCACATGATCAGATAGGTACCTTCTAGGCATACCTAAAATGTGCCTATAAATATACCTAAAAGGTACCTTCAAGAATGTGCCAAAAGTATACCTAAAGTATGCCTACAGTTTAGGTACCAAAAAAGCACAATATTGGCACACATCTCAAACATTCAAGAATGTGCCAAAAGTATACCTAAAGTATGCCTACAGTTTAGGTACAAAAAAGGCACAATATTGGCACACACCTCAAACATTCAGATGAGTACCTTTTAGGTATACCTAAAATGTACCTACAAGTCTACCTAAAGTATGCCTACCAATTTGGTACTCAAGAAACTGTGCCAAAAGTATACTTAAGGTATGCCTATAATGTACCTATCAAATAGGCACGTTTGAGGCAGGCCTATGTAAAAGAAAAATTGATTTAAACAATAATAATTATGGAAAAAATAAAAATTTATTGCATGATAGTACATCAAAATATATGAAAAACACTTCTTTAAAAAGTCATCTCTATAAATACAATCTATACCTAAGAAATCCCAAATATTTAATTAATCAAATCCCTAACATTTAATTAATTTAGATTAATATGGTTTATGATATCAAGATAATGATATTTTAAACTTTCTTAATAAGAAAAAATAAAAGAAATAAATAGACATACCTTTTTAGGCATATACATAAGTTAATTTAAATACACAAAGTCAAAAGTATACTCCATTTCATGTCAATTTTTTCCCCCATGAATTGTTCACTTGTAATTCATGTAATCTTCATTATCTTTATAGAGTTCCTATCCATCACAGAATTTTCTACCAGCACACCTTGTTAGTCTTCATTGCTTTACAGTTGGGGTTTCCATCTGGACTCTAAAAACACTGATCCTCCATTTGAATATGCTACGCAATTTCGGCTTTCAGTTTCATGTCATTTTCTTTCAATTCTGAAAAAGTTCAATTATTATTATGTTGCTCTTCACCAGGGACCTAGTATATAGGTCCCTATCTTCACTTACTTAGTTACATTTTATGCTGAAATATTTTTAAGCATATTTAGTAGATGAAATCCCTATAGTTTGCATTGGAGTTTGATGAGCAGTGCCTTGTTATATTCTTATACATTTACTCATTTTTTACAAAAATCAGATTAGATCTTATACTTACTGATAAAGTTATAGTTTTAAATGCATTTCCCTCCAGCTTGGAATTTAAATGACCACAGGAGACAAGTATTCTGTTGAAAAAAAAGAATATGTTTGTTCATGAAATTATCTGGCATTAATATTGACCAACACACATGCACACACTATGTTTAAATTATTGAAACATTACACTCTGAATTAAATGATAATGTGTCTCATATTACCCCCCCCCCCCCCCCCCCCCAGGTATGGAAGTGGAGAGCTTGGGGATTAGGCTAGATGATCAGAAATTTATGCACAACTTATATAAATATAAAATTTATTATGTTTTATTATGCTGGATAAAGGTTGTAAATTTTGCTTGATGCATTAAAAAAAATTTACCCCCCCCCCTTTTTAAAACAAAGATCTTTATCTTATATTTCAAAGACCCCATTACAATAATTTTATCTCACACAGTTCATTTGGATTTCATTTGTTATTATCATCATGCTCATGCAGAGGCTACTGTAAGTAACTGTTCCCAGATATTGACACATTTCATATCTTTATATTTTAAGAAAAGACTCTAAATTACATTTTTTTTTTTTACAAAAGTCTTGTGATACATAATGTTAAAGAAAGAGATTATGTTTAAGTACATTTACTTCATGTGTAGCACTGCCATCTTGAATCAAAACAAACCAGAAATCTACGATACAAATACCTAGAATATCGCGAAATCTACACTTGATATTCATATTCTAATGCATTCTCTAAGTGGATAAATGCATTTACAACAAGCAGCATCAAAATTTAAACTGAAATAAAGACTCACCGACTAATAAGTCTCTGATTTCTTCTTGAAATTTTCATCACAGCAAATTTTCAAATCGTCTCTGAAATATCCGCGCTGTCGCTGACCAATCGTAGACTTCGCAGGAGTCACGTGATTTTAAAAACGTTTGTTAAATTATTCATGAAATAGTTCGTGTAAACAATAAAAAATTATAACAATGCATATTTAACAACTGTTACATGGCGTCAACTTTATTAAAAAGCCGATTAGTATGAATTCCTTGAAATATAGCGTCCCTAATTGGGTAAATAATCGGGACCGCCATTTTGGACGCCATTTTGTGTTATAATCGGGGTCGCCATTCTGATTTCACATAACTTCTTTTTTTAAAAAACTACATGTGAAATTGATTAAATTTATTGATTTACAACAAATTCTTTATGTACTAGACCTCAGCTAAAATCTTAATGTAACTGGCACTCTACGTACATTCCCAAACATCGAAATGAAGTGTCACTACATGAACCCTGTAAAATATACACATCATGTTTACATACTATGTGTATGGTAAATTAAACAATAAGGACAGGTCTTTTGAACACCTTGAAGGCTATTATTTATATTAAATTTCAAGCCTGATTTGTAAATGTGACACTATTCTTTACTGCTACTACTTTACTATCAGTTATAGTTTAAAACAAATTTCATAAATATCTTGTTTTTATTTCATTTTTATTATTTTTTCTTTTGTTTATTTACCTATTATGATTGAGCTGTAGACTTCAAATCAGCCCTTTGTGATTGAAGAACTGCACGTGATACACGAGCCAAAATTTCTGCAGTGTAAGCTATAAAGGTCACCTAGTACAAACACCTGTGTCACTGAAGAACACTGGAAATCAACATCGTTTTGCATACAAAGAAAAATGAAGTCTATTTTAAAATATCACTGGAATGCTGGATATAAATAAATTCCCACTCTCTATATAAGTAAATTTAAACATCCCTAACATTTCTGTATTTCACCAGAGAGAGAGAGAGAGAGAGAGAGAGAGAGAGAGAGAGAGAGATGTCCTAATTTGGATATCATTTAATAGACTGTAACACAAGGTATTTATTGATTTTAATACACTTTTTTTCTGTTAAACTGGGCAATTCAGATGGTCAAAATATTGGTATTTATAATTATACTGTGTTTATAAGACACCCCCCTCCTTTGTTTCATAACATGTAAAACAAAATTACTAGTAACCCTGTAGGGTAGAGGGGGTTTTTAAAGAACAAAAATGGATCTTTTATTTGCTATAAAAAATTTAATTGAATTGAATTGATAATTATATATATATTTTTGGCATTTGATTAACAAAATTACCCCCCTTTTTTCTTCCCCCAACACAGTAGACATTATGCTTACGTTAATGAACTGAAAATCTTAAGTATAATATAATTAATAATCAAATGAACAAAAATTGTTGAATAATAATTAAAAAAAAAGAAAAGAAATAATGGATAAAAAGTGGCTTTTATTCTAACCCCCCCCCCCACACACACACACACACACAAATCACACATCCTAAATGTCATGATATAATTGTATTACTGTAAAAGTATAATTTCAATTGTTATTAATTATTGATTCACTTGTTTGAGTTTTCATTTTTCTCTGATTGAAAAACATGATTCTATTTAAATATTATCACAAATAGGTGCCCATGTTGAAAAAATCAGTTTAAAGTTACAAAGATGCAATAAATGTGACAGTCCAATTTAGTGTAGAAGTAACATTGAAAAATAACAAAGTCTTGAATAAAGTTTTACTTAAATTCAAACATGACTGTCAATTTTAGGTACAAAAAGTTGTATATTCTAAAAGTTTACTCATCCTCAAGGTACAAAATTTAAAGAAAAGATATATGGAAATGTTAATATTTTTGGTATGGGTAAGTAGACGAAAATACTGTGAAATGACTATGTCTTTTATAGGTACTAATCAGGCACATTGAAAAATAACAAAGTCCAATGTAGGTACATTTCAGGCACACTAGAAAATGACTAAGGTGTAATACAAATTATTCCACGATAAACTGAAAATTAGCAAATCAATGTACAGATGTACATAAATATGCAACTAATTCTGCTGTACAGTCTCTGAACTGGCTATATTTCCCCTATACTTTGACATTATAAGATCAATGATAAGATATAATTGCTTTACACTTGAAAATCTGGTAAGCAATATTTGTCGTGATTTATTAATAACTTAATTTTAGTCAAAATACATCCTATGGTTAAGTGCTGTACATTTTATTCATGAATTAATGACAACGTGACCGTTGTTAATGGATATTCATTATTTTTGTGATATTTTTCAAAAAAAAAATTAAATGATCAATCTTAATATATGAAACATAATTAAAAATTTTATCATATCCTCATCATATATATGACAACAATGAAGTTCAATAACTCCCCAGTCCAGAAATAACTGCATTTTCCCCAGTGGATTTTTTTAAAATTCTGTCTTAAATGTGATTTCAGCTGTAAAAAAAATCTAATTACCTGTATTTTATAAACTGAAAATGCAAGATCCAGAATTTCATGTAAGATGAGGACGAAATCATAAAATGGCAATTACTTATAAGTTTACTTGATAAAGACCTTGCAAGCTCTATAACCACATTTTTTCACATGTATATAATTGTAATGAAAATCGCTTTAGATTTTCAAACTCAAATGGAACTATCAACTTTTCTTTATTTTGTAAAAAAAAAACGCATTCCGATCCAGGGCAAAATAAAAGATAGAGTCAAATGAGGAAGAAATTATTACGAATTGATGATATATATTTTTTTAATTTCTGGGTTTTTTTTCCTTAAATAATGCATTGAGTAAAAAATCTTCCATATTGAAAACAATATGGCCGCTATGCAAATAAGCAAAACGTAAACATTTCTCTAGATGTAAATTCAGATTATTTATTCAAATATTGTACATATAAAGGAGTAAAATTTTCATATTTACAACTATCACATTTTGTCAAAAAAAAAACAAATTTGCTATTAGTAGCCCTTTTAAACAAACTTTTGGTCAGAAAAAATACCTTAATTTCATGAAAGAAAAAGTCTTACACGTGTTGGCATATCATTCTAAAGTTATGGTGAGATCAAAACAAACCTTACCTTTTTATACGCCCGTCTTTAGACGGGACGTATTATGTTATGGCGTTCATGTCCGTCCGTCTGTCTGTCTGTCTGTCTGTTAGCTTTTCTCGTGTCCGGCTCATAACTTTAATACTATTAGGCCTAGGATTATCAATCTTTGTCAGCTGATACTTCTTGGGTAGAAGGTGTGTCGCGCACTAAAAGTAGGTCATTCTGACCTTTAATTAAGATGCTATGGCCAAATATGGAAAAATCTTGTCCAGCTGATAACTAGAAAACTATTAGACTTAGAATCATCAAACTTGGCCAATTTATGCATCTTAGGTAGAAGGTGTGTCGCGACCTATTTCAAGGTCACTGTGACCTTTAATTTAAGTGAAATTTAAAAAAAAAACTATCTTTTTACTATTGAATTACACAATCCCAAAAAATGTAAAGTGTTGCAGTATCCTTATCAAAAAATGTTAAAATCAAGGAAATACTTATTTTTTTCATTATATACTTTACAGCAATCTATAAGAAATATAATGTTACAAGAGAAATTCCACCTCTCCCATGGGTGTAATTATCAAGCACTGGTCAAGGAGAATTTTGATAACAGAAAATTGCATGTCAAATTAGAGAGAAATTAATGAGTTTAGTGTGAGGAGCTAACTGGTAGAGCATCTCTGATCAAGCAGGTGTTATCTATGTCTCTTGGGAATTGGGCTGAGGAATCAGCCATGTTGGATTAAATAGTTTTTGTGGGCTAGCTTAACTTTTAAAATGAATTTGGTGAAAAGTAATTAGAACTAATTTGATATTGTATAATAAACTAGTTTGATATTGTATAATAAACTAATTAATTAAAACTAATTATACTTGGGGGGGGGGGTGATATTGGAATTAGCATGCCCGTTGTCCATATGAATTGCAGCTTAAAACCAGTCTGACATTGAATCTAAAAAAAAAAAAAAGAAAGTATTTAAAAAAAAATTAATTATGGTAGATAGTCCCTACAAATCTAAGAGTCTAGCAGAAACCTTATTAAAAATGTTGTTGCATCAAGATTACAATTTTTTTTTCTTTTTATAAATCTTTGTAACAAATTGAAAAAAAAAATCTTTGTATTCAAATTTAATTTCAGAATGACATAAATATTCATTTTAAATGCACTACAAAGCAGATAGCGCAGATCCATTCATCCCTTGGGAGTAATGAGTGGACATGCATCCAGTTAAAGAATAATTAATGAGTTCAGTGTAGGAAGGCTAGCTGTCTCAATCATTTCTGTTAGTGGATCTCTGATCAAGCTCTTATCTGTATCCTTTGGGAATTAGACAGAAGAACTGCTGGTCAGTTTATAGCATATGTCATTTGATGGCCAGTCTTTTATTTTAAAATTAATTTGGTATAGATTAAGTTAAGACTAAATTGATATCGTTTAATTGATATTTTTATTTTATTTTTTGAAAATATTGACGAACAAATTTCAGAGCATCATGTCTCACAAATATGAAAGATTGTGTGTGTCACTGTGTGTGTGTGTGTGTGTGGGGGGGGGGGGGGGCTGCAGATGGGTATTTGTCAAGCTCTAACACAACCAGTTGAGGATCGATAATGTTATATTTGTTATAATTCATGCCTGCACCATAGGAATAGTATAAACAAATATTATAAGGAATGGAAAAATCTTGGAAATCCTTGTATCAAGGTTGTCTTGATTTTCTTGCACTCTGAACTGTTTGTGATAATTGAACAATATTTGACGGGCGTATCATGCTGTGGCGGGGCACTTTATTGACTCTGTCGAATTGTGACATTTTCTTTGTTATTTGATTCCCGCATACTTCTATATGAAGCATTTATGAATGTAATTTGAAAAGTTGTGAGCAAGGTGTCAAACATTAAATTTTTTTGAAACTGTCATTTAAATCAACTCCCATCAGTACTTTCAGTACTTTGATTTTTTTTAGGACTGGTGTAATTGGAGTGATGAAGCATTTGAAGAGATGGATAGCACACTGGCTGTACAACAGGTTGATATCAAGGCACAGTGTGTGCGAAAAGCTTTTTTTCAGCAATAGCAAAACTTAACTAGCCCAAGTCATTTTTACTAGCCCCCTCTTCCAACAAGTTTGAAAAAATTATTTCAGTCATTATTAGCTCACCTGAGCTTTTCTGATCACCTGTTGTCTGTCATCTGTCTGTCCTTCCTTCCATCTCTTAACTTTTCACATTTTCAACTTCTTCTCAAGAACAACTGGGTCAATTTTAATCAAAGTTGGTACAAAGTGTCCTTGGGTAAAGGGGAGTTTGAATTGTTAAAGTGAAGGGCCAAGCCCCCTTACAATCAGACAAAAATAGGGTGGGGTCATAAAAAGATATTCTTCTCAAGAACTGGGCCAGAGAGGCTTAAACTAAAGCTTCCTGAGGTAAATTCTAAATTGTTCAAATCATGGCCCCTGGGAATAGGGTGGGGCCACAAATGGGAATCAAAGTTTTACATTGAAATATATAGGAAAAATCTTTAAAAATCTTCTTCTCAAGAACCACTGGGCTAGAAAAGCTGAAACTTACATTGAAGCATCCTGAGATAGTTTAAATTGTAAATTGTTCAAATTATGACCATTGGGGAAAGGGTGGGGCCACAATGGAGAATCAAAGTTTTAACATTGAAATATATAGGAAAAATCTTTAAAATATCTTCTTCTCAAGAACCACTGGGCCAGAAAAGCTGAAACTTACATGGAAGCATGCTGGGGTAGTGTAGATTCTAAATTGTTAAAATCATGGCCCCCATGGTTAAGGTGGGGCCACAATAGGGAATCAAGGTTTTACATTGAAATATAATAGAAAAATCTTTTTCTCAAGAACCACTGGGCCAGAAAAGCTGAAACTTATGTGGAAGCTTCCTGGGGTAGAGTAGATTTTAAATTTTTCAGGTCATTACCCCCAGGGGTAGGGTTGGGCCACAATAACTATTACAAGGTGAAAATCTGGTGAAGAACAGCAGGATTAATTAAGTTTCATTAAATATCCATTGATGTACCCCCCCAAAAAAAATTGTTTACCGGTACTTTAAGACAACATTCGTTGAGATGAGCTCTGTAATCTCTGATTACCTATGATTGACAGCTCTGATAAACAAGCATAATATGATCAGAAAGTTAAGCATTCAAGAAAATTGCCTTTGGTGCTATAACTGAAAAAGGTCTGTACATGCCATGTATTCTAAAGTGATATGTTTGAACTTTGCTCATATTTAAAGATTTAATGTTAGTTTAAAATTTGGTTCAGATTATTCAAAAATTTTTTCAAGAAAAATTTCAAATTTGAAGACTATTTCTCACATGTACATGTAATTGGTCTGTATCCTGTTTTACAAAAGAACTAATGACTAAAACCAAAATAAAATGAAACTTTCTGTTTTACATTAATTTGAAAACGATTGTAATCTTTTTATAAAGAATTTAGAATGATCGATATTTTTACTCTAGCAATTTTTGCAAAATCATTTATTTTGCAAGATTTTTCAATCTAAAGTTTTTGACCTTAGTCATAAGTTCTTTTATTAAATGGACCCCTGCAGGCATGTTTATGAAAATTTCCTAAGATTGTTCCTAAGAAATTTCCTAAGACATATCTTAGGAAAATTTTAAGATCATCCTAAGATTTTCTTAAGGTGTTTTTCAAAGCTATCTTAAGAGTATCCTAAACTAAGACGTCATAAATCATTATGACATAGAAATACGCAAAGATTTAAACCATTGTCAGGAATCAGAGAGTGGTCATTTTTGCCATGTAATGCTACACGTTATGTAAATCATAATAATGAAAATATTTAAAAGAGTAAAAATAAGAATTTAAACATTTTTTAAAAAATCTATAAATATATATAAAACATTTTTTAAAATAATTATCTTAATTCGACGATATTATATTGGTTGTAATTAAATTCAAATAGAGTTCCATTTGATCACTCAGAATTCTTGAACCATGAAAAGCGCGCCAATTTTCTCTGTGGAACTCTTATTCATTGACAATTTCTGGTTCGACAAGAAAACACCCAGTAGGATGAGTCGAAAGAGGAGTCCTAATTTTTCTCAAATTGAAATCGAAATACTGCTTGATGAGGTGGAGAAAAACGGAGCCATTTTATTTTCAAAGTTTTCCAACGTATCTACAAATTCTTCAAAGAAAAGAGCATGGGAGGCAACATGTGAGAAAATCAACAAGGCAAATAACATCAACCACTGTAGGACAGTAGAAGAAGTGAAGAAGAAATGGTCCTCTTATATGAGTGAGACAAAGAAGAAGGCTGCGCAAAATCGCAGTGAAGCAGGAAAAACTGGAGGAGGCCCCCCACCCCCCAGGGACTAAATCCTATGCAGGAAAAAATTGTGGGAATAACCCCAATTTCTGGCATAAAGGGCGGTATCGACACCTGCGAGGTCACCGAAAAAAAACGGTACAGTAATGTGTAAACTCTCTCTCTCTCTCTCTCTCTCTCATGTTAAGCGAGATTCAATAGTTTTATTTTGTTAACAGGTTACATCTTACTATATTTGTTGTGCATCCGCGTGAAGCACTAAGTATCGGAAGAATTCTAACCATGGGTATTTTGAAAGTAGATGCATGCAGGCACGTAACATTGGGGGGGGGGGTGTCCAAACATAACTTTTTTTTACATTGTACCATTGAAAACATTCATTGAAAGACCGGTCCCCCTCCCTCCCCACTTTTTGGTGCAGTATAGTATAGGATTTTTCGAGTGAGGAAAATTTTCTTTTTTTCCTTGTCAAGTTTTTTTCTGGTAAGTTGAATTCATTTGCCCCCCCCCCCTCCCTTTCAAAAACGATGATACGTTCCTAGCATGTGCAAATGCAGTACACGTATAACTGTGTAATAATTCAACATCTGTAGAAACCACATGATATAAATACAATTTTAAAAAAGCCATGATTTTCTTTTTTTGTTTCTGTTTTTTAGATATATTGAGCGTTGAGCCTGCATGTTCAAGTGACAGTACATGTGCTAGTATTGCGTCGCAACGTGATTTACCAGTTTCATGCGACGTGTCCGTAGAGTCCGGACCCTCAAAGAAGAGGAAAAGGGAAAAAGACAGTGAGGATTTTTATGAAAACAAGTTATTGAGCATTGGGGAGGAAAAGCTTTCAATCATGAGACAGATGCTGGAGATTGAAAAGGAACGTTTGGTGTTAGACAGACAGAGACTTACTATAGAGACACAGCGTCATCAAGTGTACTTAGCCAAGCATGGTGTTACTTTTGAAGGAAGTAATATATAATTTGTACAGATACCTACATGACAGTAAATGATTCCTTATGGTTCTTTAAAGTTATTTTTGTAATTGATTTACTGATACGTTCATCATTTGAAAGAAAATACACACAGACTCAACCCTGAAAGAGAGAGAGAGAGAGAGAGAGAGAGAGAGAGAGAGAGATTTTGACTCGCATACTCATATATCACATTGAAAGCAACAAGAAATACTAGTGCCTTTCTTTTAATTGTAATACATGTAATTAAATTATTCCTCTTGATGCGAGTCCATTGAAGAAGTGTCTGAGAGATCCACGAATGACAACTCTGAATACGAAATTGAGGGGGCAGGGGTGGGGATGGGGGGGGGGGTTGGTTTAAAGAAATATATAACTTTTTTAAATGAAGAGAAATAGTCTCAAATGAAAAAGAAATATCATTTATTAGTCATAACTGTATTTCATTTGCTTTGATAAATGCATCAACAACAAAAAAGAAATCTCTAGTGGAAATTTTTACAGCTGCTTCACCTAGAAAAACGTCCTGTGATAAGACGACCTCTGATTCGAGCACCGTCATTAACGGTCCCTGCATAATCAGTCCCTCAAATTCTTCCTGTGTCTCGTGGACCTGGGTCTGGAAGGGGTATACGGCGAGAAATACACGTTGTGCAACACTACACAGGCTACTGTGATATCGCATGCTTTCTGAGGGGAATATAGAAGACTTCCACCGCTTGCGTCTAGACAGCGGAAACGTGATTTTAAAACCCCAAAAGATCTTTCAACAGAATTGCGGGTGCGGATATGGGCAGTGTTGTAAGGCTCTTCTGCATTTGTTGATGGATTATTTACAGGTGTAAGTAACCAAGGACGCAGTGGATAACCGCTGTCCCCCAGTAACCATCCCTCTGCAATCCTTCCTGTTTCAAATAAACGATTCAAAGCAGAATTTGACCAAATAAACGTATTATGTATTCCGCCGGGCCATTTTGCCACAATGTTAATAAATTTTAAGTTGGCATCACAAACCCCTTGGTCATTTATTGAATTGTAATTTTTGCGATTTATGTATAAATGTTCATCAACGCTTGGAGATTTAATCCTAATGTGTGTTCCATCAATACACCCAATGGTATTTGGCATATTTGCAATTAAACTGAATTCATTCATGTTTTTGGCCAATTCATTTGATGTAATAGGCATTCTTATGTGTATATTGGCCACATTAACAAGACACTGGGTCATATCTTTCACTAGTTTGCACACACTTGGTCTTGAAATGTTATGCACATCACCAACAACTGCTTGGAAACTGCTAGTCGCATAAATTCGTAATGCAGTGAGACAGGTAATGCATGAGATCTCATAGTAGGACGTTGTAGTTCATTTTGAAATTGTTCACATAAATCATGGATTAACCCAGATAGCATGAGGACAATGGCCCAATGTTGGGCCAACAATGTTGGTTATGTTGGGCCAATGTTGGCAATTTACGTTGGCCCAATGTCCTATTGCTCATTGGCGCGACGTTGGCCCAACATGTTGGGCCTATGTTGGTACAACACTGTTTGTTTATATGTCAACGTTGGTACAACGTTATTCTTACATACCAACGCCAACTCAATATTTTGTAACGTTGGCCCAACGTTGGACCTCAGTTCAAAATATAATTATTACGTTGGTTCAGCGTTAGTACAACGCTGTTTGTTGAAATGTCAATGTTGACACAATTATTCCTGATTACAAATGTCTTACAAACTCAATTAAATTCTGTAACTTTTTTATTTCCCAGATTATACGACAAAATTAATTTCACCAAGTTTGGCCAAATAAATTTTTCCTCCTGAAAATGTATCACAGTATATTCTTTGTCACTTTCATTAAATTATCCCGTGGAATGTAACTAAAAGTAGGAAGAGGTAGAAAGTTCAATCTTTCTCAAGTATATTCCACATCACGATGTCCACTACAAAATATCGCTTTGATATACATGTAAGAGTCTTCAAGTTCTAATTTGTAGATTTTAGGAAGGTCACATTTGAATCATTCATTCCTTTTTCTGTTGTTTATCTAATCCTAGAATCCATATTTCCCACAAATATTAATCAGTCCCTTCCATATGAAGAAAATGCCACATCAACCATATTTCCCACAAATATTAATCAGTCCCTTCCATATGAAGAAAATGCCACATCAACAGTCTCATAATATAGAAGGCTTTTCCATCCCGCCAATTCCTATAAACGTTAAGAACGTCATCAATTTAAATAATATTTCCAAATGTTTAATCAGCATCCCGCCACTGATGATTTAAAAGCTTACAGGCCATTGTAATTCTGAAACACACATATATTTTTAAAGCAATCCTTTAGTTTGAATTTCACATTATTAATTATCAATAACAAATACAAAAAACTATACTTACATTTCAAAGGTTAAAATTCATGCGTTCACTTATATGCTTTGTTCAAGCCCGCCAATTCCTATAAACGTTAAGAACGTCATCAATTTAAATAATATTTCCAAATGTTTAATCAGCATCCCACCACTGATGATTTAAAAGCTTACAGGCCATTGTAATTTTGAAACACACATATATTTTTAAAGCAATCCTTTAGTTTGAATTTCACATTATTAATTATCAGTAACAAATACAAAAAACTATACTTACATTTCAAAGGTTAAAATTCACTTATATGCTTTGTTCAAGCCCGCCAATTCCTATAAACGTTAAGAATGTCATCAATTCAAATAATATTTTCAAATGTTTAATCTGCACCCCGGTACTGATAATTTAAAAGCTTACAGGCCGTTATAATTTTGAAACACACATATATTTTTAAACCAATTCTTTAGTTTGAATTTCACATTATTAATTATCAATAACAAATACAAAAACTATACTTACATTTCAAGGGTTAAAAATTCTTGCGTTCACTAACAGACACATATGCTTTGTTCAAGTGCGGTACGTGACGGTTTGTGAAATTAAAAACTGATTAAGATGCCGGTTTCCTTGGAGACTGATGAGTCACCTGCCGAGCCAGTGAATTTCAACCACTGACCTATTTATTTGGAGCTCTAAAACACAGCACTTTAAATTTAATTCAATGATGCTAAATATAGAATCTACCAAGATACAACATTATACTATGTAATTCACAGACTTATAAAGTTTGTTTCATAATTTTCCATTTAATATAATATAGATCAATGTTTATAATGAGTTGCTTATTACAGTACCATCGATTTACAATAAATAAACCTAAATTGATGAATGACACTTTTCACAATATTGGGCCAACGTTGGACCAGCATTACAGACTACCGGTACAATTGTAATCCCAATATTCCCTCTATTGGACCTACTCCAGCCCAGTCTTACAAGCCCAACACAGAGCGGTGTCTCATAATATTGTCAACATTTACTAAGCTGGACCAATGTTGGACCAACATTGAATGTCCAACACTAAGTGGCCACGTTTCGTGTCAACATGTACTCAGTTAGACCCAAGTTGGGCCAACATTTCATACCCAACACACAATGGTCTTGATCCATGCCAACATTTACTCGGTTGGACCTATCTTGGGCCAACATTTTAATGTCCAACACATAGTCGCCATGTTTCTTGTCAACATGTTACTACAATGGGCCAACATTGGGCCAACATTGAATACCCAACACCGTTGGTTTAGCTTTCATGCCAACGTAGATCAACGTTGGACCAACATTGGGCCTACATTTGTTCCCCAATGCCAACACTCTACCAACCATCCAACCAAAAACCAACGTTGGCCCAACGTAGTCATGCTATCTGGGAAGGGTCTTGAAAGCCTATACCTTCTTATAATAGCTTCATCATCAAAGTAGTGAAGAGGGTTATCAATATCTCTAAATACTGTGTCACGTCTGATAGGACGATTTCGTCGAGCCAGCAACAACATGGGCGCGGCCATTTTTGCTTAAGATAGACTTAAGATATGTCAAAAGCTGTCCTAACTTTAAGATAATTCTTAAGAACTTTCTTAAGTTAGGATACTTTCGAAAACCCCACTTAGACTTAAGAATTGTCCTAAGTATATCTTAAGACGTTTCTTAGTCCTAAGATAGCTTCGTAAACATGCCTGCTGGTTCTCATGCTCAAATTTTTAGCTCACCTGAGCTGAAAGCTCAAGTGAGCTTTTCTGATCACATTTTGTCTGTAGTCCGTCTGTCCGTCTGTCTGTAAACTTTTCACATTTTCGACTTCTTCTCCAGAACCACTGGGCCAATTTCAACCAAACTTGCCACAAAGCATCCTTGGGTGAAGGGGATTCAAGTTTGTTCAAATGAAGGGCCACACCCTCTTTCAAGGGGAGATAATTAAGAATTAGTGAAAAATGAATAGCATCTTTAAAAAATCTTCTTCTCAAGAACCACAGGGCCAGGAAAGATGAAACTCATATGGAAGCATCCCCAGGTAGTGTAGATTCAAGTTTGTTCAAATCATGACCCCCGGGGGTAGGGCGGGGCCACAATGGAGGATCAAAGTTTTACATAGAAATATATAGGAAAAATCTTTAAAAATCTTCTTCTCAAGAACAGTAAAGCCATGAAGAGTCATATTTATACGGAAGCATCCTCAGGTAGTGTAGATTCAAGTTTGTTCAAATCATGACCCCCGGGGGTAGGGCGGGGCCACAATGGAGGATCCAAATTTTACATAGAAATATATAGGAAAAATCTTTAAAAATCTTCTTTTCAAGAACAGTAAAGTCATGAAGAGTCATATTTATATGGAAGCATCCTCAGGAAGTGTAGATTCAATTTTGTTCAAATCATGGCTCCCGGGGGTAGGGCGGGGCCACAATGGAGGATCCAAATTTTACTTAGAAATATATAGGAAAAATCTTTAAAAATCTTCTTTTCAAGAACAGTAAAGTCATGAAGAGTCATATTTATATGGAAGTATCCTCAGGAGGTGTAGATTCAATTTTGTTCAAATCATGGCTCCCAGGGGTAGGGCGGGGCCACAATAGAGGATCAAAGTTTTACATAGAAATATATAGGAAAAATCTTCTTCTCAAGAACAGTAAAGCCATGAAGAGTCATATTTATATGGAAGCATCCCCAGGTAGTGTAGATTCAAGTTTGTTCAAATCATGACCCCCGGGGGTTGGGCGGGGCCACAATGGAGGATTAAAGTTTTACATAGAAATATATAGGAAAAATCTTTAAAAATCTTCTTCTCAAGAGCAGTAAAGCCATGAAGAGCCATATTTATATGGAAGCATCCTCAGGAAGTGTAGATTCAATTTTGTTCAAATCATGACCCCCGGGGGTAGGGCGGGGCCACAATGGAGGATCCAAATTTTACATAGAAATATATAGGAAAAATCTTTAAAAATCTTCTTTTCAAGAACAGTAAAGCCATGAAGAGTCATATTTATACGGAAGCATCCTCAGGTAGTGTAGATTCAATTTTGTTCAAATCATGACCCCCGGGGGTAGGGCGGGGCCACAATGGAGGATCCAAATTTTACATAGAAATATATAGGAAAAATCTTTAAAAATCTTCTTTTCAAGAACAGTAAAGTCATGAAGAGTCATATTTATATGGAAGCATCCTCAGGAAGTGTAGATTCAATTTTGTTCAAATCATGGCTCCCGGGGGTAGGGCGGGGCCACAATGGAGGATCCAAATTTTACTTAGAAATATATAGGAAAAATCTTTAAAAATCTTCTTTTCAAGAACAGTAAAGTCATGAAGAGTCATATTTATATGGAAGCATCCTCAGGAAGTGTAGATTCAATTTTGTTCAAATCATGGCTCCCAGGGGTAGGGCGGGGCCACAATAGAGGATCAATTTTTACATAGAAATATATAGGAAAAATCTTCTTCTCAAGAACAGCAAAGCCATGATGAGTCAAATTTATATGGAAGCATCCTCAGGTAGTGTAGATTCAATTTTGTTCAAATGATGACCCCCAGGGGTAGGGTGGGGCCCAATGGGGGATCGAAAGTTTTACAGAAAAACATATAGAAAAAAAATTTCTTCTCAAGAACAGAAAAGCTATGTTAGTCTTATTGATATGGAAGCATCCTCGGGTAATGTAGATTCAAGTTTGTTCAAATGATGACCTCTGAGATAGGGAGGAGCTACAATGGGGGATCAAATTTTTACAAAGGAATAAATGGGAAAATTCTTTTAAAATCTTCTCAAGTACAACAAATTTATTTGTTATATTGACATGAAAGCATCATCAGGTAGTTTAAAATTCAAGCCCCCCCCCCCCCCCTGTTCATTACTGAACTGATTTGTGCCTTAGTCTAGCCAGTGTGCTCAGGTGAGCGATGTGGCCCATGGGCCTCTTGTTTTTTAAAGCTAGAGCTGTAGGGGTTAGACTTAATTTTCTTCTTTCCTATTTGGTAGGAGATTTTACATTTTACAGTTGTTAGTCTCACCAGAACTTTGGCTAAAATGGAAACATACACTTGTATTCCAAGTTTTATTTGGTTGAAATATACACAAGTCTGCATGGACCATATCTTTTTTAAGTACATGTGACGACAAATTTAAAATTACAAGGTACTAAGTGTAATGTTCATTTTAAACTTGGATTTTCTTACAATATTTTAATTTTTTTGTTAGTTTATACAACAGGCCATAAGGAAGGATTTTAGAAACATTGATGAAATCTTGACCCCTCCAGAGGGAATAGAGGAAGGAGTTTGGAAATATGAACATCTAAGGTTAGTACTGACTGTTGTTTTCAAATGATCCTGTGTACAAAATTGATTTAAGAAAGAAAGCACTTCAGTGCAGTGAAATAAGTGCTCTCCAGTTGATGTAATGGTAGATACAGAATGACAGGTGACTAATATCTTTCATTCTGCATGTTCCAGCTATAAACACCTAATAACTGTGGAATCGCTAATTTTCATGGGGGTATAATTTTCGTTGTTTTCGTGGAATGTAAGGACCCATGAATTCATATTCCACTCGAAATGTTAGAATTCCATATTGCAGTATGATGTTTCTCCTTTATCCAGGAAATCAAATCCCCTTGAACCAGTAATTTTCCCTTAAACCAAGAAAATTTGACCCCATGAAAATGATTTTACAGTACTATACTCAGAAGAGTGAGTACTGAACCTGAATGAAATTTAATGTTGATCTCCATTACTTCTATATTCTAAGTATTCTTTAGTGTCTAGATGTTTTTAGCTCAACTAAGCTGAAAGCTCTTGCTTTTCTGATCACATTTTGTCTGGTGTCTTCTATTTGTCTAGCTGTCCAGAACTGACCATCCATTTGTGTGTAAACTTTTCACATTTTTGACTTCTTCTCAAGAACCACATGGCCCATTGCAACCACACTTGCCACAAGGTGTCTTTGGGTGAAGGTGATTCAAGATTATTCAAATGAAGGAGCACACCCTCTAACAAGGGCAGATAATTAAGAATTATTTAGAATTATGTAGTGAAAATTTAATAGAATCCTTTAAATATCTTCTCCTCAAGAATCAGAGGGCTAGAAAAGATGAAACTTGTATGATTAATAGCTTCATTACATAGAGTATAGATTTTATATCACCGGGGGTTGGATGGGGTCACAATAGAAGATCAAAGTTTTACATGGGATTATATGGATAAAAAATCTTAAATATATGTATTGTTTTCTCAAGAACATTAAGCCATGATAGTCATATTAATATTGAAGCATCCTAAGGTAGTGTTCATTCACATTTGTTCAAGTCAAGGACTCTGGTTTGGGCTAAAATAGGAGATAAATAATTTAGAATTTATAAGATTAAAATATGAGAAATCTTCTCAAGAACAGCAAAGCCATGATTAGTCAGCATTGCAGATTCAATAGTGCAGATTCAAGTTGGTTCAAAACTTGGCCCTGGCTAAGGCTAGGGCCACAATAGGCAATCAAAGGTTTAGTACATGGAATTACTGTATGTGTACTTAAAAAGAGCAGGCTTTATATATTTATTTTATATTTATACCATCGTCTTCAACTTCCCTCAATATAATTTATTTTCTCTATGAGTCTACTCTGGTCTGTTTTTAGCAAATATAACAACAAATTATTTGTCATAAATGGGCCTTTATTAGAATGCCAAACAAATTAACCATACTTACACAATGTTTGTAAACAATTTCCAAAAAATATTGAACAGTGGACAACATTACAAGTCCAAGAAACGGTGGGAGGATGTAAATCAATTCAGATACATAAACAAATCCAAATCAAAAATTTGTTTCCATCAGAATGCATGGTCTGGAGATGAACAAGATCAAGTTACAAATCTATAGAAGCAAGAATTAATTGCGGCACTGAAAATTCCAGAAAAATTCTCTAATAACAGTAGAATAACAGAGATGGTATAATTTACTTTATGTTGCACATAAATACAATTATGTACACGTACAGTATATAGGAAAAAGGATTAAATATCTTCTTCTCAAAAACAGCTTACCCATGATTATACATATTATTATAGAAGCATCTTCAGATAGTGTAGATGATTAAAATGTCTTCAAATCATGACTGCATGAGGTATGGTGAGACCACAATAGGTGATCAAAGTTTTACACTGGAATATATTGGAAAAAATCTTTTAAAAAGTCTTTTGAAGAACAGGAGGATATTAGTTATCCAGGTTCAGTCAAGGGTGTACTTGGATTTACCCCGGGTTGTATTCCATAAACCCTTCTGCCTTTGGAATAAAACCCAGGGTAAATCCCTGTACACCTTTGATTGGACCTGGATAAAAAATTTATTTCCTAGGCCTAAAAAAAAAAAGAAAATTGTGTGTTTCGGGTAACACTGATGAAAAAACTAGGGTAGGTAGGTAGGGAAATCTTTTTTTTTTTTGGATTTTTTTTTTTATGTATGACCACTGAAATATAGATAGAAAATGATGAGAATATTACTCTGTATTTCATATAACACCAAAATGTTTGAAAAACATCAGACAACTAAATTTTACAGTATCATATCATTTTAATTTTTCATTTTCTCTTCACTTCAGCAAGTACGAGTGGTTAAGTTTCAAAAATGTGTTTGACCCTTGTGGTTATGACCTCAGTGGTTTCGTTCTGAATCAAAAAGATAACAGTTTAATAATGGATAATTTAAAATTCTTTTATTAAGTATGTCTTCTGCAAGAGAAAACTTTCATTTTTACACAAATCACATATCCTTAATCAATAACTGATTAAGATAGTTTTAATATATATTTACATTTCAGATGCAGTTTGAATTCAGATTAATATCATCTTTATTTATACAATTCATTATTGTAATTTTGAAGCAATTATATTTATACCAGTGAAGAAAGTTTTTGATCTTCAAAGAATTCGAAGGCTGTAATTGTGTGAATGTTAATTATCTAGTTATTGTTTACACTGCAGCTTGTCCCTGCGTTTGTGGGTTCTTTACAAAACATTCAAACAGGCTTTCTTTTATGAAAAAAGTGATCTAAAATATTCTAATACACATTTATCAAAATCTATGATTTTAAGAAAAGAAAGATAGAAAATAATTTTTATTATATGTACTTATTCATTATTTGTGCTATTTATATGACAGAAACGATCTAATTGACACAAATATCTATAAAGCCTTTTGCTCTCTATTGACAGCTGCCGTACACCGACACACCTGTGTGTTTGTAAACATGTTGGTTCATATTCACATGTGTGCTTGTATAGCTTATACATACGTAGTATGAAACCACGCGGGACGAACACGTAATCGGGACGTAACCACCCAATACCATTTCAGCTATGTCACAAAAGTTTTGAATTACAGAAATATCAGTGTGAAAATTGTATTATCCAAAAGATTTCCCATTCCATGCTGCCGAACATGTCATAATAACGCTTGCATGTTGATTTAAATATCGTTAAATGTTCACTGTAAGTCTGAGCCTTTTAAAGACATTTCTTAGGAATGAGAAAAAAATATTCTGATAAAAACGGATTTTACATAGAAATAATAGGAATTTTAATCTGATAAATACGGACATCGAAAAAAATTTTTGGATCGGCTCTTTTTGATAGGTTAGGTCGGGTTACCCGAAACACACAATTTTTTCTTTAGGCCCTATGAAACCAAATCAATTCTTTGCAGACCCACGTCCAACCAATGGTGTTTCAAACTATCGATAGGATTTACTACATGCTACGATGCATAGCGTTGTTTGTTGTTTGACATCCCTCTCAAGAATTTTTCACTCATATGGAGAGGCCACCACTTGCCAGTGGAGAGATGCAAATTTTGACCTTTACTCGGCACTCAGGGCCATTGAGCAGTGAGGGATCTTTTTCATGCCAGCATCTACTGCGACACGGGACCTCGGTTTATACAATCTCATCTGAAGGACCGGTCTCTATGTCCCACAGTGGGATTCGAACCCGCGACATAAGGATTAACTCCTTACTCCACGACTTTAGAACAGACGCTCTACTACTGTGTCACACAGGTGACTAGGATGCATCGTGAAATCATGTTATTTGCTTTTTGTGATAGAAAACTATGCATTGTGACATTTTTTTACCCACGGCTCAAGCCGGGTGTACAGAAATTTACACCTGGCTTACAAACCAATCAAATCTTATGTTACAAGCTAGGTAGGAAATAATGAAGGTTATTCAGGTGAGCATTGTGTCCCATTGGCCTCTTTTTTTTGAGCCAGTAGCAGAGTGTAAAATTTATCTAGAGATATTTTTTTTTTTTTTACTTTTTTAGACAGTTTTGTATGGAACTAAATGGACTCTGTGTGAAATTACAGGTAAGTGTGTATAACTTTTGTTTTTTGTACATGTAATAACTTAGCTGTAGAACTGTACCCTCTGGTTGAAAAAAATTTGGACGAGCTACAAATTGAGGCATTGTAAAAACTTTACCATGCTGGGGTTTTTTGTCACATGCTTATTCTATTATTGTATTATATGTGTCCCCCCCCCCCCAAAAAAAAAGCATGGTAACCAATACATAACCATATATTTTACTCCTAATCCTGTTACTTTATTTACCTTTAAACAATTCAAGCAGTTCATGTTGCCATGGAATGTCAATATCCAAGAAAATGAATAAATAAATATTAAATAAAAATCCAAGAGTGCTTTTCCAAAATTTGTGAAATTCATGGACCCTTGATCAAGATTCTGGAATTAACTTGGTGCTCTGTTGATCATTTAGTGAAAAGTCATTTATTCTTTGAAAATCTTCTCTTTTGCTCCTGGTTATTTAGCAGACAAATTAAGTGAATGAATATGATAAACAAGGGTGCCTCTTCCAAAATTGTGAAATTCATGTCCCCTGGGTCAGGGATTCTGTTGTTAGGGCAGATAAGATTTGGTGTGGATGTATTAAAATTATGTATCAAAATTTTACTCTGCTTCAAGAAAAGTTATTCCCCTTCATTATTTATCACTGTTAATAATGTAATTGATAGGTAAGTCGAATTAAAAAAAAATAAAAATTTTCATCTCTGCTGGTCAGAGACCAGTAGTAAGGTGCAAGTCATCTGTTTGCTGTCCAGAGACAATTTTTCCAAACACTGCTCCTTCTAGTTTTGTTCCAATGTCAATATTACTGTTCTAAGTAATATATGCTGATACATAATTCTTTATATTGTTTTTTTTTTAAAAACAGTGTTACCATCATGGCATGGTTACTAAAAATAGAAATTTCTGTAAAATTCTTACAAAATGCTACTCTTGATGTTTTGGTTCAATTTCAACAAGACTTGATATATAAAAGTACACTAAAATGGTGTTGCCATGATAAATACATAATTGAGCCAAAGGCTCAAAGAGCTAATGCTATTGCCATTTGTGCATAGAGGCTTAGAAAAGAAATATGGTTGAACAATTTATCAGGAGAAATGATGTCTTGGTGAACAAAAATAGATATTGCTGTGAAAATCTTTAAAAACACTACTCTTCCTACAGTTTCGTTCCAATTTCAGTAAGACTTGGTACTCAAGTACACTGTTCTAAAATACATAATTCTATTAATTTTTAATTTTTGACAAGTGGTGTTGTCATGGTGTTGTCATGGTTACTAAAAAAGTAATTTCTGTTAAATTCTTTCAAAATGCTATTCCTACAGTTTTGGTTGAATTTCAATAAGACTTGGTACACAGTTAGGGTATATGAAGACAAACCAAGTACACACAGTACAGCTGCAGTGTCATCAAAAACTTCTGGTTAATGTACTTAAAAGGTTAAAAACACTCTTTGTTTAGGCATGCCATATGGTGGGATTCATTTTTGTACGAATCTGATGTCAACTTACTGTTTATCAATGCATCCATCTGTACCATATATAACATTTTTTGTTGTAAATTTCTCAGCAACTACTTATCGCAGATGCTTGAAAGTTTAGCACCCTCTTTGTTTAGGCATGTCTTATGCATTTTTGTGCGAATGTTATGTCAAATTCTTGTTTATCCCTTTGTCTGTCCATAAATGAACATGTGTATTCACATCAGAGCGAGGGTATTATAAGTGAGCATTGGCTCACAGACTTCTTGTTGATTTTGTATTTGTTTGTTATTTTAACATCCCTTTTAAGAATTTTTTTACTCATAGGAAGACACCACCACTTGCCGGTGGAGGGCTACTAATTTAGACCTATACTTGGCACTCAGGGCCATTGAGCAGTTAGGGATCTTTTTCATGCCAGCACCTACAAAATTAAACTTCCACTATGTAATGGAGCTTTCACATAAGTGTCATCTCTTCTGACCCAGTATTTCTTGAGAAGAAGATTTTGAAAGAATTTTTCCTATAAACTCTATGAAAAACTTTGATAACCGTAGCCTCAAACTTCCCTCTAGGGACATGATCTGATCGAATAAAACTGAATTTACACTTTATAATGAAGCTTTCACATAAGTTTCAACATTTCTGACACAATGGTTCTTGAGAGAATTTTTAAAAAAATGTCCATAAACTTTCACTAATTCTTAACTACTTCCCTTGCAAGAGTGCATGACCCTTAATTTGAAAAACTTGAATCCCCTTTATCCACGGATGTTTTGTGTCAATTAAGTTTGGTTGAAACTGGCCCAGTAGTTCTTGAGAAGACACTGAAAATGTGAAAAGTTTACAGACAGACAGACAGACAGAACACTTGACAGACACAATGTTATCACTTAAATTGAGGTTTTAGCTCAGGTGAGCTAAGAATGTCAACACCAATTATATTGGCACATGTATAAGAATAATGCAAAAAATAATTTCCAGATAATCAATACTATCGAACCAAAAAATATAATATTCAATCATCAAGTATATATAACAAGAAAAAAAATTGACTGATTTATCAAATATATCTTAAGAATTACAGGATCTTGACATATCATAGTGATGTACACCAATTCCAGACACAATTTTTCTGACCAAAACCTTTTCTCCCTACAGTATTGTATCCATATAAGTATCCATATCTGTATATGTATTGTGGTATGAGAGGCATCTCAATCCCGATGACTTAACATTTAATGAAATTTCCATCGTTATTTGTTTGGTTTTCAAGCAGCCCCATTCATTGGGAAATAGCATATGGTAATATTTCTAATAAAAAATGTGTTAAGCTCCTGTAAACCCCTATCATATCTTTGGATTTTTTTTAAAAAAGAAAATGAAATTAAGTTAATTTGTATTTGTTTAAAAATTCAATTGCAATTTTGTTTCAAAACATTAATTGGGATTCCTCCTCTATATTTCTTAACATCAGGACATTTTATGGCATAACAGTTACCCCCACCCCCCACTTCCACTCTAAAATACAAAAGACAATAATATCAACAAGATCAATAAAACCGTGTAGCAGTTTTTCAAGAGAGACCTTTCAAGTTGATTACACTATTCGCTTCCAGACCCTTACCAGTATATGCTTAAAAATGTCAGTTTAACCCCCCACCCCCACCGGCACACATACAAACTACAAACAAACTCTGTAGATTTTCTTTCAATCATTTATTTTAATGAACTAATTGAAAGATACATTTTTGTGTCCCCCTCTCCAGTTGAAATTGCTGCTTTCGCTTACTCCTACAGCTGTGATATGGTATTGTGTCCCTTTGGCGGTATTAACTTGAAAAACTTCACGGTGACACAAAATGGGTATTAAAATGAAAAATTAATGCAATTATTAAATTTGATTTTCTTTTTAGTTCTTTTGCTGTCATACATGTGTAATATAATTTATGGTTAGGTATAAAAACTGTTTCAGAATACAGTATTCATTACCTTAACTCTCTTTTAATCACAAAGAAAAGAACATTATGCTATGATTTACAGTCCCTGAAACGTTCTACTTCCCACTTGAACGGTGAGCGAACGCTGAACGAACGGTGAACGAACGCTGAACGAACGCAGAGCGAACGGTGAGTGAACGATGTGTGAACGCTGAACGCAACTTGGTGAACGATGTGTGAACGGTGAACGGTGAGTGAACGCTGAACGCGAACGGAGCGCAAACGCGAACGCAAAGTGAACGGTGAACGAACGGTGAATGCAAGATGAACGATATATTCGGAATGCCTCTGATCTTTTCCTCGCATTGAAACTATTTTATTGTATTATAATGTCAGGTCCCAAATAAATAAATAATAAATGAGTAAACCAATAAATGAATGAATAAATAAGTCAATAAAATAAATTCTCCAAAATTGTCCTAAGAAAGACAATGCATGCACATTAAGTTTTTAATCACACGATTTTTATCGCATTAAAACATTGCAATTGTTGCCGAACGCTGAAGTATAAAAGATATTTTTTTTAGTTGGAAAATAAAAATGTTTATTCTTATTTGATAACAAATCAGAGAAAACTTATGACTTATAGAATGAATTAAAGCGGTTGTAACATCCATTCATATATCTCCGTGTCAAGGCGATTTCGTGTAAAGTAATGAAAAAAAAATTACAAAGGTCAGTGGACGTTTTGCATTTATACGCTCGTATTTTAAATTTTTAATACGATAATATATTATGTGTTATTTCTTTTTTTCATGATGATTTATTGAGCAGACTTCTACATGTATATGTTGATGGCCGTGGTTATACTCGGACAAGATAATACAAAGATACATATTCATATTATTTGTTATAAATTCAATTTTCAGAACTTGATATTTAAGTAATATGCTGTTAAAGTTTTTATTAAACAGACAAATGAGAGAGAGAGAGAGAGAGAGAGAGAGAGAGATTCCGTTTTAGCCTCCCCCCTTTCCTTTCAGGCTTCACTAAATGTTTGTACCTATATCAAAGAAAACCTCTGAATTTTTTTTTTCTAAATATATCAGACAGTGAAAGTAACTTTTTTTTTTTATCAACAAATCATATCCATTTGTTTGACAATCATACTCGTTTTTATGTTCCTGCTTCAAGTTCACACGAAGTCCACGTGCTTGACCTGTCAATCAAAATCATTCGACACTGGGCAGGTGTGAAAGTTTCGTCACATCGAAGATGAAGTGCGAGTATTTCCAACAAGTTATAACATTTATTTTTATCATTTCTAGATTTGATTCCAACATTTGAATAATAAATGAATAAAATACATTGGGCATTAACACTTGAATTTGAAACGTACTCTCTGCCAATTTCAAATACCACCGCCGACACGTGTACATTTTGAACTACTATTGTTTTGTGACTTTTTAAGATGCATGTTTATTTGAAACTGAAATTTTTGTTCTAAAAAAGACCTTAACTTTTTTTTTTAAAAAATGTTAATTAAAATATTCTGGAAATGCAGTACTAACTAAGTAACCGATTTAGGGGGGAAAGGGGGGTATTAATCATATCGAATGGCAAACATATAAAGTTACGGTGAGGAGAGAATTTTTTTCTCTATAACTATAGACTTTACATATTATAGTAGAGAAAATTCTGTAGTGCAGTACATTTTAAATAAATATTTCCTTTAACCACACTATCAATTTAATTCGCTCTAAAGATAATAAATTAACAGGATATCCGCAGTACTATGTATAACTCTCAGAACTAGTTCTATCATATTTTCTGTAGTAATTAAAAAAACGTGTTAGAAATAAATATTTTCATAATTTTGCTGCGTAATTATTTGACTTGGATAATTATGTCACCATTAACGATTTGTCGTCTTTAACAAAACAACAAAATGTTGCAGTGCTTGAAGTATTTGCACATTGCCCTTAGTTAAATTTAATATTTCCGCATCGTTCTACATAGGTACAGAATGTGCTTATAACAACATTTATTTTCCAGAGTAATTTAATAAATAACCTAACAGCTAAGTTAGAATAATAAAAATATATATCGTAGATATTTTTCCCCATGAAATAATGATTCTTCAAACACGATATGTTAGTTATTAAATTAAAAAACCTGTAACTCCTTCCCTACAAAAAGATAAGTCCTTTCACTTCGGAGTTCCGAATGACAATGAAAACTGAACGATAGGTGAACGCTGAACGCAAGGTGAACGCAAAGTGAACGGAACGAAGAGCGAACATTGAACGCTTTGTGAACGGTGAACGCAAGACTGTGAACGGAGAGCGAATGGTGAACGCACGGTGAACGAACGGTGAGCGAACGGAAAAATGGGAAAGTAGAACGTTTCAGGGACTGTAGCATGCAATTCATAGATTTGAAGAGAAAAGGCTGCTTAAATGAAGCAGAGAAAAAAAAAATACAGAATAAAGGATAAAATTTAAACATATTATTAAATTGATAAAATATCAACATTTTTTTATAAGGTATACTCAGTAGTGGGATCATAACCTAACAATTGCTCTCCATTTAAATCCCTTAATTGACAAGTGTCAATTCACTCCCGACAAAAATTGCATCTAATCTCATCACTTTCGGAAATGGTAGTCAATTCTCAAGCTCTCTAGTGATATTCTCTCACAGTGTGAAAGGAAACCAAAGTGTCATTCTCTCACAGTGTGAAAGGATATCAAAGTAAGTGAAAAATAATTTCTGGCCCATCATAAGATAGAGATAGTAACTAAACCGTCTTGATAGAAACTAAAACTGCCAATTTTTTCCCAAATATGTTGCTAAAATCCGTGTTATATAGTACAATGTTTTCAATCTCACAATTGCTAAACTATGACGTCTCAAATGCTCAACTATGACTTCACAGCTTATGGCACACACTGTGTTAAGGAAAGACAGGGGCAAAGGGAAAATCAAAGAAAATGTAATAAACAGAAAATTCAATATTTTGTAGTTGGATATGGAATTTACTTCATGAGTGAGACAGGATTTTTATGGCGTCGAGCTTTAGCTCGAAACGCCATCTAGTTGGCGAAAGCGGCTGAAGCAACTCTTACCAATCGGAACACCTCGACAGACTACGCTACGCTTTGTAACGAGCCACCCGATGAACTCCGAATGCAGTTTTACGCGACCGAATGTGTCCGACTATTGATGCTTCCGCAGACTAGAACCCGCGCTTTTTGTAACTGCGTATGAATAATTGTTTCTTTGTTTAATTTACACCATTTTAAAGAAGTTGATAATAATTGTATGAAATATATCACATTAATTTAAATAAACATATTAAAATTTAAGAAAAAGAATGACAAGAAATCAATTTATTTTTTCATTTTCAATGCGAACTATTTTTTGGGAAGTCACGTGATGTCTGAAACTAGAGAGTGTCTAGACGAAAGTAGCGTGGGTTTGGAAAACAACAAGTTGAACAGCAGAAATAGAGAACAGAAAAAGGAAAAGTAGTTGAAGAAAGCAAAAGTAGTAGAAGGTAAGACAAAGTTTATATTTGTTTATGAAAATTATGCTTAAATAATATCGAATCCACTTTGTATTGCCGTGTATTTTGGTGTGTGAACATACCGCGCCGATGGCAAAATTGACTTTCACACAAAATTAGTTGAAGATAGTTGTATCGTAGAATTTCGTATCGTAGATTGTTAATGTTCAGTAAAATTTAGAGCACACGCTATTAACTTTTTAAAAAGTTTCTTAATAAGTTAAATTAGCATCTCGATGTTTTGCAAATCTGTGCAATTCGATATGTAAACACTGGCACGTGGTAATGTTATTGTAAACAATCCTAGGGGTTTAACGATTGAATCCTGTTTTCCGGGGAATTTAATTTTGAAAGACCACAAAATCTGTCTCATTTATATATCTCTGCAATAAATCTTAATGTTGCACATTTTTTTTCTCGGGTGAAATTTACTGAATCTCAATTAATACAAGCGGTTGCTATTTCGTATTACAGCAGTAGGGAAAAATGGCGCGAAAATTCTGTAATTTGATTTGGAGTAGAGAATGAAAGATTTGAGCAGATAACCTGACTAAAGTGTAGTAATGGAAATGAATAACTGGATTTCAAATTTATTAAATATGTTTCTCTTGCTGGAGTTGATTATAATATTGCATTAGAACTTGTATGATATTTGATTTCAAGAGAGAAAAAAAGCTGTTGAAACTTGGAGCTTGTACACTTTGATCTGGAGTAGAGAGTGTAAAAATTGAGCAGATAACCTGACTAAAGTGCACTAATGGAGTTGAATAACTGGAGTGCATATATATTTATATATATATCATGTATGTTTCTGTTGCTGGAGTTGATTATGTCACATAAGAACTGGAGTGCTCAACATGGTGGTCTGGGAACTAGTTGATTGAAATGAAATAAATTTTTTTGTTTTGTTTTGTGAAATTAAATCATGGGAATTGATATAGAACAGTGGCGTAGTAAGATAGGTTGTTTCCATCCAAAACCTAGAAACAAAACAATAAATGCTTGGTTGTATTCAATTGAAAGCTTATATGTAGGTTTACACAGAAGTCTGCTTTTGAGCAAGTTGATATTATGCATTTTTTTATTGCTGATTATGAGTGGTGATGTAGAAGTTAATCCTGGACCAACAGAAAATGATTACAAAAGTAGTTTTCCTGTTCAGGGCAGTTTTCATCAAGGGCATGCAAAATTTAGTGATTATTCACGTGGGAGGCAGTGTTTACCTTGTTGTGTGTTTTTCATTTTACATAGCAAAATGAAACCCCAGAAATATTTTAAATGGAAAAGTGATGATTTGGATAAGGTTCTGCATGAAGGGGATCATTTGTACAGGTTTTCAAGGGAATTTCTAAGGCCCTCAAAAAGTTTTCTTGAACCAAGAGACTTGCCCCCATTTATAAAGGTCAGTGGCAAATATTTTCATTGGACTGTTAAGAATACTTTTAGTGGCGGCATTCAGGACCATTTTATAGGAGAATATCCTTTAGTTAAGTTGGAAACGGCTATCCTAATGGGATTATCTGGAGATGTGTCAATTTGTCAGTTTGGTATTTTCATAAGCAAAGGAAATGCTTTAGCAATATGTAGGGAAGAAGATTTTTTCTTGATTTTTGATTCACATTCTAGAGATGTTAATGGTTTTGTTTGTGCAGATGGTAAAAGTATAGTAGTTCAGAAGAAATCTATGAAAGAATTGTGTGACCATCTCAGGTGTGTTATTCACTCAGGTGAAACTGATGAACAGTATGATTTCCATGTTGTGAAAGTGAATGAAATATCAGAACACCGCATTAAATATGTGCACAGAGCAAGTGAAATGTGTGTGTGTAGTGTACCAGAAAAAATACCTTTAGAAATAAATAAAAACTCAGATTTCAGAGAGAATGCTACAGAGATATCATCAAATACTACTACTAGCAGAGTAGAGCTTACTGAATTGCCATTTCTTGGCCCTGAAGCAAATGAAAATTTTAATGTTGCACATAGTAGAAAAAGAAAAAGAAATCACCAACAGCCAAATGAAATTCCACAACCAAAAAGAAAAAAATGTGTTCCTGAATCAGTTGTTTCCACATTTCATGACCTAGTTTCGCAGGGACCAGAGTATATTTGCATCAGTTGTAACCAAGTTTTCTTTAAGCATTCAGTTACAGTATTTAAACATGAAAACTATTTATCGCACAGTTTGATTAACGATTGTGTAACTTCTGTTACAAGCGTTGACAATAAAGAATGGTTGTGTTTGCAATGTAAGAAGTATTTGAAAGACGATAAAGTACCACCTTGTTCTGTTGGAAATGGATTTCGTTTTCCCAGCTTGCCAAAAGAGTTGCAAGGTCTCACTAAACTGGAAGAAAGGTTGATATCTCCTCGTATTCCATTTATGCAGATAAAAGAATTACCCCGTGGTGGTCAAATTGCTATGCATGGAAATCTAGTAAATGTTCCAGCGGACGTAAATAAAACTGTCAAGCTTCTCCCAAGAAATATGAATGATAGTGAAACAATTCCACTAAAGCTAAAAAGAAGTGTGAACTTCAAAAGTCATATAACGTTTGAGCATGTCAGACCTGAAAAAATAATAGCAGCTGCCAAATGGTTAGTAAATAATAGCAGATTATTTCGTAATGAAGGTATATCGGTGAATACAGAGTGGAATGCAATAAATGAAGATACCTTAATGCAAGAAAAAGAAATTGTTAAAACTGTTCTTGATATTAATGATGAACCAAGAGATAAGCATGATAAGCATAACAGTTGTGAGGTGGATAGTGAGCAATGGTCAGAAGATGATAATGCTGTTTTGAAACCCTCTGGCAATTTTGATACAGTAATGCAACCAGCAGACTTTCGGGAATTTAATAGAATTCTTAGTGTTGCACCTGCAGAAGGAAATACGCCTCTAGGCATGTTTCAAGACATAAATGCTGAATTCCTCTCTTTTCCAACAATATACTGTGGTGACTCGAGACAAAATAACAATTCTAGAATCACACCTGTACATTACAGCACTATTTGCAAATGGGAATTAAGAAATGCTGATAGAAGAGTAGCTCAAAATATCACAAATATATTCTTTAAACTCAAGAAATTGCAAATCAAACAGATTTCAGATAAAGTGTCTTTAGCAGTAAGAAAATGTAAGTTGAATGGTAAAAAGCTAACAGTGAATGATGTACTTTCAGAGGGCTCTATTAACAACATTGTTAAACATAATGAAGGATATCGGGTATTGCGTACATTGCGTGGCTCACCACCTTACTGGGAAAAAACAAAAAAAGACATTTATTCTATGATTCGGCAATTAGGTATACCCACATGGTTTTGTTCGTTTTCGGCAGCAGAAACAAAGTGGAAAGCCCTGTTGCGTGTTCTAGGGAAACTAGTAAATAATGAAACCTACTCCGACTCGGATATTGATAATTTGACCTGGTTTGAGAAAAATGAACTTATAAAAAGTGATCCAGTTACATGTGCAAGGTATTTTGACTTTCGTCTGCAGATGTTTTTAAACAAAGTTTTAAAACATGAAAGTGCACCAGTAGGTAAAATAAAAGATTATTTTTTCCGCATTGAGTTCCAACAAAGAGGCTCTCCTCATGTTCACATCTTATTTTGGGTTGATGGAGCTCCAAAACTTGGTCTTAATACTGAGGAAGAGATTGGGTCATTTATAGATAAGTACGTTACTTGTAAGAAGAATGCCAGTATACCGGATTTAGTTAATTATCAAACCCATAGACATGCGCGTACATGTAGGAAAAAAGGCAAGTCCATTTGTAGATTTGGGTTTCCTCTGCCCCCTTTAGACAAAACTATGATACTAGAAGGATTAGAGGGTAATGAGAGCTCTGAAGAAGTTTGTGTAGCGCAAAGAAATTTTGACAAAATAATGGCTTTTTTAAACTGCCATAAACCTGGGGATGATTGTGATTTGAGTTTTGGGGATTTCCTGCAGGCAGTAAAATTGACATACAAGGAGTACATCTTAGCTTTAAGGTCAAACATAAAGACTGGTCAAAAAAAGGTGTTTCTTAAACGAAATGTGTCCGAAATCAGAATAAATAATTACAATGAATTGCTCATTAAATGCTGGGAAGCTAATATGGACATTCAATACATTCTTGACCCCTATGCATGCGCAGCATATATAGTTTCCTACATTTCAAAAGGACAACGTGGCATGTCCCATCTGCTCAGTAGTGCTTGTAAAGAGGCAAAGCATTCAGAAAGTGATATAAAACAACAGGTTCGTCAAATAGGAAATACGTTCTTAACTCACGTTGAAGTAGGGGCTCAGGAAGCATGTTACCTGGTGCTTCAGATGCCATTAAGAAGATCCTCTAGGGAAGTTATCTTTGTAGACACAAACAATGAGAATGATAGGGTTATTTTTGTAAAGTCCAAGTCTGCATTGGAAGATTTGCCAAAATCCTCGACTTCAATAGAATCAGATAACAATATTCACAGATATCAAAGAAGACCAGCATCTATGAATAAGTACAATTTAGCAGATTTTGTAGCTCTTTTTCATTTCAAAGCAAACAAATCTCCTCAAAGACAAAAAGAGGAAAATTCTGCCAATGAAGAATTGCCAGAAAGTTCTTATGATATAAATATTGAAGATGATGTTGAGTTGCCTGAAACGGATGAAATGGCAGAAGAACATGTATTTAAAGATGGTTCAGTCATGGTGAAGCGTTCTATTTCTAGAGTACTATACTCTGTTGGTTTCAATAAAGAAAATGATAGTGAAAATTTCTATCGAGAACAACTAATGCTGTACATTCCATGGCGGAAATATGCAGACATTTTGGGAGGGTATTTAAGTTTTGAAGCAAGGTACAGAGATAATAAGGAAAGAATTGAAACTAGTAGAAGGAATTATGTAGACGATTCTGCTGCCAATATTTGCCAACTTGAAAAGGAGTTTTTTTCTGATGAAGTAGAGGAGCCTGTTGTAACTGGATTGCAACATCAAAATGAATGTGATGCAAATGAAGGTCCTCGAGAGTCACGTGATTTTGGATGTTTTAATCCTGGAAAAACTCCAGATAATAGCCAGTATGATCTTGCATTAGATTTGAACATTGGAAGAAAGCAAATTTTAGAAGAGGATTATCTAACAGGAGAATTGAAAGATGATGATTTTAGAGAATTGGTTCAAAAATTGAATGTGAAACAGAAAGAGTTCTTTTACCATGTGTTGCACTGGATAAAAACAAAGAAAGATCCAATTTATCATTTTCTCAGTGGTGGTGCTGGTGTTGGTAAAAGTGTATTGCTTAGAGCACTCTATCAAGCACTGATAAAGTATTTCTCGCACAAAGCTGGAGAAAACCCTGATGAAGTGAAAGTTATAATCTGTGCACCAACAGGAAAAGCAGCCTTCAATGTTGGTGGATCAACAATTCATTCTGTTTTTAACATTCCTGCAGAACAAGGATTCAACTATAAACCATTAGATATGCAACAACTGGGAAGTTTTCAAGCAAAATTTAAGTCATTAAAAGTAGTATTTATTGATGAAATCTCAATGGTTGGGAGGAAAATGTTTAATTATATTAATTTACGACTTCAAGAAATAATGGGCTGTTTGACACCATTTGGGGGAATTTCAGTGATAGCATTTGGAGATTTGTTCCAATTAAAACCAGTGATGGATCAGTGGATTTTCAAATCTAATTTTAACAGTGAAAATCAGGAAATTTTGGCACCAAATTTGTGGGTTGATCATTTTCTTTTCTTTGAATTGGATCAAATTATGCGCCAAAAAGATGATATACTGTTTGCTCAGATTCTCAACAGGTTAAGAGAAGGTCAGCATTCTGTTGAAGATATTGACATTTTAAAGAAAAGAATAATGCAAGAAAATGAACAAACAAGAAATATGCCTCATTTATTTCCTACAAGAGCAGAAGTTTACAATTATAATAGGAATACTTTTGATCAGTTAGATGAATCAAGGAAAACAGTTATAGAGGCTATCGATACAATTTCAGGAGAATTGCCTATTATATTAACAGAAAAAATATTGTCAAAAGTCCCAGATGATGCAACAAAGACAAAGGGATTAATGAAGTATTTGTGTTTGGGTGAAGACCTTCCAGCTGAAATATGTGTCAATATTGATGTGATAGATGGTTTGACAAATGGCACTCCATGTGTTGTTAAAAAGCTAGACTTTCGAGTTCTTGACTCAGCTAGATGTAGCATTGTGTGGGTTAAGTTTTTCTCTGAAGATATTGGCAAAAAATGTAGATCGCAATTTAAACACTTGTTTAATAGTTGTATTTCATCTTCATGGACTCCAATATTGGAGATTACAAGAAAGTTTAATTTCAATTATTACAAATCTTTTTGCATAACACGACGTCAATTTCCATTAACCCTTGCAGCAGCAAAAACTGTGCACAAAGCACAAGGATGTACATTGGAAAATGCAGTTATTGGACTTGGGAGTAAAAAGATGGAGCACCTCTATTATGTTGCTTTAAGTCGTGTCCAAAATTTGTCGTCTGTTTATTTGTTAAACTTTGAGGAGAGATGTATTAAAATTTCAGAGTTAGTAGTAGAAGAAATGAATAGGTTGAGAACTTCAGCTCAAATTCTTGTATCTATTCCTATTTTGTACAGTCTTCCTCAAAATGTCATGTCAATTCTCTTTCAAAACTGTAGATCTTTAAAGAGGCACTTTGTTGATATAAGACGAGAGAAAAATTTGCTCACAGCAAATGTATTGGCCTTTGCTGAAACATGTCTGAACTCCACAGATAAATCTGAAGATTATGAATTAATGGGATTTGATTTATTTCGAAATGATGATTCTTGCTGTAGGGAAAGACCATATCATGGTACTGTTGTATATTCTCAATTTCTTCCAAATGTATTCAAAGTGGAAAATGTTTCAAAGGTAGAATTAACATATGGACATATCATACATGAAAATTCAAAGATAAATATCTGCTTTGTTTACTGCCCTCCAAAGATTGCATCGTTTGATCTATTTAAGAAAATTTTTGCTTATTTACACAGCAAATATGATCTTAGAATACCACATATAATCATGGGAGACTTCAATTTAGATTTTCATCATGTAAAAATGTTTCCGAATTATTTAAGATCGGCATATTCTCTGTACCAATTAATTGACTCTGCTACAACAAATTATGATTCAATCTTAGACCATATATATACAAATATTGATAAAAGTCGAATTCATTCCACTGGAGTGTTAGAGTCATATTTCTCAGATCATAAACCCATCTTTATTGCTTTGAAGTAATTTGCAAGAATTCTGTACATGTATTTTTTTTTAACATAGATGAAAACCCTTAAGGAAATTTTTGAGGACAGTGGGGCAGCGAGTGCACCATATAACACAGCACTGAAAGTCCAAATTTGTGGCTTAGGACAAACCTCTTCCTACAAAAATGCAAGTGGGGAGCAAAGGCAATCCCTGACCATGGGGATTGCTGACAGAACAATGGCAGCAAAAGGAATTTTGTACGATGTGTCAAAGGCCAGTTCGCTGAAAGTGGGGAGCACCGTGATGCTTCTCAATGTCATCGTTAAGAAGGAAAGTAGAAGCATTGTGATGACCAACAGATCTAAACTTCTAAAGACTGGCCCCTTTACAGAGGCACTACCAGCTCAGATAGTACAGCAAGGTCTGCAACTTGCCTGTCCTCCACCAGCTGAATTGGTGGCCATCAACAAGATCAAAACATCCCCCGTCAAGACCATGGTGTCCATCAGAGGGCAGGTGGTGTCTGTAAGTAACTCTCAATTTCAGTTGGCTACTTTAATATTTTATGACTCTCTCTTTCTCTCTCTTGATATATATATATCATGCAAATAAGATTTCTTTTCTTGCAGGAGGAAATGGAAAGGACTGTCAAAGTTAGTGGAGAAGACACAGCTGTAAGAAGTTTTAAAATCAAAGATGACACAGCTTCCTGCAAAGTATCTCTTTGGAGAGACCTAAGCAAAACAAAAACAGCAGTGGGGAGTCACTTTGAAATTACGAATGTCATTGTGCAGGTGTACAATGACGAAAAGTCGGTGTCCACCACATCAAGGACCAAGTTGCTGGTAAGGATAACTTCTATGTGCAACATGTTTAGTAAATTTTTCATTGTCTTTTATATTGCTGTTTACTTGGCCAAAAATATTGATTACTTAAAAATACATATTTTTATTACATTTTCAACAGTGAAATACTGTGATTTATTCATTGAATAAAAGTGATATTCTCTCACAGTGTGAAAGGATACCAAAGTTATATTCTTTCACAGTGTGAAAGGATATCAAAGTAAGTAAAATATAATTTCTGGCCTGTAATAAGATTGAGAAAGAATTAAACCATTTTGAATGAGACTAAAACTGCCAATTTCTTCCCAAATATGTTGCTAAAATCCATATTACAATGTTTTTAATCTCAAAACTGCTAAGGTATGGCGTCTCAACTGCTCAATTATGACGTCGCAGCCTATGACACAGTGTTAAGAAAAGACAGAGACAAAGAGAAAATCAAAGAAAATGTAATAAACAGAAGATTCAATGTTTTGTAGTTGAATATGGAATTTATTTCACTCGTGAGACAGGATTTTTTTGATATTTTCACTCGTGCTTCGCACTCGTGAAAATATCAAAAAATCCTGTCCCACTCGTGAAATAAATTCCATAACTAACTACAAAACATTGAATATCCTCTATATATATCTATTTCGCACTGGATTAAATATAGTCTCATTCTCTAAAATATCATTGGTCACCAATGGTTGGTGTACACTTTTCATATTTAATTATTGTAGCCAATTACTGCCCCAGATGTGAAGAAGAGAGTTGCATTCATAGCCTTTGAGGTGGTAGACAATGGATTCTTTTCCCTAACAGGAGATCTGGATGATGGAGATTATCCCGAGTTTCTGATCAAGACTGGCCTCCTTGCGAAAGCTCTTCAATGCCAGCCAAAAGAAGTGGAAGTTCGCTTGTTGTCAAAACTGCCACTTAAAGCAGATATAATTATCAAAGAAAAAGAGGTCAAAGAGATCCAGATTCAGCCTCAGTAATGTCATGTTGAACTTGGGATTCAGGGATGTACTGTAAAATGATTCAGAATTTTGCAAAGTTTTGTTTGTTTATTTTTTTTCATATTCTTCTTTTTATGTTTGAGTTCAAGTTCATTTTACCTCCAAGATCTTGCCATTTTCAGCAAAATTTTTGATACCTCTTGAATCTATGGAGATTTTTTGAAATGTGCAGTGTTTCCTTTTTACAGTAATATTGCTTTTGTATATGTTTGTCATGATGTAAAAGGTAATAGAAATAGAAACTTAGTAGTGAAATATTTTTGATTGATATTTGTAGATACTTGGTAGTTAAATCTTAGGGATAATTATAGAAATGGATGAAATTATGTTTTTCAATGTCAAATTTGCCTTCAAAGTAAACTTCATGCAGTGAAGAACATGAATTCTATAGTTTTAACAGTTTTAATGTTTTGATCATTTTCTGTTTAATTTTGTGGGGTACAGCACTTCTGAATATAGACCATCATGAGAGAACTGAAATTTGAGTGTATTTAGTCCTCATGAAGTTGAAAGTTTTTGTTTATTTTCTTTTTAATCTGTTCCTCAGGCCCTTAAGTACTCCGGTTTTGCAGAATTTTTTATTTTTTTTTTTTTTGGATAAGTTGAAACTTTTCTCCGTTTTATCCAAGGGCAATTTTATAATTGTTTAATTTGAAATATAGTGAAAGAAGCATTGAATGTATATTTAATATTGTTTTGTAAATTTTTTCTTGAGGTAGGGATTGATTTGAATGAAATTGTAGGTTTTAGTATCTGTTATAAATATTGCTTATTCTCTTTTAAATTTTTCTGACACAGGACAGTTGAAATTTTGACTGATATTTGAATTAATTTGTATGATATTTTTATTTCTGAAGTATAAACTTGTCTTTGACTGCAGCTTCCGTTCTTTCTGAAAAATGTGTTTGACTGCAGCCTCCTCCTCCCTTTTTTTTTTTTTTTTTTTTTTTTTTTTTTTGAGAAGGATCATTGCTGATGTTTTAATATGATGCACGGAATATACTTTAACATTGAATTTGTAAATATTCTTGTGATATGGAAGTAGATTTATCTTTTGATAAAGGTCAGTTAAGTTTAAACTTTTTCATTTTTAATTAGACAGTTTCATTAAATGTCAAATGCAGTATTGGCTGAAGTCCCCCTCCTTTTTTTTTTTTTTTTTTTTTTGAAAAATCATTGCTGAAGTATTAATATGTTGCATGGAATATACTTGTAACATTGAATTTGTAAATATTCTTGTGATATGATTTAGAAGTAGATTTATCTTTTGATTAAGGAGTGTTAAGTTTAAACTTCTTCATTGTTAATTAGACAGTTTTATTGAATGTCAAATGCAGTATTGATGTGAAATTTCAAGCTCCACTGAAAGGAGATACTACATAATTCAATGAATTGTTTTGGAGTTTCTTAAGCATTTTTTGTGGTGTCAACATTGCTTGTGTGTACAGCATATCTTAAATATCAGATTTGGAATTAGTATTTTTCAAAAGTCTGATAACCTTATCCCTCTTCAATACAATACACTCCAAAAAATTCTACATGCTTGACAATGCATTTTGTAAAAAATCCTTGCACTCAGCTTTTTTTCATTTGTGAAATAAATTTCAGTTTCCATTCATTCTTCATATTTTTATCATTATCCTTTGATAAATTTATCAAATCCATCAAGTCATACCAATCACTCAAATATTGTGCCTCTATTCAGAGACTTCCACATTGAGCATTAAAGAATACTGTAATCTTGTGCCAAATTTACTAATGATCTTTCATGCCATACACTAACTGTTTATAGTGCCCATAAAAAATATTGTTTTCATTTTATACAGAATACTACATTTGTTACCTTGTGCCAAATTTACTTGTCATATTTATCACTGTAAAAACTGTTCATCCTTAAGCATATTTTTTATTATTGTTTTATGTACACTTCCTTGTTGAGTTTTGAAAGAAATATTTGATCATATTAAGAAAACTTAATACCTCATATGTATGCCACTATGTAAGATGTTAGCAGATAAAATATTTCCTGCTTCTTTAAAAGATGAAAATGGTGTTCAACTGTATTGTTTGCATTTCTAATATTTGAAAATGCCAACTGCATACTGTAATTGGAATATTTTACAAACATTTCACAAAAATATCTCAAATTTTGTTTTGGTTATTTTTTTTTTGCTTACATTTGATAAGCATGACATTCCACAACATGCTCTAATTTTTATGACGTCGAGCTCTTGGAGCTCGAACGTCATCTAGCGATCGGCCAAGTGAAATCGCCAAGGGATGTACGCGACCGAATGTGTCAGTGGATGCATCCGCAATAGAAAATAGCAATAGCTATAAACCAATTTCTTTTAACACGCTCACAATGAATAATTATAGCTTGAAAATGAAATTGCATCAATTGTATCTACAATTAATTCTTTTACAAAACAACGATATTATGTTTTATTTTCACACAATAAAAACGTGATGGTTGTTGCGGATGAATTTCTACAGAAAGGTGCGTCGATATGACATGAATAACATTTTGGAATGATAACCGTGGAACACAAACAACCCAACAGGCGGTAAAATAATTTACAAAATTACATAAACACGAATACTATAAGACTGAAAAGATTGAATTTGTAAATCTTAGCTTTACTTTTACAATCTTCTGACCAACTTTATCCTAAAAACCGATGATGTTGACCAGTATTACTGTATTTCTCCATTTCCTCCAATATACCACCCCCTATCGTAACTCGATCGTACGTGTAACAGAGTAGAGTCATGGTTGTAGTTTAGATGCAATCACCAAAACAACGCTTTGACATTGGCAATTAGAAAGAATAATATATAAATTCATGAAGTCCTTCATAGTTCTTCAATTGACTGAAAAGATATTAGTTTGATATTTAGCATGAACATGTTCGATGGTGTCTGGTCAATTCGAACCCTGCTCCATTCGGACCATGACATAAGGCCCCAGACTGTAATTGTGACATTTTGTTTAAAACTATTTTTTTATTATTATTATTATTATGTCACCTGAGTCACTCACTCGACCTATTGCTATCTTCAGATTCTTTTGAAATTATTTTTCTTGTTCGACGTCATTGAAGCCTTTCAGGCTTTTGATTTTATATTTTCACTGGTGCTTCACATTCGTGAAAATACTTAAAAAAAATATATTGAATATCCTCTATTTAAATAATAAAAGAGATGACAAAAAAAGAAAATGAGGATGGAAATTTCCAGTGACCCCCCCCCCCCCCCCCCCACCACACACATTTTTGGTTGCAGTATGGTCAAATCTTTAGCAGTCAATGTATCCAGAATTATTTCTATGGAAAAGAGAAACTCGGAAGTTAATACCCCTACAGCTCCCCCCTCCACCCCACCCCATAATAGGTTTTTAGATTTTGGTCAATTTCTGCACATTTATGTTGTCAAAGTATTGCTTTGACACTTGACAAGTGTACTACTTTTATACCATTTGTCACACTTGTCACTTTTTGCTTTCATCCTGCCCTGCCCCCCTCTTCCCCCCCATCCCCCCTTCCTCCTCCACTTTTTAAAACCATTTTAAGTGTTTGTCCGATGGAGACGAACTTATAGTCATCTAAAATGTTTGATCTCTGACATTTCAACAAAGTACTACAGTCCCTGAAACGTTCTACTTTCCCACTTGAACGGTGAGCGAACGCTGAACGAACGGTGAACGAACCCTGAACGAACGCAGAGCGAACGGTGAGTGAACAATGTGTGAACGCTGAACGCAACTTGGTGAACGATGCGTGAACGCTGAACGGTGAGCGAGCGCAGAACGCGAACGGAGCGCAAACGCGAGCGCAAAGTGAACGGTGAACGAACGGTGAACGCAAGATGAACGATTTATTCGGAATGCCTCTGATCTTTTCCTTGCATTGAAACTATTCTATTGTATTCTTATGCCTAGTTCTAAAAAAAAAAATAATAAATAAATAAACAAATCAATGAAAATTGTTCTAGGAAAGACGATACATGCACATTAAGTGAAATTATTAATTTAAGTTTCTTACAATATTTTCTGCACATATGTACGATGTTTAAATTCATTTTTTTAATAACACGCTGTAAAACATTGTAATTGTTACCGAACGCTGTAGTATAACAGATGAAATTAATCTAGTTGTAAAATAAATATGTTTATTCTTATTTGATATATAAAACTATTTCAAATAATGTGGATTTTAGAAGAGAAAACTATGGACTTATAGAATGAATTACAACGGTTGTAACAGCCATACAAGGGGATTCCATGTGAAATAAAAGTTACGGTGAAAAATATCATTACTGGAGAATCACCTTGGTTATACAAATGATAATCATGTTATAATGGCATTTCTCTCTCTCTAATTAAAGACTTTATATATGTAAAGTAGAAAAAAATTCTTTAATGTATTACAATTTAAACAAATATTTTTTTAAACCACACTATCAATTTAATTCGCTCTAAAGATATTTAATTAACTGGATATCTGCAGTACTGTTTATCATTCTCAGAACAAGTTCTTACATGTATTTCTGTATTATTTGAAAAAAAAATGTGATAGAAATAAATATTTTCGTATTTTTGCTGCAGTTGGTAAATTAATTGATTTCGATTATTATCTATCCATTTACGATTTGTCGTCTTTAACATCAAAGAAAAATGTTGCAGTACTTGAAGTATCAGTATTTTGACCGTATTTAAATTTAATTTTTCAGCATCGCTCTACATACATGTAGGTACATACATGTACTTATAACAACATTTATTTTCCAGTAAAATTTTATAAATAACCTAACAGCTAAGTTACAACAATAAAAATAAATATTGTAGATAATTTTTTTCCCATGAAATAATGATTCTTTAAACACGGTATGTTATTTATTAAAATCAAAACCTGTAAATCCTTACTTAAAAAAAGATAAGTCCTTTCACTTCGGAGTTCCAAATGACACTGAAGACTGAACGATAAGTGAACGCTGAACGCAAAGTGAACGAACGAAGAGCGAACGTTGAACGCTTTGTGAACGGTGAACGCGAGCGCACGTTGAACGCTGAACGCAAAACTGTGAACGGAGAGCGAACGGTGAACGCACGCTGAACGAACGGTGAACGCACGCTGAACAAACGGTGAACGAACGGTGAGCGAACGGAAAAATGGGAAAGTAGAACGTTTCAGGGACTGTACTAAGTGTTATTTACAGTGAAACTTTGTTAACTCGAATCCTCAGATATTTCTAAGTTTTATTTGGTCCAATCACGTTTAAGATAATGAGCGTTGACTGTATATATATTATGGGGGTATGTCCTGTATATCTTGTACTGATGAAGGTTAACTTGAGAATGACACAATAAAATATCCTGAGAGAAAGAGAGAGAAGGGAGCCCCCCCCCCTTTTTTTTTTTTTTTTTTTTTTACAATTTTTCTTTCTGAATTTTTAAACAATTGAATATACAATACGTACATTTTCCCTGATTTCATTTAAAAAAGAAATTCCATAACATGGTAGGTGAGTAAAGCAACTTGATATGTTTTTATTAGAAATATTACTAAAGATCTTATTTCCCAATGAATGAGGTTAAGATCAAACACAAAACGATGGAAATGTTCCTAAATGATTTGGACATCGGGATCGATATGCCTCTCGTTCCTCAATACGGATACAGATACTTATACGGATACGTTAGATAGAACAATCTCTAATACTAAATAAATAAAACTTGTTTACTTATTTAATTGCCATACACTTTGTGTCTATCCTTCAGTCTTTCTGTCTGTTTCTGTCTGTGTCTCTCTCTCTCTTCACAACCTTAATAAATATTCTTCAACACAATATATTGATGACAAAATGTACAAATGTTCACTGTACATATTGTCATCGAAGACAAAATTTGTCAGTACGCGACAGTACATTTTTTTGTCCATTATGCAAGAGGAAAAAAGGCTCATCTTGGTACATATTGTGTTGGCAACGATATGTGCAGATGGGTGACAATATGTGCAGTGATGGTAGGTACATATTGTCGATGATGACAGTATGTACAGAATGACAATATGTACTGTCAAATGGGGCTACAATATGGGGTTAGAATTTTTCATGTGATTAAAGATAGAATTTTTTAAAAAAAATCTTACAATGAAGAACAGGAGGACCAGGGGGAGCATTGTGGCCTGTGGGCCTCTTGTAAATTATCTCATGATGTAGCTTCTTATATTCTCTCTTTTGATTAAAATATGATACAAATGTAAAGTCTTTCTTTGTCAAATTTCACTCCATGATTGGAAGGTTGTGTGTTCGAATCACGGCCGCGACTGACCTAATGTCGATAAAAAATAGGTAGCAACTGTTTCTTCGCCAAGTGCTCAGCACTTTAAGTGAAAGTTGTGGGTCCTTGGGACAAGACCTTAGAAAAACTGAGGCCCTGTGTCATGGTAGGCGTTGGCACAATAAGAACCCTCACTACTCAATGGTCCTGAGTGCCAAGTAAAGGTCAAAATTTGAAGCCCTTCATGGGTATATGATGATGTCTCTATATGAGTGAAAATTCTCTAACGGGATGTAATACAGCATACAATCAATCAATCAATCTTTGTCAAACTTAAACAGCTGTCATTTAAATTTGAAGAGAAAGGTATTTGAAATATTTTGACACAGAATTAAATTGTAAAAGTGAATAATAATAGAGATGTGGGAATTCTTTACTTTGATGTGGTTAGGAAGCATTCAATTTAGATATTGAGATGTAACGTTTTCATCTGATTTGTAGACTGAATGTCAACCAGAGCAGTGTTCACAAATGACAGCTACAGAGCAATGGATATTTTTATGTGCTGCTCATAAAACACCCAAAGAGGTACATGTGCTTTACCTTAACTATGATTTCCTTTTTATGAAATAAATAATGATAATCTGTATCAATAACCGACTTGTCGAAATTTTGAAATCACTGTCAGACATTTGGTCTGACAAAGTCAAATGTTCTGTTGGACTGGACAAAGTTTTGTCAGACCAGATACATGTACTTTATTTTGACGCTGAGAAAGAAAAATAAATAACTGCACTAAAATGCCCTTTATTATTTTCAACAGCCTTCAATCTCACAACTTTCTTTTCTTAGAGTCTTTAATCAGAGACATAAATGGCACGTTTTATGTCTTTGCTGTAACAAATTTAATTGACCATCGTCACCACACGGCCATTTCTGCTGTTTTTGTGACCTTTACCTGCGCACCACGATCCCGATCTTTTTAAAATTTGCTTCACTCTCGATTTTTTTCAAACGGTCATTTGACTGACATTTTCTTGAGAGTTATTGGTCCAGACAATTTTTTATTGGCCTTGCCGACAGGACTGACGGATTTCGACAAGTCTGCAATAAATGGAAGTCATATGGCTGTACAACTGCACTGATGGTAAAAAGTATAGCTGTAACTGAAGTGATTGTAAGAGTATGGCTGTACATAAGGAGATAGATATTAATATGTTTTGCTGATGTCATAAGTTGCTATTAAATGTCAAGGTATTGATTTCAGTGTCCAGCCATTGACTACACCAGACACACACTGGATGGAGCAGCATGTCTACTTAACAGTAACAAATATTTCCCCAGCAGGTACATCTTATTTAAGCTAAACAAGACTCATACATAAGCATACACCATATTAGTTTTCCCATCTCTGATATTAGCACTGGGGTATACCCTTTACATTCTTTACACCTGACTGCTTTCTTGTCATGAGTATATACGTGGAATGGACAAATGTTTTGTGTTGGTTATCTGATGCCCTGTTCACACGGAGAGTTTAATTCCAGTGAAACGTAAGTAGTGTACTGTGAATTAAATTTGAATCATGTTCACATGGAGAATTTAATGCGAATTAGTTTAATTCGAAATAATTTAATTTTGTTTGTATTCTAGCGTCTGATTGGTTAATATCCAAAAAGGAACACAAATTATTTTTGTATAACCTGGTTTGGTATGGGGGGCCCCCCCCCCCCACCCCCGACAACCAGCTGAATCATCTGTATCCATACAACACTCTCATTTCCAGTCCTCGGGATTCATGGAAAATTCCAGATTTAATAAATGTACCATTAACTTCAAACAATAATTCAATCTTACCACATGTAAACAAACAACAAGGCTGCTAGGCCTATGTATCAGTTTTTACCTCCCCTCACTTCCCATCACTTCCGTTACTTCCGTAACTACGGTTGTAATATTGAGCGGCAAATTTGAACTAATAAAATGCAACAAAATTTTACACCCAGTTATTTAATGATTTTAAAATTAAATTATAAGGAATGACTTTAATCCTTGGCCAAATTATTCGAGTATAACCTGATTTGGGTCAGTTTACGCGAAGCGGATTTTAAAGCGTAAACTGACCCAAACCAGGTTATACTCGAATAATTTGGCCAAGAATTAGAGTCATTCCTAAATTAATTTACTGTGCATCAAATTACCCCTCAATAGCTTTGTGTGAACACTAAGCGAAGCTAATTTGAATTAAATTCTGACGCATGTGTAATACCAAAATTAAGCCACCTGCCACATGTTGGTCATCAGATATTAGTACTTAAGCTATTTTTTAGTGAAAAAGAAAAATTTAGTGTATCATTAAACATTTGTACAGACCCTGTGATGTTATGTCATATGTAATCTGCTCTGCATAAGGGGATGTGCTTTGCAAATGACGTCATAATAGACTTTCTATATAGAAAAGAAATTTAATTCGCATTAGTTAACTTCGCATTGACTGTTGTGTGAATGCAATTTAATTCGCATTAGTTTAATTTGCATTATTTTACTTCCAATTAATTTACTGCGAATTAAATATTTAATGTGCATTCGTGTGATCAGGGCATTATATTACCTTTTGTTTACATGTTATTGTATTTGTGTATTTGTATTAATTTTTACTGAACTTACTTTACTGTAACTTACATCAAGAATAGTGGTATGAATTATCTAATTAATAAGAAGTAATCCAAAATGGCTGACCAACAAAATGCTTGCTTTTATATCTAGAAACATGAAATAAAGAAAATGATTTTGATCACAAACTTTGGATTTTTTACTCTGGGAATACTTCCAATATATATGGGGAAGATGCAGGTTTATTTAATTGGGATTCCTGCTGAATTTCAGCCCCAGGTGAGCCCTAAAATTTAGTGACATGCAGTCATTTAAACACTGTTTATTTTGAAAGGTAGATAACCAAAACTGGAACTAATTGATAAATTTGCTAGTATATAATTTAACTCACTCGCTAAAATGTATCTTATGGTCACATTTAGCACGTATTCCCACTTAATTTTGAACCCTGCTCTTGTTATCTTTACAATTTACAACAGCAAAAATGGTGGGTGCCAGTAGTCAAATCTCAGGAATTTGGATGACAAAACCCACAAGGGAACCTTATGCTCCCACTTTTGAAATATTTTGACCTGAAAGAAAACTTAAATATTTTGATAGGTATAATTTTTTTACAGAAATTTTAAGTTGGGGAATACCACATACCTGGCGAATCATTTGAAATGAAAACTACAATGGATCAACTACATGTTTTAAAGTTTGAACAAAATGAAAATAAAACAATAGGTCACAGCTTACAGTCCCTGAAACGTTCTACTTTCCCATTTTTCCGTTCGCTCACCGTTCGTTCACCGTTTGTTCAGCGTGCGTTCACCGTTCGTTCACCGTGCGTTCACCGTTCGCTCTCCGTTCACAGTTTTGCGTTCACCGTGCGCTCGCGTTCACCGTTCACAAAGCGTTCAATGTTCGCTCTTCGTTCCGTTCATTTTTCGTTCACCTTGCGTTCAGCGTTCACCTATCGTTCAGTTTTCATTGTCATTCGGAACTCCGAAGTGAAAGGACTTATCTTTTTGTAGTTAAGGAGTTACAGGTTTTTTTAATTTATTAACTAACATATCGTGTTTGAAGAATCATTATTTCATGAGGAAAAATATCTACGATATATATTTATATTATTCTAACTTAGATGTTAGGTAATTTATTAAATTACTCTGGAAAATAAATGTTGTTACAAAATATAATAGAACTAGTTCTGAGAGTTATACATAGTACTGCGGATATCCTGTTAATTTATTATCTTTAGAACGAATTAAATTGATAGTGTGGTTAAAGGAAATATTTATTTAAAATGTAATGCACTACAGAATTTCTCTACTGTAATATGTAAAGTCTATAGTTATAGAGAAAAAAAATCTTTCTTCACCGTAACTTTATATATTTGCCATTCGATATGATTAATACCCCCCCCCTTTCCCCCTAAATCGGTGACTTAGTCAGTACTGTATTTCCAGAATATTTTAATTAACATTTTAAAAAAAAGCTACGGTCTTTTTTAGAACAAAAATTTCAGTCTCAAAACAAACATGCATCTAAAAAAGTCACAAAACAATAGTAGATCAAAATGTACACGTGTCGGCGGTGGTATTTGAAATTGGCAGAGAGTATGTTTCACATTCAAGTGTTAATGCCCAATGTATTTTACTAATTTATTATTCAAATGTTGGAATCAAATCTAGAAATGATAAAAATAAATGTTATAACTTGTTGGAAATACTCGCACTTCGTACTTCGATGTGACGAAACTTTAACACCTGCACAGTGTCGAATGATTTTGATTGACAGGACAAGCACGTGGACTTCGTGTGAACTTGAAGCAGGAAAATAAAAACGAGTATGACTGTCAACCAAATGGATAGGATTTGTTGATAAAAAAAAAGTTACTTTCACTGTCTGATATATTTAGAAAAAAATTTCAGAGTTTTTGTTTGATATAGGTACAAACATTTGGTGAAGCCTGAAAGGAGGGGGGGGGGGGGCTAAAACTGAATATTACTCTCTCTCTCTCTCATTTGTCTGTTTAATAAAAACTATAACACCATATTACTTAATTATCAAGTTCTGAAAATTGAATTTATAACAAATAATATGAATATGTATCTTTGTATCATCTTGTCCGAGTATAATCACGGCCATCTAGAGATACATGTAGACGTCTGCTCAATAAATCATAATAAAAAATAGAAATGACACATAATATATTATTGTATTAAAAATTTAAAATACGAGCGTATAAATGTAATTAATTTTTTTTCATTACTTTACACGAAATCGCCTTGACATGGAGATACATATATGAGTATAAGTTACAACCGCTTTAATTCATTCTATAAATCATAAGTTTTCTCTGATTTGTTATCAACTCAGAATAAACATTTTTATTTTCCAACTAAAAATAATATCTTTTATACTTCAGCGTTCGGCAACAATTGCAATGTTTTAATGCGATAAAAATCGTGTGATTAAAAACTTAATGTGCATGCATCGTCTTTCTTATGACAATTTTGGAGAATTTATTTTATTGACTTATTTATTCATTCATTTATTTGTTTGCTTATTTATTATTTGTTTTGTTTTTTTTGTTTGGCACCTGACATTATAATACAATAAAATAGTTTCAATGCAAGAAAAAGATCAGAGGCATTTCGAATATATCGTTCATCTTGCATTCACCGTTCGTTCACCGTTCACTTTGCGTTCGCGTTTGCGCTCCGTTTGCGTTCTGCGTTCGCTCACCGTTCACACATCGTTCACCAAGTTGCGTTCAGCGTTCACACATCGTTCACTCACTGTTCGCTCTGCGTTCGTTCAGCGTTCGTTCACCGTTCGTTCAGCGTTCGCTCAACGTTCAAGTGGGAAAGTAGAACGTTTCAGGGACTGTATTTCCAATCAAGGCTAACAGAGATTGAGGCATGAAAGAGATAGGACTGTAGCCAAAGATAAAGACAGTGATCAACTATAAAATAAATTTGCATAAAAAATCATAAAATAGATACAAAGCAAGCTCAGTTGTGCTTTAAAATGTTACATGTGCATAAAAATTATTAGAGAGGTAGTTCCCAAATTGAAATGAAGTAGCAATATGTTCACTTGTCTATCCAGAAATATTTTCAATAAATATCTAAGCTATTAAAATTTACAAACAAATTTTGCAATCAATGAAGTTCTGTTTATTTTTTGTTTTATCAGAGCTTTTAATAAATGTTTATCTACCCCCAGACCACAATATCTTACTTGGTGATTTGTAGGGAAAAAATAGTAAAAAATCTTTTTTTCAAGAACAGCAGGGCCAAGGTCAGTCATATCAATATGCAAGCATACTAAGGTAACCAGATTTAAGTTGTTCATATCCTGGCTTTAGTGGGCTGGGTTGGGGTTATAAAAAGTCAAAGCTTACATTAGAAGAAAGATAGAGGAAAATTTAAAAGTTCAATAGAAAATATTGTAATTTGTATGATATTACAGTCACTGTATTGTAATAGGAATCACATAATACATATTGTACCATACCACCCTTTTGTTTTTTCAGGGTTTGTATAAAGGAGTCATCAGTAAACAAGCTGGGTTCTGTATGTAGAAGGGTATACAGGATATTCTCTCATGCCTACTTTCATCATAGAACCCTATTTGATGAGTATGAGGTAGAATTTTGATTACTTATCACTGATTTTTATACCTCCAAAAACAAATATTGGGAGGGTACATTTGGTATTGTCATGTCTGTCTGTCTCTCCATCTGTTTGTAGACTTTTTTCCAAACTCCATAGAATACCAAGTACCATTCCTTTTTTAAAGATTGATTTATCAATTTTATAATAAAGATTAGACATTTTTAAATAAAAAATAACTATTGCATGAATGAGGAGTGAAATAAATGAAACAGATGTTTTTGTGAAACACTGATGCTCCCATATGGCAGCCCGTGGCGAGGATTAAAGTTTCTTAAATGCAAATCAAACTCCAAAGTGAAGATATCAAAAATGTTGGTACTCAAAGAAAATTTGTGTCAAAAGGAATACAGCTGTGAAAGATGAAAGCCCTAGCACCAACTGTTTAAAAGTTATGACCAAGGTTAAAGTTTTCTAAAAGTAGGTTAAACTCCAAGGTCAAGGTTAAAAGGTCAGTATTGTTGGTACCCAAAGGAAGGTCTTGCCACAAGGAATATACATGTGAAATATGAAAGCCCTTGCACCAACTGTTCAAAAGTTTAGGCCAAGGTTGAGGTTTTAAAAGTAGGTCAAGCTCCAAGGTCAGAGACAAAAGGTCAAAACTATTGGTACCTTAGGGAAAGACTTATCACAAGGAACACACATGTGAAATATGAAAGCCCTAGTACCAACTGTTTAAAAATTTTGACCAAGGTTAAAGTTTTCTAAAAGTAGGTCAAAATCTAAGGTCAAGGTTAAAAGGTCAAAATAGTTGGTACCCAAAGGAAGGTCTTGCCTCAAGGAATATACATGTGAAATATGAAAGCCCTTGCACCAACTGTTCAAAAGTTATGGTCAAGGTTGAGGTTTTTCAAAGGTAGGTCAAACTCCAAGGTCAAGGTCAAAAAGAAAATTATTGTACCCAAGGAAGTGTCTTATCATAAGGAACACACATGTGAAGTATTTCACCTGTGTATTCCATGTGACCAGACCTTTCTTTGGGTACCCACAGTTTGACTGTTTGACCATGTAGCTTGACCTGTTTTTGGAAGAAATCATTTTCAACCTTGGCAATAACTTTTGAACAGTTGGTGCTAGGGCTCTCATATATCACATGTGTATTCCCTGTGACCAGGCCTTTCTTGGGGTACCAACATTTTTTGGCCTGATGACCTTGATGTTTTGAGTATGATCTACATTAGGAAAGAACTTAAACCTTGGTAGTGTTAAATCTAAAGCATACTAGCAGGGCTTGATGCCATGCCCTTTTTTCTCAGCACCATGTCCTTTTTTTCCAGCGCCATGTCCTTTTTGCTTGCCAAAAATTAAAAAATGCCCAACAGTGGTGAGATTGACTAGCTGTTCTGTTTATTCAATATTCAGTGCATGCTGATTAGGAAATCTCTTCTCACTTGAACGCACACAGCCACCTGGCCAGGTAACATGGCTCAGGCAGTTAGGGGATAGGATCAAGTTCAAGTTCGTTTATTCTAGGGATGTCAAATCGGTCAATTTTTGATAATCGGTTACTCGGATGTTTTTCCAATCGAGTACCCGGGTACTCGGTAAAAATGAAAATACAACTGTGTTAATTTTCTTGAGCCCCGTTAAGCTCTTTTAAACCCCAACGCTGTTTTTATCACGTTTATAAGTGTATATAAACAATGGAGTGCAAGGGAAATGAATTTTGGTACTGAAATTATTTATAAAATAAACACAAAAGACACAATTAATACATCAAAAATTTACAAATGGTTTACATTTCTTGTTTAGATCTATTTCATCAACGCAAAAAGAAGGACAATCTGTTGCGCAGGTTTGTGGTGATTAACTAGCGAAAGGGAAGGAACGGACGTTGTTTTGATCGCTAGTCTAATACATGTATTATTCCATGTGTTGGTTGTTCCCCCCCATATACACTAAACTTACTACGGCAACTGACTTTCAACATTTTTTAATCTTAAGTTATTTCTAAATATTTCTTCACTTTTGAAGTGGGTAGCTTCATTTTTATGCATTTCCAACCCTGCCGTATATTAATTAAATAATTTAAAAATGATTTGGAAATAATAGACCATACGTAAACGATGTTCACTGAAAACAATCATTAAAGCCATCCAAAAATTAAGGACCACAATAGGTGGGAAAAGCTGTGTAACAGGTGATTGTTCACTAATTACTGTATGTAGACAACGACATGCTAATTACCGTATGCATATTTAAGTTATTTTTTGATAAGTTTTTGATAAAAATATGTATTTTGAAATAAGAAAAAATAAACATCCAAGTAACCGAGTACCATTTTTAGTATTCGATACTCGGACATTCGATCGAGTACCCGGTTAACCGGGTACTCGTTGACATCCCTAGTTTATTCACTAAAAACCGTGTAAATATATGGTACATGAGGACAAGGAAAAATATTTACAGCATATAAATTCAGGTCAGAGGTACAAGTATATGATATACATATTCAGAAAATGAAAGTGAAAGAGGACAATAAAGAAGAAAAAAAGATCAATACTTATAATACATACAGTCCCTGAAACGTTCTACTTTCCCACTTGAATGGTGAGCGAACGCTGAACGAACGGTGAACGAACGGTGAACGAACGCAGAGCAAACGGTGAGTGAACGATGTGTGAACGATGTGTGAACGCTGAACACAACTTGGTGAACGATGTGTGAACGGTGAACGGTGAGCGAACGCAGAACGTGAACGGAGCGCAAACGCGAGCGCAAAGTGAAGGGTGAACGCAAGATAAACGATTTATTCGGAATGCCTCTGATCTTTTCCTTGCATTGAAACTATTCTATTGTATTCTAATGCCTGGTGCTAAATAAATAATAAATAGATAAACAAATCAATGAAAATTGTCCTAAGAAAGACGATACATGGACATTAAGTAAAATTACTTTAAGTTTCTTACAATATTTTCTGCACATATGTACGACGACGTTTAAATTCAACTTTTTGATAGTACGATTTTTATCGCTGTAAAACATTGTAATTGTTACCTAACGCTGTAGTATAACAATGAAATTAATCTAGTTGTAAAATAAATATGTTTATTCTTATTTGATATATAAAACCATTACAAATAATGTGGATTTCAGATGAGAAAACTACGGACTTATAGAATGAATTACAATGGTTTTAACAACCATTTAAGGCGATTCCGTGTAAAATAATGAGAAAAAAAAAAATTTTACAAAGGTATGTGGACGTATAGCAAAAATACACTCGTATTTTAAAATTTTAATGCAATAATATATTTATGTGTCAGTTTTATGTTTTATGATGATTTATTGAGCAGACTTCTACATGTATCTGCAGACATTTCCCGGCCATGAATATGTATATATATATGTATATACTCGGACAAGATGATACAAAGAGGCAATTATATTATTTGTTATATATTAAATTTTCACAACTTGATATTTAAGTAATATGCTGTCATAGTTTTTATTACACAGACTAATGAGAGAGAGAGAGAGAGAGAGAGATTCGGTTTTAGCCCCCCCCCTTCCTCAAATGTTTGTACCTATATCAAACAAAAATTCTAAAAATTTTTCTAAATATATCAGGCAGTGAAAGTAACCATTTTTTTAAAATCAACAAATCCATTTTTTACAGTCATAATCGGTTTTTATTTTCCTGCTTCAAGTTCACATGAAGTCCACTGCATGACCTGTCAATCAAAATCATTCGACACTGTGCAGGTGTGAAAGTCTCGTCACACCGAAGGCAAAGTGTTAGTATTTCCAAGAAGTTTTAACATTTTTTCCTATCATTTCTAGATCTGATTCCAACATTTCTCAAAATAAATGAATAAATAAATGAATAAAATACATTGGGAATAAATACTTGGAATAATTAAGCCGCTTGAATTTGAAACATACTCCCTGCCAATTTAAAATATCACCGCCGGCACATGTATATTTTGAACTACTATTGTTTAATGACTTTGTTTAGATGCATGTTTGTTTTGAGACTGAAATTTTTGTGCTACAAAACACTTTAACTTCTTTTTAAATGTTAATTAAAATGTACTGGAAATACTAACTAAGTAACCGATTTAGGGGAAGGGGGGGGGGGCTCTTAATAATATCGAATGACAAACATTTAAAGTTACGGTGAAAAATATCATTACTGGAGAATCACTTTGGTTATACATGTATAAATGATAATCATGTTATACATGTAAAGGCATTTCTCTCTCTCTAATTAAAGACTTTATATATGTAAAGTAGAAAAAAATTCTTTAATGTATTACATTTTAAACAAATATTTTTTTTAAACCACACTATCAATTTAATTCGCTCTAAAGATATTTAATTAACTTGATATCCGCAGTACTGTTTGTCATTCTCAGAAAAAGTTCTAACATGTATTTCTGTATTATTTAAAAAAAATTGTGATAAAAATAAATATTTTCGTATTTTTGCTGCAGTTGGTAAATTATTTGACTTCGATTTTTATCTATCCATTAACGATTTGTCGTCTTTAACATAACAACAAAATGTTGCAGTGATTGAAGTATCAGTATTTTGCCCGTATTTAAATTTAATTTTCAGCATCGTTCTGCATAGGTACATACATGTACTTATAACATTTATTTTCCAGATAAATTTTATAAATAACCTAACAGCTAAGTTAGAATAATAAAAATAAATATTGTAGAAAATTTTTTTTCCATGAAATAATGATTCTTTAAACACGGTGTGTTTTTTATTAAATTCAAAACCTGTAAATCCTTACTTAAAAAAAGATAAGTCCTTTCACTTCGGAGTTCCGAATGACACTGAAAACTGAACGATAAGTGAACGCTGAACGCAAGGTGAACGCAAAGTGAACGAACGAAGAGCGAACAGTGAACGCTTTGTGAACAGTGAACGCGAGCGCACGGTGAACGCAAAACTGTGAACAGAGAGCGAACGGTGAACGCACGGTGAACGAAGGGTGAACGCATGCTGAACAAACGGTGAACGAACGGTGAGCGAACGGAAAAATGGGAAAGTAGAACGTTTCAGGGACTGTATAATAATGGTATAAATTGAGGAAAAAATCATGGAGGACAGACTAAATCATATATTTTTAATATATAAGTACAGAGTTTTTCCAGTGTCTTAGCATCTTGTTTTGTCATGAATTGAGAAAATTTAAATTTATTTGGTCTAGTAAAGTAGTATTCAGTAATATACTTTTTCCTAATGTTTGACAATGCAGTGCATTCAAGTTTAAAATGGAATTCATCAGCAACATGTTTGGTTTTACAAAGTGTACATAATCTTTCATTTAATGGTATACCTGCCCATCTTCCCAGCTCAACTGGTAGACGGTGATTAAAGTACAAAATTTTTCAAGTATTTTTCTAAACTTTAATGCCAAAATACTTAAATACTTTTCACATTCAAAATTTATTTTAAAAAGTTTATACACAACACCCTTGGATGAATTTTAATGTCAGCATGCCATTTTTGTATAAATTGATCCTGTAATCGTTGCTTTACAACAGTGGTAACCCAATCTTGATTAACACTAATACAAAACTGTCCATTGATAACATGAGAAAACATGATTTGTTTGCATTAGTTATGCAATAACTAATCCAATGTCAAAGACAAATTAAAACTTGTAAATTATTAAATAATTTAAATAGAAAGTAGGAAAATTAAAACAGTTGATGAAAAAATGTGAAAAACAAGACTGCTGTTTTCATCTAAATTATGTCAAACTTATATTGTACCAAAACTGAATGTCATATGACTGATGTGAGAAATGGGCATGGAAACATCAAAGTATGAAGGTAGTTTCTTTGAATGATACTGTGTTTTAACTTCTAGAGTGGACACTCTGAGGGTAAAATATAAGTTAGGAATGAGATTTATGGCTCATTTTAGTGGAATTTTTTGGTTATGGTCAGGTTTATGAATTTAATTACCTTTTAATTACTTTTATAAAAAAAGATTTCAGTATAATAATTAATGTAAAATGTAAATGTTTATAATTTTAAAGACATTAAAGAGTGCCCTCATGAAAACTTCTTGTGGCATAAAGTGCCCTTTTGATTTTTAGTTAACTATGCCCAGGGTTCTCCATCATTTCAAATTTAACTGTGGTGCAAGACTTGCACGAAGAGCTAAATTTTGCAGTCATTTTGTGACCAAATTCATGAAGAAACCACAGACCCCCCCCCCCCCCCCCCCCCCAACACACACACCAAACTACATGGGTATAATTATAAATAAACAAATGTTAAGTTATAGAATCTGAAAATAAAGGTACAAGAAATTACGAAGTTTGTCAATGATGTGTTTAATCCTGATTTAAAAAAAAAATTTAGTTTACAAAAGGTACATATACACCTACAGTGTTCATTAAACGGCAGAGGAAATTCTGGTAGGTCACACAATCAAGCTTTCATCTGAATAATATATTTGCAACTATTGGTCTCAGTTGACTTAAAGTCATATATGGCATATTTTTTATAACTTCAGACTAACTAAAATTAAAAAGATCTTTCTATTTGTTTTTTTACTTTTATATAAAGATAGGACTTTCCTGTAAATTTCACAATTTAAATCAATTGAGTTTTAAAGATATTAGAAATTTAAAACAATAAACGATTTATTTACCGACTCCGCATTTAATTAACAGACACAGTTTAAAATCAATTTAACTATGGAAACATGAGATTATTCAAGTTCAAAATCATTGGGAATTTTAATTTGAACATAAATAACATATATCGTGTTTATCTACACTCAATCTCGTATTTTTACTTTTAAGCTCAGATATGGCATACATATAGCTTTAAGGATACACCAAAGGTTTCCAAATGCCAGAATTTAATTTGCATGTAATTCTTTCATTATCAAAGATAACATAATAAAAGTATATATCATTTGAAAGCTTGTTAAATTTACTATTTAATTATCCTAATTTAAACTTTAATTAATAATTTATTTAAAAATTATTTAAATATTAATGTAAATTTTAGTGCACAAATATTTTATAAATCAACTTTTTTGTATTTAACCCCTAAAAGTGGTCATTTTACCTCAAGGTAGATTAAAGATTGAACTTAAAAACCGTATCTCAGATTTTTGATAAATCTTCTAATTCAAAAGTTACAGCCATTTGCCCTTCAATGTTACCAATTTATTGGCCTAATTTAACATTTCCCTCAATAATTCCAAAACTAAGCTAGATATCAAAAATACGAGATACGGTTTTGTGAACACACATTTGAGAAGCATCCCATCCAATTTTCAGAGAAAATGGTCAATAAATAAGGGAGCTGAATCCTTTGAAATAATACCACAAACTGTCTGATCTTACTTTACAGTAGAGGGCAAAAACCCATTACACGACAAAATCCGCCAAAGCTAGGAATATATGAAACCTTGGAGATTCAGCTTTGGATACCTGTCAGTTAGCCATATTTCCTATGCATATTCACAAGAATGGGAGGTTCTTTTCTGTATTTAGATGCTTTTAATTAAGTAAAATAGGTTCAATTCTGAATCAGAAAGATTTCCCGGCAAAATGGCAAGAGCTAAGCTCCACCTCCTATTTTATGGTCATCAGTGATCTGTTAGATCTCTTTCTCTAAATCTGGAGTCCCTGTAGTTTAATTACTGATAACCTCTGTGTGGCTAGTGAAGAATTCCCCAAGTGGTCACAGTGATTTATTGCGTCTTTCATGAGCAGGCAGTCCCAGATCAAATCAGAAGCTTCAATAACGGAACATTCAATGTGGTAGTGTTTATGTTTCATTATTGTTAAATAATTAGAAAACCATTTCATAATTACCAAGAATTTTACATGCATTATAAAGCAGTGATTAACTTCTTTTTCTTGTCCAAAAATCTCAAAATTGTTGAAAATCTAGAAAAAAGCCTTTGGTGTATCCTTAAGTATTTTAAAATTTCTGATTTAAAAAACACAGAAATTTAGAGTCATAAAATAAAATTTTGATGGATTATCTGTTGTTGACTTTTCAACATTAAATCAATTCATGATTACGATACACGTATGATTTCAAATCGGATTTGATTCACAGAGTCAAATCAATCTTAGAGACATGGTTTTGGTAACGCTAAGAAAGTTATTACGCCAGTATTGAACATTTCATTTGCAATTACCAAAAAAAATTGGTGTGTCTCTTTTCATTTATGCGTAAAGTCCAACAAAGTCTAGAAGATAATTGTCTAGAAGCCAAACAATGGGCCCTAATTTGAGTAAATTAATGATTACCTTAGAAAAAGGGTACATTTTTTGGAGGTTCATATTGAGACTTATACTTTTATCTTCCTGATTGATGACGATCTTAACTGTGGTGCTGACTTTTTAACTGTGGCGGGGCTGCCACGTTAAATGGCCCATGGAGAACCCTGCATGCCCTTTTTGGGGTCATGATTTGAATAATTTAGAATTTTAAGGTATATTTCTTGTGACAAGATCATACCTTAAATTAGGGTACCAATATATTTGACCTCTTTACTTTGAAGTTTGACCTACTTTTGCAAAATTTTACCAGACTTTTAACCTTGGCCATATTTTTGAACAGTTAGTGCTAGTGCTTTCATATTTCACATAGACAAGACCTTTCTTTGGGTACAATCATTTTTGACCTAGGAGTTTGACCTTCATTTGAAAAACTTTTAACCTTGGACGTAACTTTTAAATGGTTGAGGCTAGGGCTTTCATTTTTCACTTGTATTCCTTGTGTCAAGACCTTTTCTTTGGTACCAATATTTTTTATCTTGATCTTTGAGAATGACCAACTTTTGAAAAACTTTAATCTTGGCTATAACTTTTGAATGGTTGGTGGTAGGAATTTCCTATATTACATGTATATTACTCATGACAAGACTTTTCTCTGGGTACCTCTGAGTTTGACTAGTATTTGAAATATTTAACCTTGTTCTTAAGGACATACGCAACGTAGTTTGAACTTTATTGTCTTTTTCCCTGGAGTTGAAGAGTTCCAATACTTAAAGGAACTGTGTGCTACATTTAAATGTCTATATATGCTATTGTACACTTCTTCTAAAACAAGTTTGGATAAACAAAACATCTAGAATATATCCTTAGTAATTTTTGTATATTTTTCTTTGAATTATACAAGAATTTTTATCAATTGATATCTTTTCAAAACCCCTGGTAATGCATGCTGATTTTTTGTCTACGAACATCTGATGCCACTATAATCTTAAATTAAGAATATCTTGAAAAATTATCAGTAGGTAAGGTACTTTGCGTATGTCCTTAAGCTGCCATAGGGAGGCATCAGCATTTCACAAAATCATCTTCTTATTATATGTGTTGAGTGTGAGCATAGGGTATTTAGACAAGCTCAATGTCACATTATTTAGATTTGTCAAATTCTGAAGGTTTCAGAAATGTAAAATTGTAAAAAACAAAATTTTATTTTGAAGGATTATCAGGGGTGTCATATTTGGGCAAAGATTGCTTATGATCAAGAGGTCTGTCAGGACATGCCATGATTGTTTAAGTTACAGGTCACATGACTTGAAAGTGAAATATTTTTCGAGGCATGTCAATTTAATGTGTGGACTGGGATGTTCATATTATTTTTAGTTATAGGAAAATATTCTTCATAACCAGAAGTGCTTCCAGTGCTAGAGGTTTAACAATACAGCATACATGGATCCTATTGATAATAAGAGCTTACGATAAACATATTGTCAGACATAAACAGTTGAACTTCGGTATCTTGAACATGGATATGTCGAATTCCATGGATATGTTGATGTGATTGGGAAGTCCTAACCACATATTTCTTAACAATAGTAGTGCTATATAAATATATAAATAAATAAACAGTGTTAGTGCTCTGAGCTCAATATTTTTGCCTGCTTTGGGGTGCATTTGTTTAAACAATTTAATTCAGAATTTATTGAAAAAATATAGACATATTATAATACATCAAAATGTTCAGCAGAGATTTGATAGTCAGTTTTCATTCTTTGTGTAAACAAGTAGGTAATTTACAGATAAAGTGGATATATTATAAAAACACAACTTTTTCTTCATGGGACTAAACTTTTATTCACTAAGATGCTTACTGACGGTAATACAGACAAGTAATAGCTTTTCAAAAAGCTTGCCTGACTAATCAATCAATATCTATGGAATGTATGAGCAAGAGAGGTGCTAAACGTTTCTGTCATCAAGGAGCGACATAGTTGCGATACTTCATTACACAAGATGTACAATTGACTTTCTCAAATCTCATAACCAAATACTGCAGATTAACGAATATCTAAGACATGCCACTATTCAATCATTTATTAGTTAGCCCACGGGCTGACAAGTTACATTGGGATGAAACTCTAACTTTAAGTGCGATAGCGTAGATTATAATTTTGGGGAAAATAGTTAGATGATTCTAAAGAAATTCATATAACCGGTACATGTACTCTCTTACTAGAGGGCGCACTTCTCTGGTCAGTGATAGATTGATGAGACGGCCTCTTTTTCTAGACTGGTCTGTTTTCCGTCATTCTCAACGTCGAAGTAAATTATGAACAGTTTTAACTGCCTTTTCTTGAAGTGTTTGAGACAAAAAGGCTTCAATGCTGCTCTAGAACTCAAAGTAAATGGACTGTACACTTTATAGCTAGAGCAAAACAAGATACTAATTAAGATTGTTTAGTTTTTCTTTTCAATCGATTTCAGAACCTTTCTCATAATTATAATAACGTGCTTTTATATGAAATGAAAACTAGTACAGATCATGATGTCCTCTTCATTTTGCCGATTCTTTGCTTAGAACCTTACGGAAGTTAAGCTCATTCCTCTATGGGTACTGACCTACTATTGTCACTATCCTTGTTCATCACAAAGCATGAAATAATATGCTGACTTTCTAATCTGACTAATATGCTGGCTGACTTTCTAAGCTTTTTTAAAAACCTAACCTTGTAACGTACATTATTAATAAATGTAATATTGAAAGTAAAGGTGGGAAACAGACTGAATTGAGAAGGGATGTCCCATTTACTAGGTGGAGGGAGTTTGCTTATGATTGGACTAGTTCACTTATGGGATAAATAGTAAGAACAATCAGCAAATCCATTGCTTTAGTGTTGCCTGCCCTGTACAATGTGTTCTTTTAAAAATGAGATAAAATTTACTGTTAATAAAAAATCTGAAGCTTAAGAATCAGGTTAAAGAAATTATAAACGTTATTTATTTCCATAGAAGTTATCACACCCATTCAATAGAACAATCCAAGAAAAAGGCGCAAAGATAATTTACATGTGACATTTGGCGCGAAATGATTGTGTCACCCCTTTTGTAGAAGGCAAATGGACTGATCCAGTAGTTTAGAAACGCAGAAAAAATGTTACACGGACATGCCCATACAAAGAATTGCAAAGAATAACCATGTGCCTGCCAAAAAACTGAAGGAATTAAACACATCATTATTTTGCATCAGTACTGTAATACAATTATTTCTTCAGCAAACTGTATTTGTTTAAATGCAGGTAACAAATTCCAGTGTAAATCAGATTCAAGAAAATCTAGTTAATTAAAAATGATTGCTTAGTTTCGGATCTTGAAAAAATTAATCCTCATACTGCCTGACGCACGTGGCGTCAGGCAATAATTTTTAATACAGGGACATAGTTTTGGTACAACTTTTCAAAGTTTGTGTAGTCACATCATAAGAAATACCTTTGTCAAAAGTTGATGTCCGGCCATTGTTGATTTTACCTTGATGTAAAATCTCGACATTTGCCATATTTTTCTCTTAATGTGGTTTCTTTAAACTATTGTTTTCATTAGCCATGATATGATTGTTTTTATTTCTGTTGTGTTTATATGAAATAAAATACTTAGGATTGTTTTTAACTTAGATATATCAAAGTCTACACCCATGAATCCAACCTTGGCATGGGCTGATCGCCGTCTAGCAAATTTCACATTTAAAACATGTTTAGCATAATCTTCTTCACATAAAATGTCAAAAACATCTTCTAGTAAATATCTATCAAGTTTTTGGCTCTACTGGTCAGAGACCAGAAGAGCTTATGCAATAGTAAGGTGTCCGTCGTCCGTCCGTCTGTCTGTCTGTCTGTCCGTCTGTCTGTAAACAATTTTCAAAATGCTACTCCTCCTACAGTTTTGGTTTGATTTCAATATAACTTGGCACACAAGAAGACTACACTAAGATACATAGTTTAGTGCATCTGTTTTTGATTTCGATGAACGGTGTTGCCATGGTTACTAAAAATAGAAATTTCTGTAAAATTCCTTTAAAACGCTACTACTCCTACAGTTTTTGTCTGATTTCAATATAACTTGGCACACAAGTAGACTACACTAAGATACATAGTTTAGTGCATCGGTTTTTGATTTCGATAAACAGTGTTGCCATGGTTACTAAAAATAGAAATTTCTGTGAAATTCCTTTAAAATGCTACTCCTCCTACAATTTTGGTCTGATTTCAGTATAACTTGGCACACAAGTAGACTACACTAAGATACATAATTTAGTGCATCAGTTTTTGATTTTGGTGAACGGTGTTGCCATGGTTACTAAAGGTAGAAATTTTTGTGAAATTACTTTAAAACGCTACTCCTCCTACAGTTTTGGTCTGATTTTAATATAACTTGGCATACAAGTAAACTTCTCTAAGATACATAATTTAGTGCATCGGTTTTTGATTTTGATGAACGGTGTTGCAATGGTTACTAAAAATAGAAATTTTTGTGAAATTACTTTAAAACGCTACTCCTCCTACAGTTTTGGTCTGATTTTAATATAACTGGCACACAAGTAGACTACACTAAGATACATAGTTTAGTGCATCGGTTTTTGATTTTGATGAACAGTGTTGCCATGGTTACTAAAAATAGAAATTTCTGTGAAATTCCTTTAAAACGTTACTCCTCCTACAGTTTTGGTCTGATTTCAATCTAATTTGGCACGCAATTAGAATACACTACAATACATATTATGTATTTCAGTTTTTGATTTCAGTGAATGATGTTGTCATGGTTACTAAAAATAGAAATTTCTGTGAAATACTTTCAAAATGATACTCCTCCTACAGTTTTTGTTAGATTTCAATGTAACTTGGCACAGAAGAAGACTACATTAAGATACATAATTCTATTTATTGTTGCATGTTGCAAAGTTTCAAATCCAAGTGCTACTTTTCCTTTGTTATACAAACAGACCAGTAGAGCTACAGTCTCATCAGAGACTTCTGGTTTACTGTGATTTTGGTCTCTAAACAAGTTTACGAGCACATGTATTGAAAAATGTTTTCTTGAGTATGCCACCATTTTGAATCAAGTGGCATGACCTTTTCACCTGTCTAAATTTACACAGCCAATCACATTTCATGTAATTAATGGAATTTTAGCTCACCTGAGCTGAAGGCTCAAGTAAGCTTTTCTGATCAGATTTGGTCTGGCATCCATCTGTCTGTCTGTCTGTCCGTCTGTAAACTTTTCACATCATTTCCAAGTAACTATAAGCCCTATTTTGACCAAACTTGCATGGATGATACATCTAAGGATGTACACTACCAGACTTGCTTTGGATACTGGATATGACCTACATTTTCCAGATGAGTGACAGGTTAATGTTTTTGAGCAGGTCCATTACCAAGAAACTATAAGGGCTATGTGAACCAAACTTGCCTAGATGATGCATACTCTCATACTTGCTTCAGATGCTGGATCTGACTTGCATTTGGATGAGTGACTAGTTTAAAGTTTTAGGCAAGTCCATTCCCCAAGTAACTGCAAGCCCTATCAGACCAAATTGCATAAATGTTGCATCTAGGAATGCATGCTATTAGATTATTAGTTTTATGTGGGATAAACTAATAGTAAAGGCAACATTCATTGTGGTGAGCTTTGTAATCTCTGATTACCTATGTTTACCTTGACCTTTCCTTTGACCTTGACCTCACTTTTCTGAAATAAATGTTAAGCTCAGTTTCCAAGAAACCATTCAAGATAATTAAATCAAATCTAATATGCTGGTACATCTTGATGAGAGCTAGTTAACTGCATCAACATTTTTGACCTTGAATTTTCCCTTGACCTTGACTTCAATTCTTGTTCAGCGAAACTTAAAAAAAAAAACTGTTCAAGATATTTTCATCAAACTTCATAATTATGCTTAAAAATATTGATGAGAGCTATTCAATTGCATCAACATTTTTATGCCCCACCATGAATATGGCCGGGGCATATAGTGTTTGTCATGTCCGTCTTCTGTCCTTCTGTCTTTCCGTCCTTCCGTCTGTCCTTCCATCACACTTTGCGTTTAGCTCTGTTCAAAGCTCAGTTTCAAAGAAACTATCCAAGATATTTTTATCAAACTTCATATGCTGATAGATATTGATGAGAGCTATGCAACTGCATCAACATTTTTTGACCTTGACCTTTCCTTTGACCTTGACCTCACCTTTCTTAAATTAGTGTTTAGCTCAGTTTTAAAGATACCATTCAAGATAGTGAAATCAAACTTCATATGCTGATACATACTGATGAGAACTATCCAACTGCATCAATATTTTTTACCTTGACCTTTCGTTTGACCTTGACCTCACTTTTCTTAAATAAGTTTTTAGCTCAGTTTTAAAGATACCATTCAAGATAGTGTTATCAAACTTCATATGCTGATACATACTGATGAGAGCTATTCAACTGCATCAACAATTTTTGACCTTGACCTTTCCTTTGACCTTGACCTCACTTTTCTTAAATTAGTGTAGAACTTCATATGCTGATACATATTGATGAGAGCTATTCAACTGCATCAATGTTCTTTGACCTTGACCTTTCCTTTGACCTTGACCTCATTTTTTAGCTCTACTGGTAAGAGACCAGAAGAGCTTATGCGATAGTAAGGTGTCCGTCGTCCGTCCGTCTGTCTGTCTGTCCGTCCGTCTGTAAACAATTTTTCAAAATGCTACTCCTCCTACAGATTTGGTCTGATTTCAATATTACTTGGCACACAAGTAGACTACACTAAGATGCATAATTCTGTGTATTGGTTTTTGATTTCAATGAATGGTGTTTCCATGGTTACTAAAAATAGAAATTTCTGTGAAAAACATTCAAAATGCTACTCCTCCTACAGTTTTGATCTGATTTCAATATAACTTGGCACACAAGTAGACTATACTAAGATGCATAATTCTCTGTATCGGTTTTTGATTTCGATGAACGGTGTTGCCATGGTTACTAAAAATAGAAATTTCTGTGAAATACTTTCAAAATGCTACTCCTCCTACAGTTTTGGTCTGATTTCAATATTACTTGGCACGCAAGTTGACTACACTAAGATACATAATTCTGTGTATCGGTTTTTTATTTCTATGAACGGTGTTGCAATGGTTACTAAAAATAGAAATTTCTGTGAAATACTTTCAAAATGCTACTCCTCCTACAGTTTTGATCTGATTTCAATATTACTTGGCACACAAGTAGACTATATTAAGATGCATAATTCTGTGTATCGGTTTTTGATTTTGATGAACAGTGTTGCCATGGTTACTTAAAATAGAAATTTGTGTGAAATACATTCAAAATGCTACTCCTCCTACAGTTTTGATCTGATTTCAATATAACTTGGCACACAAGTAGACTATAATAAGATACATAATTCTGTGTATCGGTTTTTGATTTCAATGAACGGTGTTGCCATGGTTACTAAAAATAGAAATTTCTGTGAAATACTTTCAAAATGCTACTCCTCTTACAGTTTTGGTCTGATTTCAGTATAACTTGGCAAACAAGTAGACTACACTATGATACATAATTCTTTATATTGATTTTCTGATTTCGATGAACATTGTTGCCATGGTTACTTAAAATAGAAATTTTCTTGAAATACCTTCAAAATGCTACCCCTACAGTTTTGGTCTGATTTTAGTATTACTTAGCACACAAGTATACATAATTCTCTGTACCAGTTTCGGATTTCGATGAACAGTGTTGCCATGGTTACTAAAAATAGAAATTTTCTTGAAATACTTTCAAAACGCTACTCCTCCTACACTTTTTGTCTGATTTCAGTATAATGTGGCATACAAGTAGACTACAGAGATACATAATTGGTGTTATTGTTTTTTTCATTTTGTTGAATGATGTTGCCATGGTTACTTAAATCAAAATTTCTGTAAAATTGTTTTAAAAGGCTACTCCTCCTACAGTTTTAGTCTGATATAATAATAAATCTTGCCACAAAAGAGACTAAACCAAGGATCATCATTCTATTTATTGCTGTTGCAAAGTTTCAAGTCCAAGTGCTACTTTTATCTTCCTTTATAAATACAACCAGTAGAGCTACAGTCTCGTCAGAGACTTCTGGTCTTAAATTAGTGTCAAACTTCATATGCTGATACATACTGATGTAAGCTATTCAACTGCATCAATATTTTTTGACCTTGACCTTTACTTTGACCTTGACTTCACTTTTCTTAAATTAGTGTTTACCTCAGTTTTAAAGAAACCATTCATAATATTTTTATCAAACTTCATATGCTGATACATACTGATGTAACCTTTTCAACTGCATCAACAATTTTTGACCTTGACCTTTCCTTTGACCTTGACCTCACTTTTCTTAAATTAGTGTCAAACTTCATATGCTGATACATACTGATGAAAGCTATTCAACTGCATCAATATTTTCACATTGACCTTTCCTTTGACCTTGATCTCACTTTTCTCAATTTGTGTTAAAATGTTTCATTACTAATATACCCTTGGCAGGGCATTCATGTCCTGTGGACATATTTCTAGTTGACCTTGACCTTTCCTTTTACCTACAACTCACTTTTCTCAAAGAACAAGTGCACTTATGAGCCCTGGTAAAAGATGAAAAAATGAAGATTCAATTAAAGCATAATTTTTCATCTCACATCATCAACTGATATCTGAAATATAAGATTCAACAAATTTTAGTGCTGAAATTCATGTTTATACAAAAAGCAAAGCCATACAATGTGGTACGGGTCAGCCGACATTTGTGATTTTCTATAGTAAATCGTGGATGGGCATTCATTTCAAATCCTTTGTTTATTGTCAGCGTAACATTATACAAACTTGTGCCAAAGACAAAAGATGCATTTTACATTTATAAAACTTGTTTGAAAGTAGGAAATTTGTACAGCATTAGGCTGGTACTTAAAATGTTGAAAATGTATGAAAAGTTCAATGTTTTTCATATAGCAAGCGAGAGCTATTTATCTGTGTGACCTTTATTGAACCCACCTGTGGAATAAATTATTTTGAGTAGTCACATGAATTCTACCCAGTAAACATTCCTTAAAAGTGCTCACCGTAAAACACTGCCATGTTTTATATTGTTCGCCAAAGTCGTACCGCTTTAGAGATGTTGGCATGTATTAGGTTTTATGAAAAATGAGAGGGTAAATAGAGTTTAGTGTTGTTTAAAATGTCATCATACATAAAAATGTCAAACATTTTTAACATTAATGAAAGACAATTTTACCGGTGTTGAAACCCATAATATCACACAGTTATAAATAAATACAGTACATACATGACTGTACATATATTTAATATCAGGATAACCTATTAAAGCTTCAATGGGTTCTTAAAAATACAGATGAAAAAATAATCAACAATTATTTCAAGTTAATTATTACAACGCTAAATGAAAATGATTTGCACAAGCATTTTGACTCATTGTTACTTATGTATTCATCTCTACTGGTTTTAAATAACATCAATAACAAATAAATCAAACTTTGTTCTTAAATAGTAGTGCAGTAAAACAGTTCACTCTATGTACACCTAAATACCCTTTTGAAATTTAAAATTGATAAAGAAAAATAATGTTAATTCTAATTGTATTATTTCAAATGGAATCGTGCAAAATTCTTAGTTTGATCACTATAGCTACATGCAGCTTTACAGCTTCATTCAATTTTTTTATAGATAAAATAATGCAAGACGTATTATTCAGCAATCCACCTGTCAATGATCCACCACCAGATTGTTCAAATGCCCTCATTCATTCCTCATGACAAATTGTTTTGGAATGACTTTTCCGGATTTGGGATGTCTATAGGCATTTAAATACCTCCAATTGTTTAAAATCCATGCTGATTTAGGTGATGTTTAACATGATTTTAAATTAGAAATATCCACCAGTGTTTATTACCAACAGACAAGGATTTGGAAATAGCACTGAAAAAGGGCCCAGTCTCTATTGCTTAAGTGCACTTGTTCAGTTACAAAGAAACAAATGAAAATATTTTTATCAAACTTTTTTTTGTATGGTTATACATATTTTTGTATAGCTATTCAGCTACATCAACATTTTTTACCTAGACCTTTCCTTTGGCCGTGACTTAAAATATTTGTTAAGCTAATTTTAAAAAAATTAAGATATTTTCATCAAATGTTATATGCTTATTCGTATTGATGAGAGCTGTTCAATTGCTTCAAGATTTTTTACCTTGACCTATCCTTTTACATTAAATTCACCTTTCTCAAAATTGTGTTCAGGTCAGTTTAAAAGTAACTATCCTAGATATATTTATGTAAGCTTATGCACTGATACTATATTTGGTGAGACTTTATCAACTGTGTCCATTTTTTTTTTTACCTTGACTTTCCCAGCTAACGTTGACTTATGATTTATTGTATATTCGAGGGTTGTCCCAGAAAAACGTGAACATTTTCAACATCTTTTGTTTCACCAATACTATAAAGTTAAAAATTGATATACACCATCATCAACATTTTTTTAGCTCTTCTGAGCCAAAGGCTCAAAGGGCTAATGCTATGGCCATTTGTCGGGTGTGCGTAAAATTTTTAGAATATGGGCCCATAACTCAAGAACCCCTTGGCCAATTAGTGTCAAATTTGTCACAGGGTATCCTTGGCCCAAGGGCTCCCTTTTATACTAAAACTGGGGTTGTGACCCTTTAACAAGGGGAGATAATTAGGAAAATAGAAACAAAAGTACTGGTTGCTAAAAAATCTTCTTCTCAAGAACCACTGGGCAGATTATCACCAAACTTACACAAAAGGATGAGGATATGTTGTAGATTAAAATTTGCACGGGGATTTACCCTGGGGCAAAGGGCGTGGTCTCAAGGTCACTTCAAAGTTGACCAAAAATTACATTTTATTAAAATGTTGATATTTTGCTTACTATAAGGACTAGGATCATCAAATCTTGTCAGTTGGTGCATCTAAGGACCTCATATCATGTTGACTCAAAAGTAGGTCACGGTGACCCACTTTTTAAATTTTGCGGCCATTCTTTTTCAAAATGATTTAGAGGCATATTTTGAACAATTTAAGGCCTATGATCATCAAACTTTGTCAGTTGATGCATCTTGGGTCCTCAAAGTACGTCAACTAAAAAGTAGGTCACCTTGACCTACATTTTGAATTTTATGGCTAATCTTTTTTAAAACAATTAAGGTCATTAATTCGAATACGGGGAGGCTTAGAATCATTAAATCTTGTAAGATGATGCATCTTGGGGCCATAAAACGTATTTATTAAAAAGTAGGTCACAGTGACCTACTTTTTTGAACTTTGCAGGCATTCGATTTCAAAGCGTTTTAGAGGCATAATTTGGACATTTTTAGTCCTATGATCATAAAACTTTGTAAGTTGATGCATCTTGGGTCCTCAAAAAAGGTCAACTGAAAAATAGGTCACCATGACCTACTTTTCAATTTATATGACTATAATTAAATATTTCAGGTACTAATTGGCTTAGAATCATCAAACTTTGTCAGTTGATGCATCTTGGGTCTTCGGAGTAGGTCGACTAAAAAGTAGGTCACAGTGACCTACTTTTGAAAATTTATGGCGTTAATTAAATATTTCGGGTACTAATTGGCTTAGAATCATCAAACTTTGTCAGTTGATGCATCTTGGGTCCTTGGAGTAAAACAATTGAAAAGTAGGTCACTTTGACCTACTTATAAAATTTTATGATTATAATTTTAAAAAAATATTTTAGGTATTAATTGGCTTAGAATCATCAAACTTAGTTGATGGGTCCTCAGAGAATGACAAGTGATAAGTAGGTCACCATGACCAACTCTCAGGTACTAATTGGCTTAGAATCATCTTGGGTTCTCAGAGTGTGAATTGGAATTTCAAGGGTTTATGTAAATATACAGGATACTTCGAGGCTTCAAATAGAAGTGATAGGTTGTACAGTTTATCAGAAGAACGATTCAAGGCCCATGGGCCTCTTGTTGAGTAATGCATGAAAATTTCAATAAAATATCTCTATAAATAACATTTCTCTCTGATGGTAAATGAATCTTACAAAATAGCTGTCAGCGCAACACTGACGATGTCAAAATGTAAATCGTGGCATTTGTGAATTTATTATGGAATCATACGTTTGATAAAATTCGTTTGAATCGCAAATTCGACACTGTATTTAATTTTCTTTTAGTTACCAAGTTATCCATCTCAGATATTAATTAGCGTTTCCAAAAGACCGCGGAATTAATTCTTTTAATAAACTTTAACAATTTCCCAAACCCGGTCCTCAGTCAAGTTAATGTAACTGCTCGCTTAGTTAAACAGGCGTCGCCAAGAATGATGCCCAGGTTATGACTTTTCAGTTTGTCTTCTTCCATCGAATAACAAGTCAAGCCATCCTCGAACCTTTTGAACTAGGTATAGATCTGTGCCCAAGTTATATGTTTGTATCATTCTGTCATTTACATATCTTTTCCCATATGGACAGGAGTCATATCCTGCTCAACAGCACAGCTTAATAATTTGGTGCACCGCATTATCGCTCGACATCACTATTTTTGACAATATCTTAGTAAAGGTATTTTTAGCTCACCTGAGCTGAAAGCTCAAGTGAGATTTTCTGATCACCCGTTGTCCGTCCGTTTGTCCGTCCGTCTGTAAACTTTTCACATTTTCAACTTCTTCTCAAGAACCACTGGGCCATTTTAACCAAACTTAATACAAAGCATCCTTGGGTGAAGAGGAGTTTAAATTGTTAAAATGAAGGGCAAAGTCCCCTATAAAGGGGAGATAATCAAGAAAAGACAAAAATTGGGTGGGGTCATTAAAAAATCTTCTTCTCAAGAACCACAGGGCCAGAAAGGCTGAAACTTATGTGAAAGCATCCTGGGGTAGTGTAGATTCTAAATTGTTCAAATCATGACCCCTGGGGGTAGGGCAGCGCCACAATAGGGAATCCAAGTTTTACATTAAAATATGTACTAGTAAAAATCTTTAAAAATCTTCTTCTCAAGAACCACTGGGCCAGAAAAGCTGAAACTTAAGTGGAAGCATCCTGGGGTAGTGTAGATTCTAAATTGTTCAAATCATGACCCCTGGGGGTAGGGCAGCGCCACAATAGGGAATCCAAGTTTTACATTAAAATATGCAGAAAAAAAATCTTTAAAAATCTTCTTCTCAAGAACCACAGGGCCAGAAAACCTGAAACTTTTGTGGAAGCATCCTGGGGTAGTGTAGATTCTAAATTGTTCAAGTCATGACCCCCGGGGGTATGGCGGGGCCACAATAGGGAATCCAAGTTTTACATTGAAATATGTACTAGTAAAAATCTTGAAAAATCTTCTTCTCAAGAACCACTGGGCCAGAAAAGCTGAAACTTAAGTGGAAGCATCCTGGGGTAGTGTAGATTCTAAATTATTCAAATCATGACCCCTGGGGGTAGGGCAGGGCCACAATAGGGAATCCAAGTTTTACATTAAAATATGCAGAAAAAAATCTTTAAAAATCTTCTTCTCGAGAACCACAGGGCCAGAAAACCTGAAACTTATGTGGAAGCATCCTGGGGTAGTGTAGATTCTAAATTGTTCAAGTCATGACCCCCAGCAGTAGGGCTGGGCCACAATAGGGAATCCAAGTTTTACATTAAAATATGCAGAAAAAAATCTTTAAAAATCTTCCTCTCAAGAACCACAAGGCCAGAAAAGCTGAAACTTAAGTGGAAGCATTCTGGGGTAGTGTAGATTCTAAATTGTTCAAATTGTGACCCCCGGGGGTAGGGCAGGGCCACAATAGGGAATCCAAGTTTTACATTGAAATATGCAGAAAAAAATCTTTAAAAATCTTCTTCTCAAGAACCACAGGGCCAGAAAGGCTGAAACTTATGTGGAAGCATCCTGGGGTAGTGTAGATTCTAAATTGCTCAAATCATGACCACCGGGGTTAGGGAGGGGCCACAGTAAGGAATCTAAGTTTTACATTGAAATATGTAGTAAAAATCTTTAAAAATCTTCTTCTCAAGAACCACTGGTCCAAAAAAGCTGAAACTTATGTGGAAGCATTCTTGGGTAGTGTAGATTCTAAATTGTTCAAATCATGACCACCGGGGTTAGGGTGGGGCCACAGTAAGGAATCTAAGTTTTACATTGAAATATGTAGTAAAAATCTTTAAAAATCTTCTTCTCAAGAACCACTGGTCCAAAAAAGCTGAAACTTACGTGGAAGCATTCTGGGGTAGTGTAGATTCTAAATTGTTCAAATCATGACCCCTGGGGGTAGGGCGGGGCCACAATAGGGAATCCAAGTTTTACATTGAAATATACAGAAAAAATCTTTAAAGATCTTCTTCTCAAGAACCACAGGGCCAGAAAGGCTGAAACTTATGTGGAAGCATTCTGGGGTAGTGTAGATTCTAATTGTTCAAATCATGACCCCTGGGGGTAGGGCGGGGCCACAATAAGTACTACAAGGGGGGGGGGGATCAGGTGAAAAACAGCAAGGCCAAAGTTACTCAGGTGAGCGTTGTGGCCCATGGGCCTCTTGTTGCATCTAACATCATATTTTTGTCACTTGTGATGCTAAATAAATTAATTTTTACACATGAGTACTTCAGATCACAGAGTTTTTATGGAGGTAATTTTTTTCACATTATATTTTCGTATAGCCTTTTAATAAAGAAAACTTCACTGATAATACTATTTCTGAAACTCGAAAAAAATTGCCATGCGCCGAGCACCGATATTTGACACCTTTTAAAAGCTATTTTTACATACATGTGACATTACAACATTAAAATATTTTGTTAAAATAGCGAAAATTTCATTTTCCAACAAGGTGCAAAAAAATATTTATTTTGGTCGAATAGTATCTGAAATATTCAAAACGTTCGCGTTTTTCTGGGACAACCCTCATAAAACTCAGTTTTTAGCTCTTGTGAGCCAAAGACTCAAAGAGCTAATGCTATGGCCCTTTGTGTGGTGTGCGTAAACTTTTTAGAATATGGGCCATAACTCAAGAACCCCTTGGCCAATTACTGTCAAATTTGTCACAGGGTATCCCTGGCCCAAGGGCTCCCATTTATATACTGAAACCAGGGTTGTGACCATGAACCAAGGGGAGATAATTAGGTAAATAAAACCAAAAGTACTGGTAAAAAAAGTCTTCTTCCCAAGAACCACTGGGCAGATTATCACCAAACTTACACACAAAAATGAGTATTATCTTGAAGATTAAAAATTGTTCAAGGCATCACCCTTGGGCAAAGGGCGTGGTCTCAAGGTCACTTCAAAGTTGACCAAATATTACATTTTATTAAAACTTTGATATTTTGCTTACTATTAGGATTAGGATCATCAAATCTTGTCAGTTGATGTATCTTTGGACGTCATATCATGTTGACCCTAACGTAGGTCAAGGTGGCCACCTTTTTTAGCTCACCTGAGTTGAAAGTTCAAGTGAGCTTTTCTGATCACATTTTGTCTGTAGTCTGTCTGTCCGTCGGTCTGTCCATCTGTCTGTAAACTTTTCACATTTTTGACTTCTTCTCCAGGTAGTGTAGATTCAAGTTTGTTCAAATCATGACCCCCGGGGGTAGGGTTGGGCCACAATGGGGGATCAAAGTTTTACATTGGAATGTATAGGAAAAATCTTTAAAAATCTTTTCAAGAAGAGGAAAGCCATGATTGGTCAAATTGATATGGGAGCATCCCCAAGTATTGTAGATTCAAGTTTGTTCAAGGCATCCTCCAGTAGTAGGGTGGGGACATAATGGGGGATCAAAGTTTTACATAAGAATGTATATAAAAAATACCTTTTTAAATCTTCTCAAGAACAACAGAGCCATGATTAGTCATATTGATATGGAAGCATCCTCAGGTAGTGTAGATAAGTTTGTTCAAATCATGATCCATGGTAGGATGTTGCCACTTTGGGCAGATTCTAAATTGTTCAAATCATGACCCCCAGGGATAGGGTGGGGCCACAATGGATGATCAAAGTTTTCATAGGAATATATAGCAAAAATCTTCTTCTCAAGAACAGCAAAGCCATGATTGGTCATATTTATGTGGAAGCATCCTCAGGTGATGTAGATTCAAATTTGTTCAAATCATGACCTCGGGGGGTAGGGTGGGGCCACAATGGACGATCAAAGTTTTACATAGGAGTATATAGGAAAAAAATTTTAAAATCTTCTCAATTTATATGGAAGCATCCTCAAGTGGTGTATAGATTCAAGTCTGTTCAAATCACAACCCCAGAAGGTAGAGTGGGGCCACAATGGACGATCAATGGATGATCAAAGTTTTACATAGAAAAAATATAGAAAAAATCTTCTCAAGAACAGCAAACCCAAGATTGGTTATTAACTATTCGGTAGTATCCTAAGGTAGTGTAGATTCAAGTTTTAAAAAAATCATGACCTCATGGCGATAGGGTGGGGCCACAGTTGATGATTAAAGTTATGCATAGGAATACATAGAAAAAAAATTTAAAGATCTTCTTCTCAAGAACAGCAAAGCTATGATTGGTCATAATTATATGGAAGCATCCTCAGATAGTGTAGATTCAGATTTGTTCAAACCATGACCCACGGGGAAGGGTGGGACCATAAGGAAAGTTCAAACTTGTAGGGAAAAAAGTCACAGACAAAGAAATATGTAAGCATCTTCAGTTAGTGTAGATTCAATTTTGTTCAAATCATACACCCCCCCTCCCCCGTCCCTTTTTAGGGGTAGGTCAGGACCACTTACGCAATAAAGCTTTTCAATACTGATCTGATTTTTGCTTTTTTCAACATGCTTAATATATAATATTTTTTCCTAGCCACAGTGCTAAGGTGAGCGATGTGGGCCTCTTGTTGAATTTCATGGCTAATCTTTTTCAAAATATTTAAGAGTCATTATTTGAAATACTGAAAAGTTTAGAATAATCAAACCTTGTCAATTGATGTATCTTAGGGCCTTAAAACATATTCATCAAATAAAAATAGTTCAAATTGACCAACTTTTTGAATTTTGCAGGCATTTGTTTTCAAATTGTTTTAGAGGCATATTTTGGACACTATCAGACCTATGATCATCAAACTTTGTCACTTGATGCATCTTGGGTCCTCAGAGAATGTCAACTAAAAAGTAGGTCACCGTGACCAACTTTTGAAATTTTATGGCTATATTTAAATATCTCAGGTCCTAATTGGCTAAGAATCATCAAACTTTGTCAGTTGATGTATCTTGGGTCCTCACAGATTGTGTCAACTAAAAAGTAGGTCACAGCGACCTACTTTTGGAATTTCGAGGCAATATCTAAATATTTCAAATAGTAAGTGTCTTAAAATCATCAAACTTTGTCAGTTGAGGCATTTCGGGGCCTTGGAGTATGTTTACCAGAAAGTAGGTCACTGACCTTTTTTTGGAATATCATAATCTCATGGCTATATCTGAATATTTAAGATAATAAGGGACTTCAAATCATCACACTTTGTCAGTTCTTCCTGGGTTCCCAGAGTGTTTTAACCAAAATGTAGGTCATGATGACCTACTTTTGGAATTTCAAGGCTTTATCTAAATATACAGCATACCTAGAGGCTTCAAATAGAAGTGATAGGTTGTACAATTTATCAGAAGAGCGATTCAAGGCCCTTGGGCCTCTTAAGAAACTATGCAAGATATTTTCATCAAACTTCATACACTAGTACAAATTTTTATGTTGCATTACTTAATAAACCCTGGATGGGACATTCATGTCATATGGACATATTAATAGTTAACAATGCCCTTTTTGTAGTCAATCTTTGTGTGTGGCATGTGTCTCTGGGGTGATGGATGGAGGTTATAGTCCCATTAGGACTGTTCTAGTTCACTATTGCACTACAAAATCAATGACCTAGATTTGCACTATTATTCTTTTCATATAATATTATAATTTCAAATCAGTACTTCATTAAAATTCCTTGTGTATGCACAATTTTTGTATAAAATTTCCTTTTTATTTTTTTTAGAATGAAACTTACCTGTGCAGGAGATTCACAAAGTTTGTAACAAAGTATAATCTTATGTCCAAAGACAATTTAATTGTTCCAATTCTAGAAGATCAAAATGCCATCGATGGAGAGAGTGAAGCCTGATGGAAACTTAGGATATTAATTATAATCAGTGTCAGTACTGTTAATTTCATTGCTCTGAGTGAGATAAGTAAAAGGAGGGGTTTCCTTTTCACATACATGTGCTATCAACAGCATAAGGAAATCAGATTTCTCCATTGGAGGAGGTGTATACTATCACCAGAAATTATTCAGGGCAATTCATACAGTGTTTGTATTTCCCAGACATGAAGTTCTTGTACTCTGTATAAAGATTAAGCCATATGTATTTATTATTAAAACTACTAATATTTGTGGGTAGCTAGTGTGACACTACATGTAACTAGTACTTGTAAGAGAACTATCAGATATATCTCTGTATTAGGAGTCTTGTGTCATTAGCTCACCTGAGCCAAAGGTTCAAGTGAGCTCTTCTGATCACATTTTGTCCAGCATCTATCTGTCTATAATATTTCACATTCTCACTTTCTTCTCAACCAAACTTGCCACAAAGTATCTTTGGATAAAGGGGATTCAAGTTTGTTCAAATGAAGGGCCACACTTTCTAAGGGGAGAAAATAAGGAAATAGTGAAAAAATTAATGGCATTTTTTAATTAAATCTTCCTTTCGAGATCCATTGGGTTAGAAAAGATGAAACTTATATGGGAACATTGTCAAGTAGTGTAGATTCAAGTTTGTTCAAATCATGACCCCCAGACGAAGGATTGGGCAAAAATAGGCACAGTTTACATAGGAATACATTGGAAAAGCTTCCTCTCAAGAACAGCAAAGCCACGATAAGTCATTTCTATATGAAAGCATTCTCAGGTAGTGTAGATTCAGGTTTGTTCAAATCATGACACCCAGGGGTAGGATGGGGCCAAAATTGACAAAGTTTTGTGAAGGAATGCATAGGAAAAACATCTTTAAAAATCTTCTCAAGAACAGCAAAGACATGATTTAAGGACATACGCAACGTACCTTACCTACTGATAATTTTTCAAGATATTCTTAATTTAAAATTATAGTGCTATCAGATGTTCATAGACAAAAAATCAGCTTGCATTACCAGGGGTTTTGAAAAGATATCATTTGATGAAAATTCTTGTATAATTCAAAGAAAAATATACAAAAATTACTAAGCATGTATTCTAGATGTTTTGTTTATCCAAACTTGTTTTTGAAGAAGTGTACAACAGCATATATAGACATTAAAATGTAGCACACAGTTCCTTTAAGTATTAGAACTCTTCAACTCCAGGGAAAAAGACAATAAAGTTCAAACTACATTGCGTATGTCCTTAACATATGTATATGGAAGCATCTGCACATTGTTTTGATTCAGGAATGTTCAAATTGTAACTCCGAGGGGGGGGGGGGGCACAATTGGTGATCAGAGTTTTACATTGGAATACATAGGAAAAATCCTGAAAAATCTTTTCAAGAACAGCAAAGCCATGATTGCCATATCTATCTGAAAGCACCTCAGGTAGTGTAGACTCGAGTTAGTTCATACCATGATCCTATGGGGGTAGGGTGGGGCCACAATGGCAAACCAAAGTTTTACATAAGAATATACAGAAAATATTTTTTAAAAATCTTCTTTAGAGGAATAGAATAAACTATGATTGGTTATTAGCTCTTCTGAGCCAAAGGCTCAAAGAGCTAATGCTATGGCCATTTGTGCGGTGTACGTAAACTTTTTAGAATATGGGCCATAACTCAAGAACCCCTTGGCCAATTATAGTCAAATTTGTCACAGGGTATCCTTGGCCCAAGGGCTCCTTTTAATACTAAAACTGGGGTTGTGACCCTTTAACAAGGGGAGATAATTAGGAAAATAGAAACAAAAGTACTGGTTGCTAAAAAATCTTCTTCTCAAGAACCACTGGGCAGATTATCACCAAACTTACACAAAAGGATGAGGATATGTTGTAAATTAAAATTTGCACGGGGATTTACCCTGGGGCAAAGGGCGTGGTCTCAAGGTCACTTCAAAGTTGACCAAAAATTACATTTTATTAAAATGTTGATATTTTGCTTACTATAAGGACTAGGACCATCAAATCTTGTCAGTTGGTGCATCTAAGGACCTCATATCATGTTGACTCAAAAGTAGGTCACGGTGACCTACTTTTTAAATTTTGCAGCCATTCTTTTTCAAAATGATTTAGAGGCATATTTTGAACAATTTAAGGCCTATGATCATCAAACTTTGTCAGTTGATGCATCTTGGGTCCTCAAAGTACGTCAACTAAAAAGTAGGTCACCTTGACCTACTTTTTGAATTTTATGGCTAATCTTTTTTAAAACAATTAAGGTCATTAATTCGAATACGGGGAGGCTTAGAATCATTAAATCTTGTAAGATGATGCATCTTGGGGCCATAAAACATATTTATTAAAAAGTAGGTCACAGTGACCTACTTTTTGAACTTTGCAGGCATTCGGTTTCAAAGCGTTTTAGAGGCATAATTTGGACATTTTAAGTCCTATGATCATAAAACTTTGTAAGTTGATGCATCTTGGGTCCTCAAAAAAGGTCAACTGAAAAGTAGGTCACCGTGACCTACTTTTCAATTTATATGACTATAATTAAATATTTCAGGTACTAATTGGCTTAGAATCATAAAACTTTGTCAGTTGATGCATCTTTGGTCTTCGGAGTAGGTCGACTAAAAAGTAGGTCACAGTGACCTACTTTTGAAAATTTATGGCGTTAAGTAAATATTTCGGGTACTAATTGGCTTAGAATCATCAAACTTTGTCAGTTGATGCCACTTGGGTCTTCAGAGTAGGTCGACTAAAAAGTAGGTCACCGTGACCTACTTTTGAAAATTTATGGCTTTAATTAAATATTCCGGGTACTAATTGGCTTAAAATCATCAAACTTTGTCAGTTGATGCCTCATGGGTCTTCGGAGTAGGTCGACTAAAAAGTAGGTCACAGTGACCTACTTTCGAAAATTTATGGCTTTAATTAAATATTTTGGGTACTAATTGGCTTAGAATCATCAAACTTTGTCAGTTGATGCCACTTGGGTCTTCAGAGTAGGTCGACTAAAAAGTAGGTCACCATGACCTACTTTTGAAAATTTATGGCTTTAATTAAATATTTTTTTCGGGTACTAATTGACTTAGAATCATCAAACTTTGTCAGTTGATGCCTCATGGGTTTTCGGAGTAGGTCGACTAAAAAGTAGGTCACCATGACATACTTTCGGAAAATTTATGGCTTTAATAAAATATTTTGGGTACTAATTGGCTTAGAATCATAAAACTTTGTCAGTTTAAGCGTCATGGGTCCTTGGAGTACAACAACTGAAAAGTAGGTCACCGTGACCTACTTATGAAAATTTATGGCTTTAGTCAAATATTTCGGGTACTAATTGGCTTAGAATCTTTAAACTTTGTCAGTTGATGCGTCTTGGGTCCTCGGAGTACAACAACTGAAAAGTAGGTCACCGTGACCTACTTTTGAAATTTTATGGCTGTATTTAATATTTTCAGGAATTATTTGGCTTAGAGTCGTCAAAATTTGTCAGTTGATGCATCTTTGGTCCTCGGAGTAGGTTGACTGAAAAGTAGGTCACCATGACCTACTTTTGAAAATTTATGGCTGTAATTAAATATTTTGGGTACTTATTGGCTAGAATCATCAACCTTTGTCAGTCGATGTATCTTTGGTCCTCGGAGTACAGCAACTGAAAAGTAGGTCACGGTGACCTACTTTTGAAAATTTATGGCTTTAATTAAATATTACAGGTACTAATTGGCTTAGAATCATCAAACTTTTGCACCTTGGGTCCTTGGAGTAAAACAATTGAAAAGTAGGTCACTTTGACTTACTTATAAAATTTTATGGTTATAATTTTAAAAAATATTTTAGGTATTAATTGGCTTAGAATCATCAAACTTAGTTGATGGATCTTCAGAGAATGACAAGTGATAAGTAGGTCACCATGACCAACTCTCAGGTACTAATTGGCTTAGAATCATCTTGGGTTCTCAGAGTGTGAATTGGAATTTCAAGGGTTTATCTAAATATACAGGATACTTTGAGGCTTCAAATAGAAGTGATAGGTTGTACAGTTTATCAGAAGAGCGATTCAAGGCCCATGGGCCTCTTGTATCTATATGAAAGCATCCTCAGGGGTGGTGTTGGGCCACAATGGGCGAACAAAGTTTTACAAAGGAAAGCTTAGGAAAAGTCTTTAAAGGTCTTCTTCTCAAGAACAGCAAAGCCATGATTGATCATATACATGTATATATGAAAGAATCCTCAGGTTGAGTATACAAGTTTGCTTTATAACCATACCCACAGGGGTATGGTAGGGCCACATTGGATGATCAAAGTTTTACTTAGGAATACATAGGAAATATCTTTAATAATGTTATTCTAAGGAACAGCAAATCCATAATTAGTTATATTAATAAAAAAGCAGCCATAGTTTGTGTAGATTGAATTTTTTTTCAAATCATAACCCCTGGTAGTAGGGTGGGGTCACAGCTGGGATCAAATTTATACATGTGATTAGATATGAAAAATCTTTTCTCAAGAACAGCAAAGTCAGGATCAGTTATATTTTAAATGTAGGAGCATCCTCGCATAGATTCAGATTTGTTCAAATCATGACCTCCAGTTTTTAGGGAGGGGCCACAACAGGGGATCGAAGTTATACAAAGGAGTATGTAGGAAAAATCAGTAAAAATCTTTTTTTCAAGAAAAGCATAACCATGATTAGTCATATTAATACAGAAGCATGCTCAGGTTGCTTAGATTCAAGTTTGTTCAAATCATGACCCCCTCCCCCCTGTGGGGCTCAATAGAAGATCAAAATTATATTGAAAAAAAATCCTTAAAAATCTTCTTAAGCCACGAATAGTAAAAAAAAAAAAAAAAAAATTGGAAGCAACCTCAGTGTTGATTCAAGTTTGTTCAACTTTTTAGTACTGATTTCCCTAGCCAAAGTTCTCAGCTGAGCGATGTGGCCCATAGGCCTCTTGTATATTATGCTTGTATCATTTCTTTACTACCAGTAAGGATCAAATTCATGATACTATATTTTGTTTAAAATTTTAAACAAATAGTACAGTCATTAAACAGACTAGATGATGGGGAAATGATTTTTTTTTTCTTGACTGATCAATTCGAATAATATACATGTATCTCAATACTTTCTACTGGCAGTCAAAACTTATTTTTACTTTTAGCTCACCTCGACGAAGTCGAGATGAGCTTATGCTATACCCCTGGCATTGGTGTCGGCGTCAGCATTAGCGTCGGCTTTCCGGTTAAAGTTTTAGGAGCAAGTCTATTCCCAGGTAAGTATAAGCCCTATCTGGACCAAACTTAAATGGATGTTGCATCTAAGGATGGACACTACCACACTTGCTTCGGATGCTGGATCTGACCTAGATTTTCCAGATGAGTGATCAGGTTAAAGTTTTCTGGAGCAGGTCCATCTCCAAGTAACTAAAGCCCTACCTGGACCAAACTTGCATGGATGATGCATCTAGGGATGAACACAACCACATTTGCTTCAAATGTTGGATCTGACCTAGATTTTTAGATGAGTGACCAGGTTAAAGTTTTTGGAGCAGGTCCATTTCCAAGTAACTATAAGCCCTACCTGGACCAAACTTGCATGGATTATGCATCTAGGGATGGATGCTACGACACTTGCTTTGGATGCTGGATCTGATCTAGACTTTCCAGATGAGTGACCAGGTTAAAGTTTTTGGAGCAGGTCCATTCCCAAATAACTATAAGGCCTACCTGGACCAAACTTACAGGGATGATGCATCTAGGGATGGACACTACCACACTTGCTTCGGATGCTGGATCTGACCTAGATTTTCCAAATGAATGACCAGGTTAAAGTTTTTGGAGCAGGTCCATCTCCAAGTAACTATACCTGGACCAAACTTGCATGGATGATGCATCTAGGGATGTACACTAACCAACCTGCTTGGGATGCTGGATCCGACCTAGATTTTCCACATGGGTGAATTTTAACCATATTTTAACAGAATTAGCTTGGATGATGTATCTAGGAATGGACACTTCCAGACTTGATTTGGATTCTGAATCTGACCTACATTTTCCAGATGAGTGACCAGGGTAATTTTTTGGTGTAGCTATATTATATTATGGTCTGTTATGATTAAACTTGCATAGATGGTGCATCTAAGGATGAAAACTTCCAGATTTGCTTTGGATGTTGGAACTGACCAAAATTTTCGGGATTAGTTTTTTGTTTGTATGTTGTTTAACGTCCCTCTCGAGAATTTTTCACTCATATGGAGACGCCACCACTTGCCGGTGGAGAGCTGCAAATTTTGTCCTATACTCGGCACTTACGGCCATTGAGCAGTGAGGGATCTTTTTCGTGCCAGCACCCACTGCGACACGGGACCTCGGTTTATACGGTCTCATCCGAAGGACCGGTCTCAACGTCCCACAGGGGGATTCGAACCTGCGACATAAGGATCAACTCCTTACTTCACGCCTCTAGAGCAGACGCTCTAACCACTGCGCCACGCAGGCGACTCGTGATTAGTAAACAGGTTAAAAGGTTTTTGAGCAGGTCTATTTCCAAGTAACTATAAGTCCTACTTAAACCAAACTTGCATGGATGTTATCTTGGATGTACACTAACTAGAAAAAAAAATATGATATGAAATTTGCCTTACTGATAGATAACATTCGTCGAGGTGAGCTTCGTAATCTTTGATTACCAATGTTTTTTATATAACGTAAATCAAGTTTTGATTGAATAATTTATTAATAACATTTTATCAAATAATTAAACAGTTGCTTGTTGTCAGTTTCATTAAAAATTCTCACTAACTAGGATCTGTGAACCAGAAACACCACCTTACTATATTTCTTGCTATTTCACGGCTGTTTATTGAAAATGAAAGTGGACTTTTAATTTAATTTTTGATAATTACAATGCAAGTGAAATCTCAATATAGTTTTCGGACATCATCTCATACCTAGTGTAATATTAGAGGAGTAAGCATGAACTATGGTGCAGGTGTTTTGGAGTTTATTTGCAAAAATAATTAATTTATAAGTAAAGATGATAACATTGCATTTAATTCAGATGGGTATAATTTTTACTTCTATTTTATATTTATTTTATTTGAAGAATTGGTTTATTGTCTATAATGTAAAAACATAAAAGAAATTTTAAAGTCAAAACCTGTGTGTAACTCATTATTAGATCAGCTGAGTCATTTGTGTGACCTGTTCCATCTGTGTTTGTCCATTGTGAAATTTAGAACATTTTGGGCTTCTTTTCTTGAGTGGCTGAGCCAGTTTAAATTAAATTTTGTATTCAACATCCATTGATAATGGGGGAAGAAAATGGAGAATCCCAAAAACTGTTGTCATTGACATCTTTTTCCATAATGAGTTATCATTGAAATCATATCTTCATATCTTTTCATTGAAAATCTATACAAAACCTTCACGATAATTATAAATTCCTTTTTATAAACTTGTAAAATAAAAATCAGATTCCTGTTTATCTGGTGTACTTCTTGTATATACATATGTAAAACATATACTACCAGGGGTGTGCAATTACAGAAATTAAGCACTAGCCCACGGGCTAGTGGCAGCAATAAAGTTCCTAGCCCCAAGTAAAAAGTTACTAGCCCAAACGTAGGGGGAATAACAACTAATATTGAAAAAAAAAGTTTATTGTTGAAAAAGTCAGGGCTTTAATGTCATTCTTTTTAAAATCAAAGTTAAATTCTCACAAATATATTATGTGTAAAAGCACATAACATTTATCCTTCATTTGATTGAGTGATCGTAAATAATTTAATGAGATATCTGCATGTATTTACTATAAACAGAGGAATGGAGGAAATTCGGATTAGAAAAAAAAACAATCGTTTTTTGGGAGTATATAAGGCAGGTAGTATTGCAAAATGGATAAGATTATTGAGATTTATGAAGAAGAGGAGCATGCTGCCTGGAAATTTTTCATTGGTTGGCAATTTAATAGCAAAAAATGAGTGGAAATACCGATAGTGATTTTCATGTTTTACGTTAATAGTTTTAATTTTTACTAGCCCAAGGGGCTACCTCCGTTCAGAAAACTACTAGCCCGACCCCAAAAAATAGTAGCCCCGGGCGTCGGGCGATGCTAATTGCACATCCCTGTACTACACAAATGTTAGTCTAAGAATTTGCATAAAGCTCTGTACTATGTTAACACATTTTTTATTCAGCTTACAGCATCTCAGATATATAGCATATTTCATGAGTGGGACAGGATTTTTTTTATAATTTCACAAGTGCAAACCACAAGTGAAAATATTTTAAAAAAAACCTGTCTCACATGTATGATAAATTCCATGTCCAACTACAAAAAACTTGTATCCTCTATTTATCCTGATGTATTGCTTTAGATCTCATGCTAATAAAATGAAAAATAAAGTGGATATATGCATATTATGGTTTATTAAAGTAGATGAATCAAGTATTGTGATTATTATTTAACCTTCTGTCATCAGCAATACACTGTACTTATCATGCAAACTTAGAATTTTGTTTGAGAGATTGTTTTATTGAAGTAACACTTTTCTTTACTTCACTATGAAATTGCTGCATATTTCATTATGATGGACAGTTAATATGTATTCTGTATTTATTAAAATGTAAAACTCTTTTCATTTTTTTTATATTCCTCTCGAAAATAATTGTTACAGTGGTCAATGATTGGTTTATATGGACCATTTTTTGATCACCACAAGACATGGATGTCCATGTTCATCTTTTTTTGTGCCTGTTTTTTGACAATATCATGCACTAGGATCTCCTGTCATTCTGCCTGTATGTTCATTCATCCAGTGAAGTTTTTTTTTTGGGGGGGGGGGATATTGGAATCAACATGTCTGTCTTTCGGCCTGTCAGTAGACATGATTTTGTCCAGACCTTTGCATGGATTTGTTTGAAAATTTGTACACCCATTATTCACCATATGAAGTGTGCACCTGGTATTTTTATGCATTTCACAGGTGTTTTTTTTTAATTTTAATTAACTTAGTCATTGTGGGTTCATGTAAATTTAAGACATAGAATCTTGAACTGCCAGTTGGTACATCGGTACAAAAATGTGATTTGCAGCTTAAAACCACTCATTAAAACTCAAAAAAAAAAAAAAAAAAAATCACCAAATGTTAAAATTTTTTTTTTGGTAGATAGTCCCTACAAATCTAAGTCATGTAATAACCTTGTTAAACAATATTGGATCAAGATTACACAATTCTTTGTTTCTCATTGTATAAAGCTGGACATGCATCCATTAAAGATTAATTACTAAGCTCAATGTGGGAAGCTGTTGGAGCATCTCTGATCCAGCAGGTGTTATCTATATCCCCTGGGAATTGGGCAGAAGAATTAAAGGTCTTTGTTCTCTAACTCTCTGAATTTATAGTCTGTCAAATTAAAACAGATAGTTACGTGATGAGCAGCCTTTTATTTTTAAAATGAATTTAGTATAAAGTTAGCAAGATTAATTAGATATTGTATAGTATGATATCTTTGTTATTTTTTTCTAAAAATAAAAAATAAATTGCAGAGTGTCATGTCTCACAAAGATGAAAGATAATTGAGATAAGTGCAGTTTATTTTTTTCAATCTAATAAAAAGCTAATATAATTATTAGTATTGATGTTTTATTAGGCTGCCTTAGTTCATTATTCGTCAGAAAATATAATGAGCAATTAAATTTTCACTCTAAATGTTAAAGAAATTGTAAACACCTCTTAGATTCATAAAATATGTTTGGAGACTTGTCACCTTTTTTGAAAAACTCATCAGGAGATATCCATTTTGGACAGTTCTAGTTGTTTTTTCCACAGTAATAGGCCTAGGATATCAAACCTTGGAAAGGTGGATATGTGTTGAAACCAAACATGGGTCACCGTGGCCTTATTCTCGGAATAATATTTTATGGCTTTATTTCCTTAGATCATGTCTGAATCATATCTTTCACACACTGTAAGGGCTAGAGCCTTGGCTACTTGAATCATCTTGCAGTTATCTTCAGGTTTGTTTTAACCCAAAAGTAGATCACTGTGGCCTCATTTTGGAATTTCATGGTGACGCATTATCAAAGCATGTCTGGGTCGTATCTTTCATATTTTAAAGCCAAGGCTCATCAAACCAGGCACCAAGACCATAAACTGAGAACAGACTAAAGTCAAATCAGTATAATGATTGAAATAACTTTGAAAAAAAAAAATTTCATCATGCATTTGTGTTGGTATATATCACACTCACAAGTTTCAAAACGCCTTTCAAAACACCTTTGTTGAAAAAAAAAATAAAGATATTAAAAATCTCAAATTTGACTTAAGGTATGTCACTCGTAAAATTATTTATATCAAGGATTTTTTGAGAAGTAGATTTTGGATAAGTACTCATAGCATGATTCAAAATTGCAAAGAAAATGAGGGGTCTGTTTGCATCTTACTGAGCAACGGTACAATTAATTTGACATTTTTTGCACTTCAATTGTAACTCTTAGGTTAATCACGTTATTCTTTTTCATATTTTATCAGATGTAATCATAGCGATAAATATAATCTTATTTTACGTAAAATAGTTGGAATAATATGTATCATTGAAAAAATTGTGCAAATTAATGTGCATGAATCATAGTGTGACCTTTTTGCACTAAAAAGTATCATATTTGGGGTATTAAAATCTAAATAGGCAATGAAATATTTTCTTATATCAAACTTTTATGACTTTAGTGCTGATTGGTTGGAAGTAACGTGTAGTTTAAAATAATGGAAGAAAAAGTTCGGGTCAGTGATGTAAATTTTGAGATATTGGTCAAAATATGCGATTTTCTGGCCAAAAAAACCTGTAAATTTTATCTCGACTTCTTTAATATATTTTCATTTCTTGGCAAAGTCTGTTGAATGAATGTGTAAAATTTGTTCTAAAAAGCTGTGTTTAATATTCCTAGAATATAATAATGTAATATATATTCTCTGAGTAAAAATATATGGGGCTAAAGTTCCAAGATATGTGTAGATTTGATAAATTTTCTTCTAAATATTCTTCCATCACAAAAATAGTCCCCTATATATTTTGTTTCTTTATGACTTTGTGAGCATTGTTTAATTCAAACATTTAATAAAAAATAAACTGTAATGAAGAGTTTTGAAGTTAAGGGTTCTGACCGTTTTTTTCTAAAAAGCTGACGAAAGACATACCTTAAGTCTGTTCTCAGTTTATGGTCTTGATACCTGGTCAGTAAATGCATCTTGGGGGGAGCGGGGCTCATGATCCAAAAGAAGGTCACTTGACCTCATTTTGCAATTCTTCAGCTTTCCATACAGAGTGTAATATAATATAATATAATATGTTATAAAATAAAATATTTCATTTTATAACATATTATAAGATTTTATGTATAATATGTGTTCAAGTTAATGCAATATTTGTACTTTATTATATAGTCTATCCATAGTCCCCATATAATCTATACAAACGCAAACGGTTCATAACACTACATATTCAATGGATTTGAAGCCATATTCACCGGAGGGTCGGTGAGCGTGCAGCGGCATTGTGACGTCACAATCAAATCCTCAACCAACGTTGTAAACAATGGTTGCAACGGCCAAAGTCAGCTGTGTACCTGAGCAGGAAAAAATGTTAGGCAAGCCTATTGCAGGATTATTTTCCAAACATTTCGATGTCTTACACACAGCGGAAGGAAAACACAAAGGTTATAATTTGTAATCTGGTTATTTTTTTTTTAATTTTTCAAAGACAGAAGGTCGTTAATGAAAATGAAGTCGTCATGCAGCCTTCAATGTCTTATTCATTCAAATCAAGACTATACAATAAAACAATTATGGACTCCTTCGGTGGTGAATATGGTTTGTTATTCACCAGAAAAATACCAATATTGACCTCAGCTTCGCCTCGGTCAATATTGATATTTTTCTGGTGAATAACAAACCATATTCACCACCGAAAGAGTCCATAATTGTATATTATCTAATTCGGCAACTTTACGCTACCTTGATCTATTATGACGTCACAATGAACTTTTGCTTTTGGACGTTACCAGGTAACCTACCTGACATTTGTATAACTGCCTGAAGAGCCTAACATGGCGAAAGCGCTTGCAGAAAACATTTTGTGATTTTTTTGGATTTTTATTTTTAATACACCCAACAAAACTGTACCGGTTCTACGTTTTGCTTTTCAAATTATTTATATATATATATATATATATATATATATATATATATATATATATATATATATATATATATATATATATATATATATATATATATATATATAAACAATAACAATAAATAATTCAAATGTTAACATGTGTAGAAAATGATATTGCACTCGTATAGAAATTAAAAAAAATATTGCACAAATCAATACTACAACAACTCAAAAAAAAAAATTTGACAGAAACACTAGACTTGGCAAACCTTTTTTTAAAAATTAATACAAAAGTGAAAGGTGCCCATCTATCAATCTACAGTGGTCACTATGTAAATGTAGCTCACTTACAGTCTAAGAAATGCTGTAAGTCAGCATAGCAGGTATATGTTCTTGGTCATCAATTTACATAATAAATATATATAAATAGTTAGGTTTATGTTGATATTCATTACAAAGTTTTTGCTCGGCCATTTTGTTCAAAAGAATTTCATTCACTCTCCACTCCTCCTAAAAATGAATTATGTGTCCTCTTTTTAAATTCCAATTGTTTGGTTGCTTGTTTTCATCCCTGATTTTAAGGACACATTGTCAAGCACTTTCTGCCAAAGGCAGAAGAAAATTTCAAGATTTTTATATTCTATAATAAGATTTTGATAAACTTATTAACAAGCCTATTAACATCAAATCAGGATAAATGTTAATTTATACCATACCAAAAAATATTCAACAAGAGGCCCATAAGCCACATCGCTTTCCTGAGCACTTTGGCTAGGAAACAGAAATCAGTTCTGTATTGAAAAAGTTTAAATATATAAGAAGTCCCAACCTAATAAAAAGGAGGGGGCATAATTTTTAGGCTTGAATCTACACCAACTGAGGATGCTTCCATTTTTCTTTGACTAACCATGGCTTCAGAAGATTCTTAAAGATTATTTTCCTATACATTTTATTTGCTATTGTGGCCTCTCCTTACCCCCAGGGACATTGATTTGCTTGAATGTACAGTACCTGAGGATACTTCTATATTAATAATATTAAACATAGCTTTGCTGTTCTTGAGAAAATGATTTTTAATGATCTTTCCTATATAATCCTATATAATTATAAACTTTATACCCTGTTGTGGCCCCTTCCTACCCCCGGGGCTCATGATTTGAACAAATTTCAATCTAAACTACCTGAGGATGCTTGTATATAAATACGATTCATCATGACTTCCCTGTTCTTGAGAAGATTTTTAAAGATATTTCCTATATATTGCCATGTTAAACTTTGATCACTCATTGTGGCCAACTCTACCTCCTGGGGTCATAATTAAAAACAAGAGGCCCAAGGGCCTTGAATCGCTCTTCTGATAAACTGTACAACCTATCACTTCTATTTGAAGCCTCTAAGTATCCTGTATATTTAGATAAACCCTTGAAATTCCAATTCACACTCTGAGAACCCAAGATGATTCTAAGCCAACTAGTACCTGAGAGTTGGTCATGGTGACCTACTTATCACTTGTCATTCTCTGAGGACCATCAACTAAGTTTGAAGATTCTAAGCCAATTAATACCTAAAATATTTTTTAAAGTTATGACCATAAAATTTTATAAGTAAGTCAGTGACCTACTTTTCAGTTGTTGTACTCCAAGGACCCAAGATGCATCAACTGACAAAGTTTGATGATTCTAAGCCAATTAGTACCCGAAATATTTAATTAAAGCAATAAATTTTCAAAAGTAGGTCACGGTGACCTACTTTTCAGTTGTTGTACTCCGAGGACCCAAGATACATCGACTGACAAAGTTTGATGATTCTAAGCCAATTAGTACCCAAAATATTTAATTAGAGCCATAAATTTTCAAAAGTAGGTCATAGTGACCTACTTTTCAGTTGTTGTACTCCGAGGACCCAAGATACATCGACTGACAAAGTTTGATGATTCTAAGCCAATTAGTACCCAAACTATTTAATTAAAGCCATAAATTTTCAAAAGTAGGTCACGGTGACCTACTTTTCAGCTGTTGTACTTTGAGGACCCAAGATGCATCAACTGACAAAGTTTGATGATTCTAAGCCAATTAGTACCCGAAATATTAAATTAAAGCCATAAATTTTCAAAAGTAGGTCACGGTGACCTACTTTTTAGTCGACCTACTCCAAAGACCCAAGATGCATCAACTGACAAAGTTTGATGATTCTAAGCCAATTAGTACCTGAAAAATATTTAATTAAAGCCATAAATTTTCAAAGGTAGGTCACGGTGACCTACTTTTCAGTTGTTGTACTCCGAGGACCCAAGATACATCGACTGACAAAGTTTGATGATTCTAAGCCAATTAGTACCCAAAATATTTAATTAAAGCCATAAATTTTCAAAAGTAGGTTATAGTAAGCAAAATATCAACATTTTAATAAAATGTAATTTTTGGTCAACTTTGAAGTGACCTTGAGACCACGCCCTTTGCCCCAGGGTGATGCCTTGAACAAGTTTTAATCTACAACATATCCTCATCCTTTTGTGTAAGATTGGTGATAATCTGCCCAGTGGTTCTTGAGAAGAAGATTTTTTAGCAACCAGTACTTTTGTTTCTATTTTCCTAATATCTCCACTTGTTTAAGCGTCACAACCCTAGTTTTAGTATAAAAGGGAGCCCTTGGGCCAAGGATACCCTGTGACAAATTTGACAATAATTGGCCAAGGGGTTCTTGAGTTATGGCCCATATTCTAAAAAGTTTACGCACACCACACAAATGGCCATAGCATTAGCTCTTTGAGCCTTTGGCTCAGAAGAGCTAAAAATTGAATCAAAACTGAGGATGCTTTCATATAAATCTGATCAAGCATGGCTTTGCTGTTCTTGTAGAAGAAGATCTTAAAGGGGGAGGAAATAAGCACCTCCTTCAAATTTACCTGGTCTTAGAACCCCTGTCAATCATCTGAAATTAAGCCTGGGATTGGATACTTGGATTTGATTGACATTTAGTTTTCTGCCGTTGTGTATATCTTGTGTACCTTGTCTGGAGCTTGTACCGACCATCCAATTTACATTCAGGCTTTTGATGCCCACCGCAAATGCCAACGTGATAAAGAAGCAATCAAGGCATTATTTAAATGCATAAGAATATGCCATAAATATAATCATTTTGTCAAATAATTAAATAAATGATAAGAAAAATCATGCTTAAATATTAAAATTGTAATTTAAAAAGGGGGATTTCATTTCACGATTACAATCGATAATTATAATTTGTCAAAACATAACTGACGTACATTTATTCCACCTTAACAAAATATACCGACCCCCTTTTGAAATGTTATGGAATTAAATAAAATTATTTTTTTAAAACAAGTATGACAAAATTGTAATATTGCTCAAGAGAAACTTTATAAGACAAATACGTGTCGCTTTTCTTCAAGATACGGTGACGAAAGTTAAAGTATAATAACCAGTTTAAGAGAAATTATAACATCTTGCATTGCATATAGTATTCGAAATTATGAATCCCGAAGGGAAAAAAGTACAATCCAGGTGATTCAATTCCCGTTTCACCTATAGCTGTCGGGGGAATCATCCCCGGTCCAAAGCCCTGGCCATTTTTACAGACAATGCGTCATGGAAAAATCACGTAGGAATTATCTTCTAAAAATATTTATTTAGTTTATTATATTTCTACATAATTTAGTCTCCAAATAGCGTTTCTGAGTTTTAATATTAGTGAGAGACTTATTTATGACCCGCTTTTTTCTTTCGAATTGCGTACACAACGTGCAATTTGAATTACTTCCCTTTGTGTCGCCAGCTTACAACGACAAATTTGGTCCTATAATATTCGTTATAACATATGAAATTAATTAACAAACACACAGTATACTTGAAATTGTCAAATTGTTAAAAAAGATTAATTTTAAAAGAAAGAATTTGAGTAGGATTCTGTCCGCAACAAAAACATTTCGCATGGTTTATTTCAGAATTTTACGGTCAACATTTCAATTGACCTACACAAGAAAAACAATGACTTCGTTTTACTATGTCGTAGGAAAACGTATACAGGTAATACACTCAGGTAACATCCTGTGTATAAAGGTAGGTATACACAAGCTAACGTCGTTCCCTCGGGGCTTCTCACCTGCTTCGATTAAGCTCCACCCCACACCAAACTTACCTGAGGAAAACCAACCGGTTGAAAACCTCGGCCTTTAAAAGAATTCTCCTTTGTATTACTATGTAAAATTTTGATCACTTATTGTGGTCCCACCTTACCACTGTAGGTCATGATCTGAAGAAAAAAAAATTGAATCTACATGATCTGAGGATGCTTCCAACCAAGTTTCATCTTTCCTGGTCAAGTGATTCTTGAGAAGAAGATTTTTAAAAGAAGCCATTAATTTTCACTAATTCATATTTATCTCTCCTTGGAAAAAGGCTTGGCCCTTCATTTGAACAAATTTATATCCCCTTTACCCAAGGATATTTTGTGACAAGTTTGGTTGAAATTGGCTCTGTGCTTCTGGAGAAGAATTTTAAATTGTAAAAAGTTTACAACAGAAAACAGACAAATTTTGATCAGAAAAGCTCACAAGCCTTAGGCTCAGGTAAGCTAACAAAACACTACATGCAGTTGAAAAAGGTTTCACATGTTCAATTCCAACTGGATAATACTCTTTAATAAAATTTTAAATGATTATACCAATATGTATAAAAAATATGGTGTTGATTTCTGAGCTTTTATTACAAATTCAGAATCACTGCAAGTAAATCCCAGAACCAACTAAGTTTTATAACCCTGCTTATACTCCTACATTGCAACTGTTCAGCTGAAAGTGTTCCTCTCACACTAAATCTTTCTTGTCGACATCAAAAAATGCTAAAATAAACATCTAGCAAATTTATTCTATGCATAGCATTAGGAATGTGAGGAAATAATACTCTTTTCCTTATCCTGCAGATGAATATATCTTAAACAAATATAATTTATTGTTCTGAAGATATCAGAAAGCCAAAACTATCCTTGTATATTTTATGCACCATGTTTTGTATCTTTAATAAATATAAATGTGTATTACCCACCTGTGTTTTAATTACATTTAGCTTTCTTCTGTGTTATATTATACCATTATACCAAAACTGTATGAAGAGGTAAGTTTTGAAAGTTTTTTGCTTGCAATATTTCAAAGGTTGCTTAATAAATCATTATTAAATTATTCAATAGAAGTAGGTCTACTGATCATCAAAATACACATTATCAAAATACATATTCATATATATGTTACAGCAAATATGTGTAATCTGGAATTATATTTATTTCTCACTTCATCAACACCATTATAAAAAACTCACCCAAAAAGAATTTTTCTCATAAAAATAAAAATTCTCTGACTCAAATTGCACAGAACTAGTCCGGGTACTTTTTTGATTTTATCTAAGATTCCCTACATCAGAAAAAATTTCAAAACCTAGTATTTATTTCTAAATATTTACATTTCCAATGTCCTTGTCCGAGATAAAATTTCAAATAGTAAAAATACTTTATTTCTACATAAATCCACTGGTTCATCGAAAGGCATGGTGAAAAAAAAAATCACGTTCAGGGCGGGACAAATAGAGACAGAAGCGGGGCTTGTAGCACGTGACTTTGCAGAATCAAGAGCATATAAATATAAGGAATAACTGTCAGATTTTTTGGTTTCATGACGATGATCAATCGACTGGCTTGCGTGATAATTTTATGCATAAACGCCGAAGGCATTTATGCAAATTATCACGAATCGATTGATCACATCATGAAACCAAAAAATTAGACAGTTATTCCTTAAATAATTCAAAGAGTCTTTTAAAAAGCTTAAATTGGCTACTAAAGCTTTCTGCTAATCTAATAACAATAATGAAATTTGACACATGGAGAAGAAACTTACATTTTGTAAAAGTTCATTTCAATATTACACATGTGGCTAAATATAGCAGCAACTTTGACACAGCTTTGTTCAGTAAACTGAGACAAAACCTCCTTGATATCCTCAAGACAATTCTGCTCTAGTTCTCTAAGATTCTTCTTAATCATGTGACCTTGTAGCTCATCCTGCTCCAGGAGATCCAGGAGTTTTTTGTGCCCCTCAACAAGTGGATGACTTCGGTCAACTTGCTCCTGGGGTGTTAATTTTACTGTGTTCTTTTCTCCATAGAATGGTGATGATGTTAATGTCCCTGAAGTAATGGATTTATTTTGTAATGATCAATATTCATGGGCATCAATTTTCACGGATATAGTAAAGTTCAGTTTTGAGTATACATTACTTCATGGATAATTAATCCATATTGCTAAACAAAAGCCCATGTGCCACAATATGTCAATATGGCCCTTTTCTTCCTCATCATTTCATCTGATTTTTTCCCATGTATTTTTTGTAAACAGTTGATCCCACATTCTATTTCTCTTCTTGAAAAGAAGATTTTTAAATTTTTTTCCTATACATTCCTATGTAAAACTTCAATTCCCCATTTAAGCCCCACCCTACCTATGGGGGTCATGATTTGAACAAATTTGAATCTTCTGATGAACATTTCACTTGAGGATTGACTCAACAAGATGTGTTTGTGAAACACTGATGTTCCCATATGACAGTTTCTCAAATGAAAGTCAAAATCTAAGGTCAATGTCAAATGTTGGTACCAAACGAAAGGTTTTATTACAAGAAATATAGATAAGAATTATGAAAGCCCTTGTATCAACCATTCAGAAAGTATGGTCAAGGTTTAAGTTTTTCAAAGAAGGTAATTCCAAAGCCAACGTCATGAGGTCCAGCATGTTGGTATGCAAGGAAAGGTCTTGTCACAAGGAATACATTTGTTATATATGACAGCCCTGGCACCAACTGTTCCAAATTCAAGGTCAATGTTAATGTTTTTCAAAAGTAGGTCATACTCCAAGGTCAAAGTCAAAAATATTGGTACCTTAAGGAAGGTCTTCACAAGTGAAATATGAAAGCCCAAGCACCAACCATTCAAAAGATATGGCCAAAGATTAAGTCTTCAGAAGTAGATCATACTTCATGGTCCAAAATTCACAAATGCTGGTAGCCAAGGAGGATCTTGCCATATGGAATACATTTGGGCAATATGACAGCCCTTACACCAACCATTCAAAAGTTATGCAACAAGAGGCCCATGGGCCACAACGCTCACCTGAGTAACTTTGGCCCTGCTGTTCTTCATCAGATTATCCCCTTGTAATACCTATTGTGGCCCCACCCTACCCCGGGCGGTCATGATTTAAACAATTTAGAATCTACACTACCCCAGTATGCTTCTACATAAGTTTCAGCTTTTCTGGTCCAGTGGTTCTTAAAAGGAAGGATTTTAAAGATTTTTTTTCTATATATTTCAGTGTAAAACTGGATTCTCTATTATGGCCACACCCTACCCCCAGGGGTCATGATTTAAACAATTTAGAATCTACACTATCCCAGGATGCTTCCACAAGTTTCAGCTTTTCTGGCCCAGTGGTTCTTGAGAAAAAGATTTTTAAAGATTTTTCTTATATATTTCAATGTAAAACTTGGATTCTCTATTGTGGCCCCATCCTTCCCTCGAGGGTCATGATTTGAACAATTTAGAATCTAAACTACCCCAGGATACTTCCAAATAAATTTCAGCTTTTCTAGTCCAGTGGTTCTTGAGAAGATTTTTTAATGACCCTACCCTATTTTTGTCTTTCTTTTCTTGATTATCTCCCCTTGTAAGGGGGCTAGACCCTTCATTTTAATAATCTAAACTCCGCTTTACCCAAGGATGCTTTGTACCAACTTTTGTTAAAATTGGCCCAGTGGTTTTTGAGAAGGTGAAAATGTTAAAAGTTTACAGACGGACGGATGGACAGACATATGGACGACGGACAGCGGGTGTTCATTTGAGCTTTCAGCTCAGGTGAGCTAAAAATTCAAGTTTTCAAAGTAGATCAAACTCAAAGGTCATGGTCAAAAGGTCACAAAGGCTAGTAATAAGGGGAGGGTCTTTGTAAAAGAAATATACAAGTGAAATATGAAAGTCATAACACTAACCTTTCAAAAATTATGGCCAAGGTCAAAAGTGGGTCAAACTTCAAAGTCAAAGGTAAAATATGTTGTTACCCAAACAAGTTCTTGTCACAAAGAATTCACATGTGAAATATGAAAACCTTAGCTCCAACCAATCAAAAGTTATAGGCAAGGTTAAAATTTTTGCAGACAAACAGACAGATCAGGAACAATATCCCCCCATCTTTGATTCAATAATGAACTCACAGCATATGTTAAGAACATTAATTTTTTAATTGTCCATATTAAATAGCAATTAATGTCTGAAATATTTACAACATTGTAATACATTCCTTAAAATATTTGTATCATATTTTATTCACAGATTAAGTTAAACCCAGATAAACATGATGGTCTTGAAAATAATACTTCATAATGGAGAGATTTTCAATATCCTACCAGCTTGGTTGTTAGGGCAGAAGATGAAGGGTTTGAAGAAGCTGGCTACAGGATTTGGAGTCGCTGTCAGCCAGTGGCATGCTGGAACAATAGGGGAAATCACTGATATCATACTTCCTGTTGTCATAAATGGTCCTGACATGCAGATATTACTTTCCTGATCACGCAAAATCTCCATCATCTCAACCAATCCAAATTCCTCTGCAATTACATTTATCAACATCCTAAATACCAAGTATGATTGAGATATGAAATATAAATCACATGAAATGGAAAAATTAAGTATTATTGGCTTGTCTTTTTCCAGTACAGAAATGCTTTCATAAATCAACATCTGTGAAAAAAGCATTCAGAATTATTTGTATTAATATTGGAACAGATTTAGAAACGTAGAAGTCAGAGAGGGCCAGGGCTGTCATAGGAAAGTGACAACTGTACTTCATACATGTACATACAGAAGGTGACATTGAACAATCACTCAATCACATATATAATATTTTTAGACAGATAAGGCTACATGACCCTAAATTTAAAGGGTGTCTTTCTCTTATTGTTAAGGTTTTTTTTCCAGAGAACACTGGATATTTGGGAATTTTTCAGTTGAAGTTTGGGTCTTAAAACTGAAGATCTTTTATTGACATTATTTTTAAAAAATCCAAAGACCATTCTACTCCTAAAATTTACAGCGTTTCCAACTTTCCACTAACTTTGAAAACCAAGGGTCATTGGAGTCAAAGAGAATTTTTTAGGGTCAAAATGTATTCTGGATTTGCTTTCAGATGTTACTGTGGAATCATTTAAATTCGTGGGGGTCAATGTTCGTGGGCAAGCAAAATTTTATTGGTTCCTGGGGATGTAATTTCGTGGGCAGCTCGTTTATTTGGTAGATCTAATTAATCGGTACATTGACAAAATAGTTGTTCGTGGGGATGTAAATTCGTGGGTAACGATTACCCACGAAATCCACGAACATTGATCCCCCACGAACAATGATGATTCCGCAGTATACTAGCTATTTTTTTTCTTACATCATAATTTGATTTTTAAGAATATGAAAGTAAACAATATAATAATTGTCCTTGTTGTTTTATTTACACATTCTACTCATTCCGTCGTTTGGGTTTCTCGGAGTACATCTCATTCAAGAAGCAACTTCTGAAAAGTGTTCTGCAGAACAGTTCATTAACTACGTGTAATTGAGCTTAACTGACCTATTTATTACCATCTGAAGCATTTTTTTACAAAGCAAAACTGAAATAAACATTGTCAAGTAAATGTCAGATGTGATTTTTTTTAATTCAGACTTCTGGATCTGTTAAGAATTGTATGGCTCATTTGAAAATAATAATAGATTGTTGACACTGAAATCATGGTAATTCTGAACAATGCCACTTGGAAATTAACGCAGCCATTTATACATGTACCTAGAAACCTCAAATGCAGATTATTTAACTGGCTCCATCCAGACAACAACATTGAACTTGATTTTTAAAAATTTGTTTTCGTATTTTTTCTGTGTCATGATGACCCTTTGGATGACATTTTAGGGGGTAGTAAGTATTCTTTATGCGTAAATATGCAGATATTTGTGTTAATGGAAGACACTGATTTAGGAAGTCTTCAATTCTCTCTGACATCAGTACTGTATCAAAGAAAAGTTCTAAAAATCTAGAGAACTAAAATTAACCGTAGCTTTCATAGTTTATTAATCAAAACTTTTTGGGGGGGGGGGGGGTGTCACCTGAGTCAATTATAGGTAACCTACTGCTATTTGTTTTTGTTTGTCGTTGTATGTTGTCTGTTAAGACTTGATTTTTTTTTTCAGCTTCTTCTCTAGAACTCCAGAACCAATTTAACAATTTTGCCATAGCATCTCATAAATGGGAACAAAAATTGTGAATTTCATGGTCCCTATCCCCCCTGGGGCCTGAGGAGTGGGGCTAAAACCATCATAATTGATGCAATCTTTAAAAATCTTCTTCTTTACTCCTGAACAGTGAACATCAAGCAGTTGAAGTGCTGTCATGACTGTAATAAGTATTATGCCCTTTAACAAAGTTGTGAAATTCATGGCTCTAGGGTCAGGGGCTCCCGAGTTTGGACGGGGCTCTTACGATCGTAGAGTGAAATACATGAATTCTTTAGACATTTTCTCCTCTTCCAGATATATTTAGCAGATAAACTAAGTACATGCTTATGATGAGCAAGTGTGCCTCTTCCTAAATTTCATGACCTCTGGGTCAGGGGTTCTGGTGTCAAGGGCAGGGGATGGGAGGTGGGGGGGGGGGGGGGGTAGGTGTAAGCTCTATAGATGATATAGTGAAAATCTTCTCTGCTCCTGGGTATTGGGCAGGTAAATTAAGTGCAGTGTGTGGTTATGAGGAGCACGTGTGATTCTTCCAAAATTGTGAAATTTGTGGCCCCATGGCCAGTGGTTCGGGGCAGGGGGGAATCTATTGAATATGTAGTGAAAATGTAAGAATTCTTTGGAAATCTTCTCTGCTCTTGGTATTAAGCAAAAAAAAACAAAAAACGAATAGTTATAAAGATCAGGGATGCCTCTTCCAAAATTGTGAATTTCATAGACTCTGGGTCAGGGTTTCTGGTGTAAGGGGGGTATCTATTGATAATAAAGTGAAAATGCATTATTTCTTTTGAAAATCTTCTTCTCTGCTCTTGGGTATTAAGCAAAGAAACTTTGTACATAGTTATGACAAGTAAGGGTTGCCTCTTTCAAAATTGTGCATTTCATGTCCCCTGGGTCAGGAGTTTTGTGTCAGAATGGGCTCTACCAATTATATAGTGAAAATGCATAAAAATGTTCTTTAGAAATCTTTAGAAAAATTCTTTAGAAATCCCTCTTTGCTCCTTGGTAAAAAGCAAGTAAATTAAATGCATAGTTATGATGAGCAAAAGTGCCTCTTTCAATATGGCGAAATTTGTTGCCCCAGAGTCAGTGTTCCTGGTGTCCAGAAGGGGGGGGGGGGGGAGAGAGAGATATTTTTACTGGTAATGAATACTTTTAGTGCAAATTCATTATTATTACTTTGAAAATCTTCTCTGCTCCTGAGTATTAATCAAACAAACTATGTGCATTGTGCATAGGTATGACAAGCAAGGGTGTCTCTTCCAAAATTGTGCATTTTGTGGCCCCTGGGTCAAAGGTTCTAGTGTTAGGGTGAGGCTCTGTTGACTATATAGTGAATATATATTATTATTTCTTTGAAATCTCCTTCTTTGCTGCTGGATATTAAGCAAACAAACTAAGTGCCTGATAATAGTGAGCAAAGGTGCTAAAATTCTGAATTACATGGCCCATGGGTCAGAGATTCTGGTGTTAGAGCAGGGAATCTATAGATCAAATGGTTAAAATGCATGAATTCTTTAAATATCTTTTTTCTTGCTTCTGAGTATCAACAGATAAAATAATTGCATGGTTATGATCAGCAATGGAGCCTCTTCCAAAATTGTGATTTTCATTGGTCAGAGATTCTGGTGTCAGGGGGAAGGCTCTATGAATTTTATATTGAAAATGCATCAATTCTTTGAAAATCATCTTCTCTGGTCCTAGGTATTAAGCAGATAAACTAAGTGCATAGTTATGATGAGCAGGTGTGCTTCTTCCAAAATTGTGAATTTCAGGGTCCCTGAGTCAGAGATTCTGATGTTATGGCAGGGCTGTGTTGAATATATAGTGAAAATGCATGAATTCTTTGAAAATTTGGTCTCTTCCTGGGTGTCTGGAAGGCAAAGAGAGTACAAAGATTTGTTTATTTATTTATTTGTTTTGTATTGAGAAAAGTTATTCCCCTTTGTTATTCATCTATAATAATTAATTTCTGTAAATAATGTACTTGAAAGGTCTATTGAATAAGATATTTATAGAAGAATTTTTAAAATATATAATACAAAAAGCACTTTCATAGTTTTTTAAGGATGATTAAACATGTATTGATAGATAAATTAACATAGGTAATCAAAGATTACAGAGCTAACCTCAATGAATGTTATCTTTAAGTACGACAAAGTCCAATGCTAAACTAATAATCTTGTAGTGTGCATCCCTTAATGCAACATTAATGCAACTTTGGTCTGATAGGGCTTGCAGTTACTTGGGAGTGGACTTATTCAAAAACTTTAAACTAGTCACTTATCCAAAAAATGTAAGTCAAATCCAGCATCTACAGCAAGTCTGAGAGCATTCATCCCTTGTCGCATCATCCATGCAAGTTTGGATCAGGCAGGGCTTATAGTTTCTTGGTAATGGACCTGCTCAAAGAACTTAAACCTACACACTCATCTGGAAAATAAGGTCAAACTAGTGGGTATTGTTTTTTTCTACAAAAAAACACATGTCTCCCCTTCTTTACCAACATTAACGAGTGCAAATATATGTTCAGGGTCAAAAATAATAATGCAGTACATCTCAACTCAAATTCTGTGTACAAAATTTCAAGTCTTCATGTCAAATGGATCTCAAGTAATGGTCTGGTCGTGTTTTTTTTAATTTGACCTTGAAGAAAGTGGTCAAGGTCAAATATTTTGATGCAGTGCATTTAGTCTCAATGTTGTCTTTCCTTATTCCAAGTTTGAAATCCTAATGTCAAAAAGTTCTCAAGTTATGACCTAGACTATATTTTCATGTAAAAGATTGACCTTGACTTTATTAATAGTTCAAGGTGAAATAAAATGTTGGCATTCACCCTTCCTCTATACCACTTCTCTATGTTCCAAGTTTGAAGTCTTAATGTCAGGGTTCTCAAGTTATGATCTTTTCGTGTTTTCTCTATTTGACCTTGAAGAAAGAGGTCAAGGTCAAAATTTTAATGCTTTGCATCTTGTAACAATGTCTTCTTTCTACGTTACAAGTTTGAAGTCCTAATATCAAAGGGTACTCAAGCTACGGTCTGGACTCTATTTTGATGTAAAAGATTGACCTTGACCTTATAATTGGATCAATGTAAAAAATTTTGGTGGCATGCATCCCTCCTTCATACCACTTCTGCATGTTCCATGTCTGAAGTCTTTATAACAAAGGATTCTTAAGTTATGGTCTAATCAAGTTTTTCCCTATTTGACCTTGAGGAAGAAAAGAGGTCAAGGTCAAAATTTTTTGTGTGTTGCATCTTGTATCAATGTCTTCTTTCTATGTTACTAGTTTGAAGTCCTAATATCAAAGGGATCTCAAGTTTTGGGCTGAACTCTATTTTGATGTAAAAGATTGACCTTGACCTTATAAATAGGTCAAGGTCAAAAATGTTGGTGTATACTCCTTCTCAAGGTCATCTATCTATGTTCCAAGTTTGAAGTCTTAATGTTAAAGGGTATTTAAGTTACGGCCCGGACAAAATTTGGATGATGAAGAAGATGAAGAAGAACTAGAAACTCATTGCGAGTAATGAGAGGTCTTCCGTCCGATTCTAAAAATAAAAACGAAAATTCAAGCTGAAAAAAGTGATAAAAGAAATTCAGACACTGGAGATTTAACCCTGGTCGTCAGCGTGAAAATTTAATGTGCTAACCATCGACCATTCACTTTTTAGCTTCACTTCCTGTCACGACTGGAAGTAATGGTGATACAAGATTTTCTCATGATTCAAATAAACTGATGACTGACTATCAGTCCTGAAAGTTTTAGACTTCAGTCTTTTGCTGTTGCCGAGCAATATTGTGAGAACAAATTCTAATTTGAGGACAGGTAAACACGCGACCGGAAGTGAATTTTATAAAAATCTCTGACATTTCTCTAGACATTTGCAGTATCTACAACATACATAAAATTATTTCAAGTACTTTATCAATAAGCAATATTTATGAGAAAGTTAAATATAAAAATAAATTTATCTCCTAAAACTGGGAGTCGACGTTTTTGTTTTCTGTGGAATCTAACATATTTCAAAACAGCGAAAGAGATGCAATAAAGTGAAGTTTTAAATTAAAAAAGAAAAGTTAAAATTTCTGATTTCTTTGATCACTTCCTGTGACAAGCAGAAGTGACGACTGACACGTTTAACCCAAATGGTTTCGCCTACTCCTCAAGGTCTATTACTCATAAAAAGTTTGGTGTTTTAATCTTTTACCTGTTTTTGAAATCTCGTTCTGAGAACTTCTCATTTTGAGGACAGGAAAACACACGACCGAAAAAGATTTTTTAAAAGATATTTAAGGTTACTCTAGACATTTGCACTCTGAATAACAAATTTAAAATTCATTTTAAATACTTTATCTATAAAGAATATTTATAGGAAAGTAAAATACTCAAATTATTTAGTATTTCTCTTATAACCGGAATTTGTCGTTTTTGTTTCTGGATGGACCAACATCTTTCGGATCTGCAAAAAAGATGCAATAAAGTGATGCAATTTTCAATTAAAAAAAGAAAAGTTGAGATTCTCGATTTTTTTGATCACTTCCTGTGACGACCGGAAGTGACGGCTGACGCTCTTAACCCAAATGGTTTTGCCTTCATCTTAAGGTCTGTTGCTCATATAAGTTTGGTGTATTAATCTCCTACCGTTTCCGAGATCTTGCTCAGACAACTTCTCATTTTGAGGACAGAAAAAACATGCAACCGGAAGTGTATTTTACAAAGATTTTTGAGGTTACTCTAGACATTTGCAGTCTAAGTAACATATTTAAAATTCATTTCAAAAACTTTATCTACAAAAGATATTAATGGGAAAGAAAAATACTCAAATTATGTAGTTTTTCTCTTGTAACCGGAAGTTGACGTTTTTGTTTCCGGTGGGACCAACATATTTTGAAAATACAAAGGAGATGCAATAATGTGATGTAAGTATTGATTTAAAAAAGAAAGTTGAAATTTTACGATTTCTTTGATCACTTCCGTAAGTGACCGGAAGTGCCGACGACCAACAAAAAGTGGTGACTTGTCTAGTATTTATCATGATCTATAATCCCTGAAAAATTGACTTTGATATCTTTTACCTTTCTTGAGATTATGCGCGGACAAAATGTCATTTTAATTTCAGAAAATGGTCCGTAACTTGGCACCAGAAGTGAATTTCCTAAAAATCTCTCTGATAAAATAACTTCAGATTACAACATATTGTTTCTGCAAATTTCATTAAAATCCACCCAGTAGTCTTCGAGAAACTGCATGCACAAAATTAGATGGGCGGAAAAATAATAATAAGAAGAAACAGTAGAATTACTATAAGGTCTTCCGTGAAGACGGAAGACCTTAATAAGAAAATCGACAAAAACAATGTCTCCCCTGGAAGAGGAGACATAATTATGCATCCAAGCAACTCTGGTAGTGTACCTCCTTAGATGTATCATCCATGCAAGTTTGGTCAACGAAGGCTTATAGTTGCTTTAGAATGCAGTGTGCACCAAAAGCACTAGCCTGATACCTGAACACTAGGCTATAAAAATTCAGTTTGGAGTTTCAAGCCAATGGAAAGATGGAAGGACAGTGAGTCATGACTCACTGAAGAACATACAGTAAAATTTGTCTAATCCGGACACCACTTGTTCGAAAGAAATAGGCCGGATTAGACAACATTCTGGATTAGGAAACATTTTAATTTTAAATGAATTTAATAAAATGGACTTAAAGTTAACATTGTATTAAAGGTCATATGAAACAATGTCCTGAGCATTTGGGGTTGTATACGGAAATGAGTTCATCTGAGTAACTTTAAAAAGCCTGCAATTACATTTTGTATTTTTTATGCAAGTTAGCGGCAGCAGAGTCGATCAAAATTATTTGACTGCGAAAATGAACTTCAACTAGCGCGGCTTATCTCCCTTTGCTTATGACGTCAGTAAGACCCAGTCACTACATTCAGTACTAACATTTTATACAACTGATCATGTCTTTTGCAGCGTAATTTTTAAGAAATATCATCATCTTGGCTAAAACTGCGCATAAATATACAATGTTCAAACAAGATAGTATTTGTCTTTTAACATCCTATTGCATATTTGCAAGATTTTAGCATGTTTTATCTGTGTAATTTATTGTCGTCCTTCGACACTTCACTCGACACAGAGAGAGAGAGAGAGAGAGAGAGAGAGAGAATACAAAGAGAGGGGGTCTGTACTCTATCCTCGTATTTTTTTCTTACCAAGAAGTCGGTACATATACACATAACACTATAACTATGTTATCGTAATAATTTTTATCTATCTATGTAATCCTACTTTTCTGTGTGAATATATTTACAGACCGAATTGTTTAAATTTGTATCAATTTATTTAAACGCAGAGTATATAGTCTGATCGATTAAAAAAAATGTTTAACTGTAAAAATTTTAAAAAATTGTTCATGTGCAATCGCGCAAACAATGGGGGTATGGATTTTTTTTAACTAATCAATTTATGCACGAAGTGTATGAGTATTTTCAAACTGCAATTGCTCAGCCAAACTTATAGAAGTATCAGCACCGTAACATTACAGTGCATGTATATACATGTACATACTCGTGATGCCGATAATTTTGAGCCATTTTTTAAAATCAGTTTTAATATGACAACAAAATTACGATGATGTCGTCATAAACCCCTATTTCTATATCGTTTTTACATTAGTCTTCGTGTTTCAGATTGCAGCAAGCGTGCATTCAAAGACGACTTTTCATTGCTCCATGTTTATCATGAACTTCAATGTCTCCGTGTTTATTTGGGAAAAAAGAGGTACTCATGAGCTGGATATTTTTCTCTCTCAATATATGACACAATTTATTTGACAGATTTTGCATGCCCATTAAAATTTTTATTGTAAGAAAGTTTAGGTCAATGTTAATTAATTAATATGCTGTTTTTTGTTGTTTATTATACACTTTCACTGGGAATGAAAAAAAAAACCATCATGTATCATATGCGTATTAAACAGAAATAAGAAGATTTTTGTTTCTAAAGTATTAATTTAAAATAAGTAATCATAGTTGGAGGAGAAGAATCTTGATTTCAACGGGGTATTCATCAAGATCATCCTACAATGAAAACCTCTCGTTTTCAGTTGTTGGCCTAATTAACGATTAGTTCAAATAGAGTAAACTGTACTTTAGAACCAGGTAGCTCATCTAAAATCATAATCACATTTATATCCCCAATAAATGACTAAAATTAACTAAATAAAATACGGTAAAATTACACTATATCTAATGCGTTATTTACATCAATGGGTCTTTGTGACGTCATAAAAACACAAAATCAAGAACGATAAGCGGGTAACAAATTTATTAAGATGACAAATTTAGGCCTTCATTTTTCAGTTAAGCAAAGGCAAAAAAATTTATGAAATGTGATTTGACATTCTTTCATACTAGTCTTTATGTTTAAAAAGTAAAATCCTACTGTTAAGAACCGTTTCATATGACCTTTAAGCAAGATTTCGGATTACACAACATCTGGATTAGACAAGTTTCACTGTACATATATTGTGAAGAATGTTTATAATTTATCAGACTGCATCCTTGTGAAATACAAAAACAGTTTTATTTTAGGATCAAATATCTTTGCACAGATGCAGCCATGCCACATGACAATAAATTGACAGAACAGAAGGATTCAAGGAAATTTAATTCTTAATATTAACAAGAGGCCCATGAGATACAACGCTCACCTGAGAACTATGGCCCTTCTAGTTCATCAGCAGATTCTTTTTCCTATATATTCCCATGTAAAATTTGATCACCCATTGTAGCCATCCTATCCCCGAGGGTCATGATTTAAAAAAACATGAATCTTCACTATCCAAAGATGCTTCTTTATAAATATGACTAATCATGACTTTTTCCTGGGAAAAAGATTTTTAAAGATTTGTAAAGAAGGAAGGGATAACTGATTGTAGATGCTACCAATACATGAATGTTTTACTTTTAGCTGTGAATTTTTCCAGCAGCTGTCGTCCTTTATCCCTGCGATCTGCAGTGCCCCCCTCATCCCTCTGTGGGTCTGAGAAAATGGCAGCAAAGTTGAAAGGTCCACTATCAGTTATGTATAAACCTTCCTTTATACACCTCTCTACCAAGTCCTCAGAACTCATATCAAAATCACAACCAATGGTTGGTGTGGTGGAGATGTTATAAAATCCATCTGCAAAAATAATTACTACTGATAAAAAACAATAAACAAGATCCAACAGAAATTGCAATAAAATGGCCATGTATGATGTAGCTCACACAGATTAAAAAAAAAACCTCCAGAAGATTCCCTCATCAAGCTTAATTTAGAAATATTTTTCTGACACTGTATCAAAGGAATTTAACACAAATTCTTAACTTTATTAGTTCTCTCCCAATAAATAAATTGGTTGTACCGGTAGTTAATATACAACATAATAATTAGTACAGGGTGTTTGGCAAACATGTCCTGTCTTTGCCATTTCCAAATAGTAGTTATAAAGTCTTACAGCCCCTCCTATCCTTCTTCCTCCATTAGGCTTAATATCACAGTCAAATCAATGTCATGATATATCTAAAACTGTAAATCACTGCTAAATCAGTGTCATGATATATCTAAAAATAAATTTCAAACCAAAATCAACATGTCATGATATATCTGAAACTGAATATCACAGCCAAATTAACATGTCATGATATATCTAAAACTGCATATCACTGCAAAATCAACATGTCATGATATATCTAAAACTGCATATCACTGCTAAATCAACATGTCATGATATATCTAAAACTGTATATCACTGCAAAATCAACATGTCATGATATATATAAAACTGCATATCACTGCAAAATCAACATGTCATGATATATCTAAAACTGTAAATCACTGCAAAATCAACATGTTATATCTAAAAATAAATTTAAAAACAAAATCAACATGTCATGATATATATATCTAAAACTGCATATCACTGCCAAATTAACATGCCACAATATATATAACTGAATATCACTGCCAAATCAACATGTCATGATGAATTTAGAAATGAATATCACTGTCTAATAAACATATCAATATATAATATGTTAACTTTTATGGGTGACCATTGGGGCGAACGCAATTGTACCACCAAAAAGCTATAGGAGCTTAATTACACTTGTAACGTTGATCCGCCTCTTCAAACGTCAAACCGCACGAGACACAGTCTAGACTGTGACGTCACATGACGTCTGAATTTATGGAGACAGTCGAGCGTCTGGTTGAACAAGACTAAAGATCTTGTGCAATAATAAATGAAATATGTTGTAGAGTAGATGTTATTATTTTTTGTTTCTTTTAAGCTCTCTGCAAAGAAAGAGAACGTATTTCTCGGTAATGAATAATTATCCTTGGTCTTTTGTATGTTTTGTAAGAATTTCGCATGGAACCCTGGTCGCGAAGGAATTCTGGGAATGTTGCACCAGAAAATTTGCCTGACGTATGTACAGATTTCATTCCGAATTTTCTCCATTCTTACACGTTAGTCTATTAAGCTCGCTTTGTGCCGCTCACTTTAAAACTGTATATCACTGCCAAATTAACATGTCATGATACAGTGGTTCCTGTTTTATCGAATAGTCAAGTTGTCAGCCTTGTTTTATCTGAATAGCCGAAAATTAGAATAGCCGATTGCTCCATACCGAGTCCAAAGATAGATGTATAGAGCTACATGTATTGATAATACATCGTAGCAAATTTCAAGCTTGCACTTTCGTTTTCTTTTGACATGTTTACTTAATGACTTTACTAAAAATAATTTATTTCACTTACTTATGAATTTAATATGAAATTTTTTTTCAAGTAAATTGACGCATAGAATATATTCTTTGATAGTTATTGCCATCTTTCTTCAGCACATGTTTACATTCCTTCTTCGATGGTCGCCATTTTGGAAACGGAAGTAGATTAAATGCTTGACTAATAACCATAAACTATTTTTCCCTGGATAGATTGTAAATTAAAAATAAACAAAAATATTAAATATATGTAATTGTTTCATTTTTATTTGTTTCTTTAATACGGTTACGTATTTTATACTGTGTGTGAGTTTACCAGTCTCGTTCTTGTCTGTTGAAGAGAGATTTTGAGAGCCATGTGGAGAAAGATGGTATGAATTTTGAGACGTATTTTTATAGAACGGGCCATTTATGATTTTTACTATAAATTTTGCACTGAAAAGTGAATAAATATTAAGCCAATTGACCAAGTTAAACGATTGAATAGGCTTATTTCATTATCCAAGCAAATTGTCATACACAAGCTAATCAGTTCAATAATTAAAATTTCACGCCGAAAAAATTGTAAATAATTGTCATAATTAACAAGTGCATCATTGAACCCAAGCTGATCATCACAACTGTAATCAAAACTTAAAACATTGCTGTGACGTCATGCCTTTGTTCTTGCAGTCTAAAAATTTACCTGTAGCCGTCCGATAATAATAATAAGCAGTCCAATAATATATTATCGGATGGCAGTGATAACAAAATCGGACAGTAGTTAAAAAACAACAACTAGAGTGAAATCAAGGTTTAATTTGTCCAGAAACCAAAAAAAATGTTAGGGAGAAAAAATTTAGGGAAAGTGAACTCGAGGAAATTAAGTTGTTAAAAATAGCAAATCCAAGAAGAAAACTGGAGTTTTAACCTTCCTCAAAAGTAACACTTTCCATTCGGTTTTTTTTTTTTTTGCCAATGACTTCACTTCTAAAAACCCAAGATTTTCATTACATCATCCAATCAAAATTTTAGATAAAAATCCGCATCTTTACTGTAAATGCATTTTGAAGATATCATCCAACACTGTATCTGTATCAATGTCAAACGCATTTAATAAAAAAAATATATTCCGAATCATTAAAAAAATCCTTCATCACCTGACCACTGTCCATAGTTCCTGCTAAGCCAAACAACTGCCATTGAATGAATGAAACAAAAGAGTTCACTCACCGATTTTACTGTCTAAAGAAAAAAACTTTCTCTTTTCTTTTGTCTATTTATTAGACAGTTTCAGGTAGAAAACTATTGATGCCTGAACTCCTATTGTGTAATTATCGGACTCCTCCAGGTAACTTTTGGACATTTAAATAGCAATGTTTTAAGTAAGATATATGCCTCATACAATTCTATATGCAAAATTATCAGACTGTTTGAGGCCCGTTAGGGCCTCAAACAGTCTGATAATTTTACATATAGAACAGTATTCGGCATATATCCATTACATATCTATTTACTATGCCCACTATTGACACAGGTAAGGTGCCTGTGTGCGTCCAGCCATAACTAAACCCCTCATTGTCATACTCAAGCCAGTCAAGGTAATTGGTGTCAAACTGTGTAAACAAAGGCTTCACATACGAAGTTGGAGGTGTGAACAAGGTGCTGATTATCAAAAAACACTATGATAGTCCAAATTTTTGTATCGGATAAAACGAAATTCCAATATTTTCTCATCAGAATATCAGGTGAAATTATTAATAAATATATAAGAAATGGTTTTGTGCTCTGATATTATATTGAAATAGCCGAAATATTCGTTAAACCACTATCCGATAAAATGGAAGCCACTGTATATCTAAAAACATAGGTAATCAGAGATTACAGAGCTCACCTCAACAAATGTTGTCTTTAAGTAAGGCAAAGTCCCAAGTTAATAACCTATTAGTGTGCATCACTAGATGTAACATTTATGCAATTTTGGTCCAGGTATAGGGCTTATACAGTGCAGGAAACTAATTTTGTTACAGCATCGATGCTGATTTGAATGCTTCCTTTGCTTGCTGTTTTGAGTGCTTCCTTTGCTTGCTGATTTAATGCTAGTAATCCTTATCCTGATGCTGTTTTATAATTAGGTCAATGCTACCGGAAGTAGCATCATGCTACCGGAAGTAGATAATGAATTTCAGCATTGCCGTTTAAAGCAATAAAAGTGCCTTTTACAATTATTTGATCATGATATCTCACTATGTATCAATAATGTGAATACTTTAACCAATATTCTTTCTTTCTTTTTAAATTTTTTACTGAATTAAAACTCATTGGTTTTCTGATGCTAGTAGGATAATGCTGATTTTATGTGGGTCAATGCTGGTTTTATCCTTTGCTTGCTGATGCTGATCCTGATAATGCTGTTTTGTAAATGCTGATGCTGATGCTTGCTCGATCCTGATGCTACTAATGCTTATGCTGATGCTGGTTTATGTAACAAAATTAGTTCCTGCACTGTAGTTACTTGGAAATGGACCTGCTCCAAAAACTTTAAACTAGACACTCATCCAGAAAATGTAAGTCATATCCAGCATCTGAAGCAAGTTTGAGAGTGTTCATCAAGTGATGCATCATCCATGCAAGTTTGGTTCTGATAGCCTTTACAGTTTACTTTAACCTGGTCACTCATCTAGAAAATGTAGGTCAGATACAGCATCCGAAACAAGTCTGCTAGTGTGCAGCTTTAGATGTATCATCCATGCAAGTATGGTCAACATATGGCTTAAAGTTACTTGGAAATGAGACCTGCTCCAAAAACTTTAACCTGGTCCTTCATCCAGAAAATGTAGGTCAGATCCAGCATCCGAAGCAAGCATGGTAGTGTGCATCCTTAGATGTATCATCCATGCAAGTTTGGTCAATATAGGGCTTATAGTTAGGGTGAGTTATCCATGCATCGGACACATACCTTGCTTTGGACAAAAAACCCAAATGACAGCTGTTTTTTGTGGAAATAGAAAATAAAAACTCAAAATTTTCAGTGGAAATACAAGTTATCGATATATGACGACTAGAAGTGAACTCAGTTTATTTCTTAAAACTACATGATGATTATCCACGAGACAAAGGCACGAGTTGCCATATTACTAGCATTGTAAAGCCTTTCTAAGGCGATGTGATGCAACTAAAATCTCTTCATATTTGTAGATCAAAATAGTCATTCAAATTTACTAGAAGGTTAATTTTTAAATAAATGATAAAAATGTTTCGATATCACTAATTTTAAAGCACCAAGATCAAGGTATGGTATTTTTCCGGTTTAAATACCGTATGTCCGATGCATGGTGAATATTGTCCGATCCATGGTGAATTCTGACTTATTTCGAAAAAATCGGTTTTTAGTGATATTTTCTCAATAAAAAGAACACAATTGTGTCAAAAATTTATGTCTTAACCAAATACTACATGTTAAGCTCCATTTTGATAATATTTTGTCGGTAGCGATATCGCTAGAACTTCTTGAAGTATGAGGGTGTCCGATGCACGGTGAATTCACCCTACTTGGAAATGAGACCTGCTCCAAAAACTTTAACCTGGTCACTCATCCGGAAAATTTAGGTCAGATCCAGCATCTGAAGACAGAAACCAATAGACAGAATTATGTATCTTAGTGTAGTCTACTTGTGTGCCAAGTTATACTGAAATCAGACCAAAACTGTAGGAGGAATAGCATTTTGAAAGATTTTCAAAGAAAGGATGACTGCACTTAAGGACATACCAAAATTGTGACAAAATAAACTATCAAAACAAGCATTTTTCTTTTAATTGCAGAAATGATCAACATCTAATCTACAACTTTACGTAATTAAATTAAAGTATGTATTTACGAAGTACGAAGCTGTTTTCAAAGGCGGGGTCATCACAATTTCTTGAATCTCCATACGATAATGAGGACGCCCACTTTTTCACTGACTTTATATATAGTCAGCGCATGTTTTTCTATTGTTCTCCGTTTAACAGTAGTTGTATATTTGCATGAATAATGTTGTGTCAAAAGGACATTAATAGACAAACATGTGCTCATGGTTTAAAAGAGAAAAAACTGCTTCTTCTTACATTCACCCTCTCTGTTGTAACCAACGACTATGGCATGTTGAATATTATAATTCCCCACATGATTTCTTACCTCAAGTAACTCTGTGAATACTAAATTCTGTCATGTGACTTGTAAGGTAGCATGTTTTGTGTTAACTAGGACACTGTGCTCTATCTCGTTGAATTGCCAGGCATCAATTCAAAGTATTCTTTCCTTACAATTTTAGAGCCATTCTTACAATATTAGCTCCACCTCTCATGCATACCTAATGTTTAATCAAGGCCAAGTAAGTGTAAATTCTCTACATTTGGAAAACAGTAAGGTCAAACAACATAGAATTATTTTATTGTATCACAGTCTAAAATCATTTCAACATTTAAATTTTGGTGCCAAATTGAAAGAATTCTTTAGTAAATATATAAAAGTGAAATAAGGTTAAGATATAAAAGCAACAGAAGCGACGAAAAAAGACCCAAAACCCAGCTTTAAGTGCAGTAATCCTTTCTATTTTTAGAATCCATGGCAACACCGTTCACTGAAATCAAAAACCGATATATAGAATTATGTATCTTAGTGTAGTCTACTTGTGTGCCAAGTTATATTGAAATCACACCAAAACTGTATGGAGGAGTAGCATTTTGAAAATATTTCAAAGAAATTTCTATTTTTAATAACCATGACAACACTGTTCAATGAAATTAAAAACCGATATATAGATTTATGTATCTTTGTGTAGCCTACTTCTGTGCCAAGTTATATTGAAATTAGACCAAAACTGTAGGAGGAGTAGCATTTTGAAAAAATTGTTTACAGACAGACAGACGGACGGATGATGGACACCATACTATTACAGAAGCTCTTCTGGTCTTCGACCAGTAGAGCTAAAAATGAATATCACTGCCAAATCAACATATCAATAATTTTATATATATATATATATACACACACACATATATATATATATATAAAAAATAAAAATCCAAAAAAATCACAAAATATTTTCTGCAAGCACTTTCGCCATGTTAGGCTCTTCAGGCAGTTATACAAATGTACATTTGTATAACTGCCTGAAGAGCCTAACATGGCGAAAGCGCTTGCAGAAATATTTTGTGATTTTTTTGGATTTTTATTTTTAATACACCCAGCAAAACTGTACCGGTTCTTCATTTTGTTTTTGAAATTATATATATATATATATATATATATATATATATATATATATATATATATATATATATATCTGTACGAGGGGCATTTGAAAAGTTCTGAGAACTGCTTGCTTAAATATAAACCATTTCATATAAGTTAATAAGTTTGATACCATTGAAAAGAGCTTGAAAATTTGCACTTATGTTGAAGTCACTTTCTTATTTCTATGACGTTATAACTCCAAAACTGACATCAGAATCTTGAATGTTTAGCATACTGAAAAGTTGTGCCTTTTGTCCACATGAGAACATTGAAAAGGTGCTGTCAAAGGCTTCTTTGAAAAAATATTTCAAAGAAAATTTGCAATGAGGTAGAGTAAGTCTGTTAAAATGGTACTGTAAATCAGCAATTCCATATTTTTTTTTGCTTGGTTAATAAGCATGGTTCATGACTGGTTATGTTATCACAGGCATTCATAAAAGATTTTATTTATATGATATATGAGGGTTGTTCAGAAAGTTCAGGGACTACTGTCATAACTTTTTTTACTTAATGTCATATTATGTCCAAATTTGGTAGAAATGTTTCAACAAAATATTCAAATGATGTGTATAAAATTTTTTTTAAAAATATTGTGATTTATTTCAAACTTATTTAGAATTAAAAAATGCGAAAATCGGATCACATCGCAGGTCAAAATTTCGTAATTTACAATCAATACACTAATAATGTCTGTAATCATATCCTCTGTAAAATTGCACAAAAACAGAAAAATCCAGCTAGAATTAAGAACTAGTTGTTATTTCATTTCATATTCCAAATTATGACTGAATATTTTGCTTCATTGAAAAGAAATCAATTTCAGAAGATATAGGCAGTCCTCATTGAAAAAGGCATAAAAGATGACGCCGTAGAACATCACGGAGCAGCAGTTAAAGATACAATTTTGTGTTGTACTCTGGAAAACTCCAGTAAAAACTATGAAAATGCTGGGGGAAGTAGATAATGTGTCAACAGCGAGCCATGTATGTGTGTGTACCGTATATACTCGCATATAAGTCGGTTTTTTGGGAGTTAAATTTTGGTCCAAAACTCTATGTTGGACTTACAGGCGAGTCATAAAAAGATTAGTATTTTTCTGGACGGCAAAATGTAGTATTTTATAAACACTTCCCATGATTATCGTTGAACAAAGTTTGGATATATCATATTTATGTATTTTAATATCATACATAAAGTCACTTATTTTAATAACTTTATTTTTATCTTAAGTGTGCATTATGTATTTTTCATAATGATTTAAAATTCAATATCGGCATCATTTCTAAAAATATTAATCAAAACCAGGTTAAAACATTAGAGTATTGATTTGAAGTTGTCAACTGATTCTGCCAAAAAGTTGTACCAACTTATAAGTGGGTCAATGGCAAATCCCTCCAAAATAACCTAAAAAAAATACAACCGACTTATATGCAGACCGACTTATAGGCGAGTATATACAGTACATGGGACAGGCAGAATTGGATGATAGAGACTCTGTATCAGACGAGGACGTGTGAGGGAATGGATTATCTGTAAAAAATCTCTTGTAAAACTTTAAAAAGTTAGTAAGGTCATGGTGAGAGTCAGGCGCTTCACAGTTGCTGATCTTGTGAAAGCAGTTACATGTATGCAATAAAAAAATATAACATTTGTCAAACAAAATTATGATACTGAAACAAATGTTAGCAAAATAAATTTCAAGTGATAAAGAAACGTTTTTAGTAAGTGCTCTGGTATTGGGCCATACTGTGTGAAATGTATAGGAGAGTATTTTTTTAGAACCTCATGACGTTAGGTTTTTGACGTTACAATGTCGTTGAGTTTGCTCCGTGGTTATCAGACATGTTGATTTGAAAATTAAATAACATGATTTCTATTAAATCACAAGGAATGAAACTCCACACATCAACAAAATGAAAGAAAAAGTGAGCAAGCTCACATACCCCACGCTTCCCCAAAACTCGACAATGCAACACGTAATGAATGGCACAGTGCATTTTAAATACACAGTATAATTCAAAAAAGGGGCATTACTTGCAAAAAATCATCACATCAAAACTTCTTGCATATAAGGACATTCAAATCTTTGTATGTTACAAATTTAACTGGGCTGAAGTTTCTAGATAAACAATGGAATCAAAATTTCTTGGTAATATACAAATCTATACATTATTCTGAAATACCTACAAAGTTTCAGGAAATTCAGTGCCGGAATTATGCTGACAAACTGTTATTTAAATTCCTCAGTGATTTCGATTTGTTAATGAGTGTAAGTCCATGTCCAACACATGACAGTTTACACATTTAAATAATTGATGGAAACAAAATTATGATGTAGTCATATGAATCTGTTTATATACTGTACTTATGAAATTATTTAAAGCAAAGCACACCAATTTGAAGGGGGGGGGGGGGGGGGGGGGGGAGAGAACTATCGAAGATGGTGTGTGTGTGAGTGTGTGTTTGTGTTAAACCATTAATATTTTGATCTCAAAATCAATAGGGGTCTTTTAAGGTCATAAAATATTTCACATAGAATTTCATTATAAAAAGCTGATTCCAGTGGAGTTTCTTATTACCTAGCTGGAAAGTTTCTTCAATAAAAGGCAAAACTCTTAAGGCAAAAATAATGGAATCGGAATTTCCTGGTAATATGCACATCTACACACTGTGTACTAAATATCTGCAAAGTTTGTCCAAATTCTGTGCAGCGGTTTAAGAGGAGTTGTGCTGACAAACTGTTCATCTCTATATTCAAGATATGGCCAAAAACCTAAGTTGAAAAGTGCCGAAATTCCCAGAAAAAATAATGGAATCAGAATTTCCTGGTAATATGCACATCTACACACTGTGTACTAAATATCTGCAGAGATTGACCAAATTCTGTGCAGCGGTTTAAGAGGAGTTGTGCTGACAAACTGTTCTTTATATTGAAGATATGGCCAAAAATCTAAGTTGAAAAGTGCCGAAATTCCAAGAAAATATAAAGGAATCGGAATTTCCTGGTAATATGCACATCTATACATTGTGTGCTAAATATCTGCAAAGTTTGACTAAATTCTATGCAGCGGTTTAATAGGAGTTGCGCTGACAAACTGTTCACCTCTATATTCAAGATATGGCCAAAAACCTAAGTTGAAAAGTGCCGAAATTCCCAGAAAAATAGGAATCGGAATTTCCTGGTAATATGCACATCTACACACTGTGTACTAAATATCTGCAAAGTTTGACGAAATTCTGTGCAGCGGTTTAAGAGGAGTTGCGCTGACAAACTGTTCATCTCTATATTCAAGATATGGCCAAAAATCCAAGTTGAAAAGTGCTGAAATTCCCAGAAAAATAATGGAATCGGAATTTCCTGGTAATATGCACATCTACACATTGTGTCCTAAATATCTGCAAAGTTTGACCAAATTCTGTGCAGCGGTTTAAGAGGAGTTGTGCTGACAAACTGTTCATCTTTATATTGAAGATATGGCCAAAAACCTAAGTTGAAAAGTGCCGAAATTCCCAGAAAATATAAAGGAATCGGAATTTCCTGGTAATATGCACATCTATACATTGTGTGCTAAATATCTGCAAAGTTTGACCAAATTCTGTGCAGCGGTTTAAGAGGAGTTGTGCTGACAAACTGTTCATCTTTATATTGAAGATATGGCCAAAAACCTAAGTTGAAAAGTGCCGAAATTCCCAGAAAATATAAAGGAATCGGAATTTCCTGGTAATATGCACATCTATACATTGTGTGCTAAATATCTGCAAAGTCTGACCAAATTCTGTGCATTGGTTTATGAGGAGTTGCGCTGACAAACTGTTCATCTCCATATTCAAGATATGGCCAAAAATCTAAGTTGAAAAGTGCCGAAATTCCGAGAAAAAATAAAGGAATCGGAATTTCCTGGTAATATGCACATCTACACATTGTGTCCTAAATATCTGCAAAGTTTGACGAAATTCTGTGCAGCGGTTTATGAGGAGTTGCGCTGACAAAAAAACAGGACTGACGGACTGACTGACTGACTGACTGACTGACACACTGACTGACTGACTGACGGACGGGTCAAAAACATTATACCTCACGCAACTTGTTGCGTGGGTATAATAAATATTTTAACATACTGTACATGTACATAAATTGGCGTATTCAAAATTTAGCGCAACCACTGGGAGTTGTTGGCGAAATCATGAATTGGCGCTATACATGTCTGTGCCATATATTGTATTTATAAATGATTTCTTGGCGGTATTCATGAATTAGCGCATTGTTGTCTGCACCAAAGCTGCTAAAATATGAAGCCTGCTTCTTTAAGTACACATACAGTATAATAATGTGCTCATTTTAAATTTCTTGAAGAAGGTATAGTGAAGATTGATGTGGTCCGCGAACTCTCTGAACAACCGTTGTAGCTGGATTTTCGGTCAATTATATAAGCTCTCCACTATATAATATTGAATAAAACATATTCAAGCCTCTAAATGACCTCTACAATTTAGGCATCAACTGGTGCCTTACTTTAAAAAATTTAGTCTCCAATGCAAATTTTTTTTTGTCAGGCAATTTTTTTAGGTGCCAACTTTAAAAGTTAATAGTACTGTTAATATCAATGTAGGGACCCATAATGGGGAAGTCATGGGTGGAGAGTGTCTAGTGCCCCTTCTGCCAATTAGAGCCCTGATATTCTGTATAAAACTGAAGTGTAACAATACAGTTTTTCACAACTGTATTTAGAGTATCAGGACTCTTACCGTTTGTGAATTAAACATACAAAAGACTTTTTTACGCAAAAAATAAGTAACCAATTTTGCCGGACGACAGACAGATAGTCCATCAACAAAAAGGATGTAAGCTATATATCCGAATTTCTGGAATATACCGTGATACAATGGAACCCGCGATATAATGAAAATTGACAATTCTATTTTTCTATCATATTTCTTAATTCCTGAGCAAACATAAGACAGACCTTTGATAACTTTGGCCACCCAATAATTTCTTGCTGTTTCTAAGATCCATCCCTCCTCTTTATCTGCAATCAGGAAGCTATTATGATGACCCCATTTCTGTGATCCAGTCTCTTCACATCCTGCACCCCCTTGGCCATACTGTGATAGAAGTTTAGTAATCACCACTACTGCATCTCTGGCTGTATTAGCTCTTTCTAATGCAAGCCTACAGAAATCAGTATTTATTGTATGTTAACAACAATTAATGGTAATAATACATTAAAATTTATTCAATTAACAAGAGTAAACGACTGGGACCCCATTTTATGGCCCCACCCTAACTATAAGGGGTCTCTGAATCCACACCCATGGGGATGCTTCAATATCAATATGACAAACATGGCCTTGCAATTACATGTTTACTCCAATGTAAATATTTGATCTCCTTATATGGCCCCACCCTACCCCTGGAAGCCATGATCTGAAAACTTGAATCTGGCTGAGGATGCTTGCTCCTTGAATTTCTTATACATTCCAAATTGAAACTTTGATTCCTTTTTGTAGCCCCTCCTTGCCGTAATAGAAATGAATATGTACTACCCGAGGATGCTTGCAAATGAATATGAATAATCATGACCTAGCCGTTCTTGATCAGAACATTTTTTAAAAAGATTTTCCCATATATATTCCCATGTTAAACTTTGATCCCCTATTGTTGCCCCCCCAAAACCCCACAATCTCTATCTCTTGGGACCATGATTTGAACAAACTGAAACCTGCACTACATGTACCTGTCCTAGCCTGGCTCTCTACAGAGACAAAGAAAAACAGGGACAGAAAACCAGGCTAATCTGTTTGTTTACTCTTGGTGGTGTCAGGTTAACTTTGATCATGATTAATTCAGCGCACGGTATAAAGTTCCTAATAAAAATTGATATATTTATTTTTTTTTTTTTCATAAAATTTTTGAAATTGTTTTCTTTAAGAAGTCACTGAAGCCCTTATCATTATAATTTTTTTTTTAATGAACCCAGCTTACAGGACTATGAGAACTTTGATTTCTTGGCCCAGAGAATACAATGATTTTGTTGAGGACAATTTGAATTCTAAATCACCAAAAAGTTTTTTCTGTCTATAATTTTCACAAGATCTGATGCAGAAATTTTTTTCTTTTTGATTTAGCAGATATAACTAATATAGCTTTAAGACCAATTCTTGGATATGCGTACATGTATTTTGTGGATTGGAGCTACTAAAATAATAAAATAAAATAACAATTTGAACTAATAAACTGCCAGAGAGAAGACATACACAAATAACATTTTGCCTCTGTGATTCCATGGGACTTTCATGAACCAAAAGTTAAGACACCATCTGGTTGAAAACATTGTTTAAAAAAAAAAACCAAGATGTGTTTGTGAAATACTGATGCCCCTGTATGGAAGCTCATGGCAAACATAAATGTTTCTCAAACGCAAGTCAAACACAGCACAATGAAGGCTACAAAAAGGAGGTGGGGTCTAATTTATTCAGGAAATTTTTACTCTGACATCACACAAAAATATCAGTTCTTCAAATTACCACAAAATGAAATTATTTCCTATTTTAAACTATTGGAAAGCTTTAAACTACATCCATTCATACTATTCAGGGGTCTAGATTTTTTTTTTAAAGCCACTTGCCCACGGCAAGTACTGACTGGGAATCCACTTGTCCAGTTTCAAAATTCACTTGCCCCTCAAAAAAAGAGAGAAAATGATCTAATTTTACTGATTGATTTATTTGACATTTCATTAATCAATTCTGAATGGATGGATGCTTTATTTCTTTCATGGCTCCATTTCATGGTCTTGATAGGGCTAGACTTACTGTGTGACCTTTGATATGTTTGGTCCTCCCAGATGATAGCCATCTCTTCACAAATCTCTTTGTTATTAAGGTCTTCCATCACAACGGAAGACCTTCTACTGATTCTGATGGTTAAGATTTTCTTTTTTTTTTCTTCTCCTTTCTAGACGCCAACTTTGAGACCTCATATCTCACTCATTTCTCAACGGATTTTGCTCAAATTTTCAGAATTTATAGACGTTACAAAACTCTATCAGAATGCTGTCATACATTTAAAAAGTCCCCTTCCACTTTGGAATTATTTCCCTTTAAATGAAAATTTTGGGGGTTTCGTTTCCAGACAAAGGCTCAGAGTCTAAAAAAGCTGGAGCAGAAATACTACTGAATTTGAATAATAGAGGCATTGAAGTTGTGCACATCTATTTTTGTTTTTTGATTTCTGCGTTCAAAATGGCGCTAGATAGGGGTCAAAAATTAGAACGCCTAAAAGCACAAAAATTTACTCATATTTTCCTATGTACCTTTTAAAATAAAAATATTTTGTTAAGACATGTTGAATAAAAGTTGTGCACAATTTTAAGGTCTTTCATTTGGCACCACCAAAAAGGGGCTGGTCCCTTAAATTAGGGATCTAGGGTCCTTGAAAGTTTTCATTTTATAACTCAAAAACGGTAAATATTTCGACATAGCTGTCGCTTAAAAGTTGTTCTTTAACATATTATTGATCTCATGAACTTGTTATTTTGTTCGAGTCTTGTTTAATAAATGAGCTAGAAGCTTGACCCATATACAGGTAACTAGTTACATCAGACAAGTGAAGGTGAAATCTTTATGCACATAAATGAAATAAACTTGCTATAAATGATAAACCTATCCAAAATAAATACTAATATTACTTTGAAATAAGTTTTTACGTGTTCTGTGACTTCATTCCAAATTATTGAGTCACACATTTTCAATACGTCTCGAGATTTGTTTTTGTTTATATTTACATAACCGGCCATCCCCCGATCACGCGTGACCTAGATCCAGTGATCAGTGGCCATACACTAAACAGGCATTGCCGTTCTAAATCTATGTTGCAAACTCAACGATGCACGGATAATTGTGTTTTTTAATCATATCGGATCTTTCAAATTATCTCATCTTATCTATGTTGGTCAAATTGGTGATATACTTATTAAATTATTGTGGCGGAAATCACAAGAGATCCACTGCGTGTGAACCAATGACCTGCATTCGTAAACAAAACATCTTTTCATCGTTTAATGTTGAAACATACACTATATTAAATTTGAAAAACAAAACATTGTCGTTCTTTTTTCATTTTGCTAACACAATGATTTACGGAAAATTATTTTTTAAATCATATCGAATCATTCAATTAAATCATTTAATCTTATCTTAATTTGATTTAATTTAAATCCAAAATATTTTATTAAGGGCGTATAAAGGTCCCCGATTTCATGAATCCTAATCTTAAAACTGCATACATGTACATGTATTTAATAAACGATTTATTTCTCAATTATGTGTTATTGTGTGTTTAATTTCGTAGATTCATTTTGTGTGGTTAATTCTGCAGATAATTCTAACTTGACACACAAGGTTTTGTAACTCCAGCATATGGCAAGTACGAGGGTTGTCCAAAATTTTCTTTTTAAAACGAGTCAAAGTTGAATAAAAATTTAATATATCACAAATAAAGCGGTTATCGCCATTTTCTGATACCTTTAATATCGCTAGCTAAATAGACAATGAAAATATTAAGTGAAAACCGCAAGAAGTATGTTTCAAAAATTGACAGAAAAAGCGACATCGGCCATCTGAACTGGACAGCGTCCAATCATACAATTAAGGTTAATATGGTCGAAACATCGTCAAAAACAAAATATTTATTCAAACAACTTAAATTTATTGGAAAATATTTAGTCTAGTGATTTGTAATTGGTGTATATGATTTTTCAATGGTGTGTAAAATTTCGGAGACACTACAAGAAGTGGAAAACCACTGTTATTTGATGAAAATAGGATATATTCCTATTCATGATGTTGTTATAAATATAGTGCCGTCGGGCTGGCCTGTGCATCCTGTGCTTACGTAGTGTTAATATTGATGACGCTCGTAAATTATTGTGCATTGTTTCTATTTTTAAAATTTAAATTACTTATAATCTATACATAAATATTATTGCACACATTTAGTATTGTGGCATAATAAAGAAAAATAGCGTGCGTCTATGAACATGCGATAAAAATTCAAAATTTATATTTCTGACGTTATCATGAAATAAGCGTTACGTCAGACTGGCCCGTGCGACTTGCAGTTACAAAGTATTTACACCTATAATGTTCAGTAAATAGTGTGCATTGTTTTAATTTTTTGTACATTTACTCAATCATGGTCTATATTACGATATTATCGTACATGTTTGCCATTGCGGACTTTATAAAGAAAATTAAGCATTTGTCCACGAACTTTTTGGACAACCCTCGTACATGTGCTTTTATTAAACACCCAACTTTCCATTAATGCCCACAAAATCTACCTAGCTTAAGATCGATAATATACCGCCCGTCAATCATACAAAAATAAAACAATAGCTTCTGATTTGATTGACAGGGCAGCAACCTGTGCTACCTGATAGTCTGAGTTTGCATGCTTAGAAAGCAATTATGTACCTGGTCATGTGTCAAACGCTTTCATGTACCACTTGAAAAGTCGCTTTGTATACACTCTGGTAAAAAAAAAAAACAACATATATTGGTTGGTAATTATATTTCAAAAAATAATTGAGAGAAGAGAATTAAACTTTGAGTTCATTATTTTTATTTTCACTGCTGTTTTGTACACTGTACTTGTACATGTTGTAGGAGATGTGTCGTCCAAGATAACTGTACACTTTCCGAAAAAAAAAAAAAAAATGGCGGCTATTCGAGCCCCTTTTCGCCTTCAATGTCTACCTGTTTACAGAGAAGAGATCGTAATTTTTCAATAAAATATTTCATATTATATATAATTTGATTTGTATGTATAAGTATCTGAAAGGCTATATTGTGCTGATTTTTTTAAAATACATGTTTTATGTTATACATATTTTTTAGCATACGATAAAACATCAGCAACACTATAAGCTTAATTATTTCCAATGTCCAGAACTGTGTAACGTAAATGTCATGCATTTAAGAAGTTTGTTAACTTTTTATAATTTAATTCCACCTGCGCATGCACGCACGGTTCAAAAGAAAAAATGTACAAGGAGTACATATACATGGACTTGAATATAACAAACATATTAGCACACATCTAATGATGAAAATGAAAATAATTGATAATACACTTTTACAACTTCATTTCAATGATGAGTTATTCTAAAACTTCAATTGTCAGAAAGGCCAGCACAGCCAAACTACTCTTAATTATCTCTGTTTTAATTACAATGCAAATCACAATAACTCCTTTCTTTAGATCCCTTCATTTCTTGTTTGTACATAGTTACATGTACATGAAATTCATGCACGGCGCTACACCTGTCAATCAAAATTGTAAACTTCTGGTGCCACTGCTTTATAGATACTGTGCTTTATATATAGAGTGTAATATTTCGAAACAACATTTTAATTAAGGCTGAAGATGCATACTGTGAATTTATCAAACCTGCAGTCCTAATTGACGATCCCTTCTTACATGTATATTATAATTAATCAGAGAGTCCAGTACTTGTGACAAGTTTTGATTGAGATTTCACTTTCCCTTAAGAATAAAATGATTGATTAAATAGATTATGCATATGAGAAGGATACCTGTCCTACATATAAATGTATACTTTTCACTTTGTAACAAGAATCTGTTATTGACAATTAAAAGTGAAGAGTTTAGGTAAAAGACTTTGACAAATGACAAGTTATTCCTTCTTATTTACTATATAGCTTAAAGCTATACGGTCGTGCCCCCCCCCCCCCCCCCCCCCCGCAATTATATTTTTGGGTTTTTTTCTTATATATCAAAAAATTTTGATTGTTTGTGCCCCATCCCAGAAAAAAATGAAATTGCTTTCAACAGGCTAGAGTCAAAACATAATTTTCATAATGATAGTACCTTTATCAAAATGTTTCTACCCCTACGATTCAGAGTCGCAGTTTCGAATACCACCATGTCGCCCGCGTGGCGCAGTGGTTTGAGCGTATAAATGAGGTCCCGTGTAGCAGTAGGTTCTGGCATGAAAAAAGATCCCTCACTGCTCAAAGGCCGTAAGTGCCGAGTACAGGCCTCAATTTGCAGCCCTCTGGGCACTGGCAAATGCTGGCAGCTCAATGGACGTTAAACAACAAACAGACAATCAAACAAACATTTTTGTGTCGCCTGCAGAGCAGAGCAGCATTTAGTGATCAATTTGCCTGGCGTCCGTCTGTCTGTCTTGCCGTCCGTCAGTCTGTCACACCTTATATCTCGAGAACTGTAAGAGGTATGGATTTGATAATTTGCACATATAGCTTGACACTATGGCTTTTGTATTTTATCATGGCTTCCGACCTAGATATCCTTGAACTTGACCTTTGACCTACTTTTCAATATAACCAATAATGCTGATATACAACTTCTTTTTTATATTTAAGAGGTAAGTCTATGCTATTTAGAATGTGCACTGTTTGTTATAAAACATTTTGAAAAATACCAGCGTTACAGTCCACTTGACCTTGACCTTTGGCCTATTTTGCAAAATATACTGTGGAGGGTTAAATTTAACTTATGTCTTTTGAAATTAGAGAGGCAGGGGTTTGATAATTAATATTTTTACATGCTTTTGAGCTCATGACAATGTATTTTGACACTGTATGAAATAAAGACACCACAAAAACTGAAATTTAAGTACTATGAAAATACAACGGGATCGGTATTCCAAAATGGATGGTGTAGACTGACAATTGCGGATATGACAGACTGAAGTTTCTTTTGAAAGATTGTTGAAATCACGTATTTAATTAATTTATAAATAATTATTTATAATAAATTTATTCAAATTTCATCAATATCCATTTTAGCTTTGAGGGGTTAAGGATTTGTATTTCTATTTGATTGTTAGATTCTATCGCAGTCTTACTACCCCTGGATTTTTTTTTTTTTTGCATGAACTATATGCCATGCCATAGCAAATAAATAGCTGATCACTTTTAGACTTAGTTACATCTTCAATGAAGCTAAAAGCAGGTGACACATGCGTTCCTTGGAACACTCTAGTTCTGTAAGAAATCGGCAAAGATAATTAAGCAGAGATTTTTAATGAATGAAATGGTTTTTTTTCTCACCTTTTTATAACGCTGACTATATATACATGTATGGTCTGCATTATAAAACATGATGTGATAGGGTAACGTAATGCACATTGTACACGTACTCAAAGACGCCGACATTTTTCAATATCGAAATTGGACATAAAACATATTTACAATAAAATTTGGAGCCAGCGAGGTAAACGTAATAAATTACAACTATATGGAAACGAAATTAAAAAAAACATGTGTAAACTTGTCAAGTCGGAAACACTCAGAAGGGTATTGTTGGTATCATACAGACTGTGTCATTGCCTTGACTCAAGTTCAAGGTCACTAAGAACAAGATGCTTTTACTGGATGTGTGGTCTGAAAGAACATATGTGAACTTGTCAAATCGGTAACACAGATAGGTTTGCGTCACAACCATAGTATGTCATGGCTTGACACAAGGTCATTTGGACAAGTTCAAGGTCATGAAATAGAAAGTGTTCATTATTTTATTGTCTTTCAACTGGCGAAACATTGCAAGTTGATAGATCCCTTACAAGATTATTTATCATCATAGAATATGGCATGACCTTGACTCAAGGTCACTGCTCCAACGGAAGACCTATTCGTTGCTCTGCAACGAGCTCGGCTCTAGTATATTGTTTTATTGTGAATTCTTAATGTATAAACCACTAAAAAGCAATCACTATTTGTACTTACAGTCAAACCTGTATTAAGAGACCTTCCAATGGAGAAAGGAAAAAAAGTCACATTATGACAGGTGGTCTCTTAATACAGGTTGCTTATTTTCCCGCAGTGTTCAAATATACAATGCTGAAAATATTATACATGTATGTGGAATGTATTTTATATCATATTCTGTGTATTTCTGTTTTTTAATAATTACTGCTCAACTGTAAACGCTTGTATATTATTGGTACAATCGTCCTGTTCGGTAATAAAAATTTACTCTTGATCCACACAAGTCATTTGATTATTGGGAAATATTGTGAACATCTTAAAATATTAAGATCTTTTATATAGTATAAACATGATAAAAAAGCTGTAAAGATTTTTTTCTTATGATAGTTTTTTTTTAAAATGATAGCCCATATATAACTTCGTATGTTTTGCACATTATTAAGAATGTAAAAGTGCATCCTAATTTTTGTTTTTGCACTTCGTAACAAAAAAAACTTATATTCATGACTAAAAATTTCTTTAACCTAATCAATTTTTTTTCATGACTGCGTCTTAAATTGCCTGTTTGTGAGCAGGTACTTCAAGCACTTCAGTTATCACCAGGTATGGGTAGCTAGTGTGTGTTTATATAACCAGATGGCGACACAATCCACTTAAATAAACAAATAGGATTTAGTTACTTGTAAATTAAAAGTTTAACACACAAGTTTTATAGATGAATATCCATTTTGCCCTTATAGCACGAAATGATATCAGGATCGACCTCGAACGTTTATTTTCAAAATGGCACCCGAACATTGGAGAGAAAAAAAAACCATGAATGTTTATGCATAAGATTTTAATGTTTATTCAATAAATATCAAAATGTAAGTAAAAGTATTTATTTTGAAATGTTTTATTTGTAAAACTCATGTTGTATAATTATTAAATGAAATAAAAACGTGTCTGTAGATGTTTGAACCAAAAACTGTAGCATGCTTGACTGAAAACGAAAGTAGGAATTGGAAATTATATAGTCGTTAAATGGCATCAGACAGGTGGTCGTTTAATACAGGTAAAATATATGGGGAAAAGCGTTGGGAGGAATTTTTACGGTCGACTTTGACAGTGAGTCGCTTAATACAGTCGGTTGCTATGGCAGTTTTATCTGTATTTATTATTTTGTTAAAATATCTATTGATTTAATCACATAAGTTGACAAAACTTTTCTTTTAAAACATTGTTTCTATAATTTTTAAAGCTATTCTGTAATTTTGAGATTTTTCCGGATTGGCGATCATGCACAGAAAGTCACGATCTTCATGCAGTGGTGGTTTTCATAATGAAATACTGTATAATATTTTTTTGTTTTTAATTAAATGATTGCACATTATTTTTAAATTAAAAAAAAATACTGAATACCTCATTAAAGAATTTTGAAGAAAATAGAATGAGACTTGGACTTTATTAATACCCCGAAAATATGGAAAGAAATCTGAATCTTAAATGTAAAATTATACTACTAAAGCATGTAAAATAATGAACTGTGATCATGTATGCATATTATGCAGGATATGAAGTAACCTTTTTTTTCAGTTGAGAAATTGTAAATTGACAATGTGCATTTTAATTCTAATCATGTTAATGCTTGATATTCATATGCCTTGCAATGGGAAATCATCAAATGATTTGGCGTCTTCACTTTTTTTTCTCTGAGAGTATTTTTTGGATGCTAAAGTAATACAGGGAAATGTTTAAATTATGTACATGTATATAGATATACGCACTGCACAAGCTAAGAAATCTCCCTGGAACAACAATTACCCTTAATTTTTCCCTGGAAGAATTGTGATTTTGGGTCTAATTTGGTCCCCTTGTAGTGTATCAATTGAGAAATAATTTTAATATAAACGATAATGCTTAATTTTGTGTTAATCAAGAAAAAGGTGGGACAAGCATATTTTTTGGTAGGACAAGTAATTTTGCTATGGTAACCTGTCCGAGGGCAAGTACTGAAAAATTCTATTTGTCTACCCCTGTACACTGTTAGATAATCATAAACGAAATGCAGATTCTGATAGTTGGATGTTTAATGTGATTTATTTTAATATACTCAAAGTTTTGCTGCCTCAGCCTGAAAAGAACTGCGAATGATAGTATTGTTCTGCCGCCTACCTCCAAGTCAAATTTCAAAAGTAAACATATTTGAATGATTTTTCATATTTATTACCGGCCCCTAGGAGGCAGTCGGTTATCTGATATGTAAGTTTGAAGTAGTCGTGCATTTCTGTGGAGTTAAAAAAATTATAAGTAGTTAACACTCATATAGAATTTTAATAAATAGTGTCTAAATGTTTAACAAAAACGCATGATAATTATAAAATTAAAATTGAATAAATAATTGGGTAAATGTTTTATCTGATCGAATCCTGATTGACAAACTCTGATAGTGCAGAGAATATTAGCACACATGTTGGGCATTATCTAAAGCAAAGACCAAGATATAAAAATATATAATCAGTATTACTTTCTCTATTTAAACAGGATTTATTGTATTTGTTTTAAAATGACGTATATATATATATATATATATATATATATATATATATATATATATATTTCCTATGGGAATTTTTTTTAAAAATATGATAAAATTTTATTTCCTCAAAAGACAGAATATTACAAGATTTTTGTTTAACAATGTGCCAAGCTTTTTCCTTCCACAAATCAACACCAAAATTAAGAAACTGCAGTGGTGGATCTAGATAGGGTTGTGGGGGTTTCAACAAACTCCTTTGGATTTGCTTAAGAGAGAGAGAGGGAGAGAGAGAGAGGAGTCCCAAATATTTGTGAAGAAAACTAAGTTGCTGTTGAAAAATAAAATCTGTAATGTTGCATGCACTGTTTTATTTCACCAGGATAAATTAACAGATTAATATCAGATATATTAATAACAGATCACGCATTTCAGTTTGATGCCTCATAAAAGGCACAACTGGTTTGCGGCCAATTTGTGACGCTTGCGTCAATATATTTCTTGTTAAAATGTTCAACCCCCCTTTTGAAAAGAGTCGTAAATAAGAGCAATTAAGTTTTTGACATTGGTTTTAAAATTATTCATCAATCAATAATGAACTCTTCTTTGAATTCAATCAATTTTTAATGGCCAAACTGCCATTTAAATTGAACTAAATGGGTGAAAAATGTAGAGATTTAGAGTGCATGGTTCTTATTACTCTTCCGGTTCGGGTAAGTTTATCATGAAAACTATCTTTCTCGAGATGACATTTCACTTGCCCCGGGCAACAGGAAAGTGTAATTCTAGACCCCTGCTATTGCATGCATTTTTGTCGTTGGTTAAATCCCACAAAGCAAAATATAAACAATTCACTGATCAAAATGCACTTGTCAATGTGACGTCATATGTAAAATTTGACACAGTTTGTATGCAGTGAGAGGTGGATCAAGCTATATTTTTGTCCATCACTTTCATGAAAGTGATGGGACATTAAATCTCATTCATCTGTCAGTCTGTCCGTCTGTTAGTCTGTCACAAAACATTTAACCTTGGTAATAACTTTTGAATGAGAAGAGATAGAGCTTTCATATTTCACAGGGACATTACCTGTGACATGATGTTTTTAAATATACTTTGATTTTTGACCCATTGACCTAGAAATATTGTCCCCCAATTCTAAGCCAATTAGTACCTGAGAGTTAGTCATGGTGACCTACTCATCACTTGTCATTCTCTGAGGACCCAAGATGCATCAACTAAGTTTGATGATTCTAAGCCAATTAATACCTAAAATATTTTTAAAATTATAACCATAAAATTTCAAAAGTAGGTCACAGTGACCTACTTTTCAGATGATATACTTTGAAGACCCAAGTTGCATCCACTGACAAAGTTTGGTGATTCTTAGCCAATAAGTACCTGATATATTTAAATAAAGCCATAAAATTTCCAAAATAGGTCACAGTGACCTCCTTTTCAGTAGACTAACTCTATGGACCCAAGATGCATCAACTGACAAAGTTTGATGATTCTAAGCCAATTAGTTCTAGAAATATTTAATAAAAGTCATAAATTTTTAAAAGTAGGTCATGGTGACCTACTTTTCAGTCGACCTACTCCGAAGACCCAAGATGCATCAACTGACAAAGTTTGATGATTCTTAGCCAATAAATTCCCAAAATAATTAATTATTGTCAAATAAATTGAAAACGGTGACCTACTTTTCAGTCGACCTACTGTGAGGACCCAAGATATATTAACTGACAAATTTTGATGATTCTAAGCCAAATACTACCCGAAAATATTAAATACAGGCATAAAATTTCAAAAGTAGGTCAGGGTGACCTACTTTTTAGTTGTCGTACTCCAAGGATCCAAGATGCATCAACTGACAAAGTTTGATGATTCTAAGCAAATTAGTTCCTGAAATATTTAATTAAAGCCATAAATTTTCAAAAGTAGGTCATGGTGACCTCGTTTTCAGTCGACTAACTCTGAAGACCCAAGATGCATAAACTGACAAAGTTTGATGATTCTTAGCCAATTAGTACCCGAAATATTTAATTATACTCATATTAATTGAAAAGTAGGTCACAGTGACCTACTTTGTAGTCGACCTACTTCGAGGACCCAAGATGCATCAACTGACAAATTTTGATGATTCTTAGCCAAAGAGTACTGAAAATATTAAATACAGCCATAAATTTTCAAAAGTAGGTCACGGTGACCAAGTTTTCAGTTGTTGTACTCCGAGGACCCAAGATGCATCAACTGACAAAGTTTGATGATTCTAAGCCAATTAGTACCTGAAATATTTAACTATAGTCATATAAATTGAAAAGTAGGTCACTGTGACTTACTTTTCAGTTGACGTTTTTTGGGGACCCAAGATGCATTAACTTACAAAGTTTTATGATCATAGGCCTTAAAATGTCCAAATTATGCCTCTAAAATGCTTTGAAATGGAATGCCTGCAAAGTTTAAAAAGTAGATCACTGTGACCTACATTTAATAAATAGTATTATGGCACCAAGATGCATCATCTCACAAGATTTAATGATTCTAAACCTCTCAGTATTTGAATTAATGACCTTAATTGTTTTGAAAAAGATTAGCCATAAAATTCAGAAAGTAGGTCAAGGTGACCTACTTTTTCATCGACATACTCCAAGGACCCAAGATACATCAACTGACAAAGTTTGATGATCATAGGCCTTAAATTGGTCAAAATATGCCTCTAAATCATTTTGAAAAAGAATGGCCGCAAAATTTAAACATAGGTAAACAAAGATTACGAAGCTCACCTCGACGAATGTTATCTATAAGTAAGGCAAATTTCATATAATATTTTTTTTTCTAGTTATCCATGCAAGTTTGGTTTAAGTAGGACTTGTAGTTACTTGGAAATAGACCTGCTCAAATAACTTTTAACCTGTTAAGTAATCAAATAATTGTGGTCAGTTCCAACATCTAAAGCAAGTCTGGACATTTCATCCTTAGATGCACCATCTATGCAAGTTTAATCATAACAGGCCATAATATCATATGGCTTCTCTAAAAAAAAAATTACCCTGGTCACTCATCTGTAAAATGTAGGTCAGATTCAGAATCCAAAGCAAGTCTGGAAGTGTCCATCCCTAGATATATCATCCATGCTAATTTGGTTAAAATATGGCTAAAATTCACTCATGTAGAAAATCTAGATCAGATCCAGCATCCGAAGCAGGTTGGTTAGTGTACATCCCTAGATGCATCATACATGAAAGTTTGGTCCAGGTAGAGCTTACAGTTACTTGGGAATGGGATTGCTCCAAAATCTAAACCTGGTCTCACATGTGGAAATCTAGCTCAGATCAAGCATCCGAAGCAAGTGTGTAGTGTCCACCCCTAGATGTATCATCCATGCAAGTTTGATCAAGGTAAGGCTTATAGTTACCTGGGAACTGACCTGCTACAAAAACTTTAACCTGGTCACTAGGGCTGTCACGGTTCCAAAATTTTTCGGGTCGAGTCGGTTCTGTAAATTTTCGGTTCGGTTTTGGGTTTTTTGGGTCGGGTATTTACATCTATTTTAAACCTTAATTTCATGAATTTAACTTGAAAAATCTTTATTTGTTACATTAAATTTACATTGAAAACAAGTCGTCTAGACATCGGTGACTTGGCCTACTATTACCCACAACCTGACCATTCCTGCTCGTTTTGATAATTATCTAATACTTCCGTGACAAGTGTTTTGTCATGGAATGAAGTAGATTTCAGTTGTGATGTTTATTTATCACTGTTATCGTCATCATTCCTTTGATTTCGATGCCATTTTTTGTATTGAACAGACTCTAATATATAAACCAGATCCGAACCGAAATCCGGAAAAATGGAACCGGAACCGAACCGAACAACTTGGACCGCGGTTCTCAGTTATTTCGGGTACTCGTGACAGCCCTACTGGTCACTCATCTGGAAAATCGAGGTCAGATCCAGCATCAGAAGCAAGTGTGGTAGTTTCCATCCCTAGATGCATCATACATGCAAGTTTGGTCCAGGTAGGGCTTATAGTTACTTGGGAATGGACCTGCTCCAAAAACTTTAACCTGGTCACTCATCTGGAAAATCTAGGTCAGATCCAGCATCCGAAGCAAGTGTGGTAGTTTCCATCCCTAGATGCATCATACATGCAAGTTTGGTCCAGGTAGGGCTTATAGTTACTTGGGAATGGATCTGCTCCAAAAACTTTAACCTGGTCACTCATCTGGAAAATCCAGGTCAGATCCCGCATCTGAAGCAAGTGTAGTAGCTTCCATCCCTAGATGCATCATACATGCAAGTTTGGTCCAGGTAGGGCTTATAGTTACTTGGGAATGGGACTTGCTCTTAAGACTTTAACCGGGACGCCGACGCTAACGCCGACGGTATAGCATAAGCTCATCTCGACTTCATCGAGGGAGCTAAAAAATAGGTCACCATGACCTACTTTTGAGTCAATATGATATGAGGTCCTTAGGTGCATCAACTGACAAGACTTGATGATCCTAGTCCTTATAGTAAGCAAAATATCAACATTTTTATAAAATGTAATATTTGGTCAACTTTGAAGTGACCTTGAGACCATGCCCTTTGCCCCAGGGTAAATCCCCATGCAAATTTTAATCTACAACATATCCTCATCCTTTTGTGTAAGTTTGGTGATAATCTGCCCAGTGGTTCTTGAGAAGAAGATTTTTTAGCAACCAGTACTTTTGTTTCTATTTTCCTAATTATCTCCCCTTGTTTAAGGGTCACAACTCTAGTTTTAGTACAAATGGGAGCCCTTGGGCCAAGGATACCCTGCGTAAAATTTGACACTAATTGGCCAAGGGGTTCTTGAGTTATGGCCCATATTCTAAAAAGTTTACGCACACTGCACAAATGGCCATAGCATTAGCCCTTTGAGCCTTTGGCTCAGAAGAGCTAATAAAAGGGTCAAAATTGTTGGAACCCATGGAAAGACCTTGACACAAGGAATACCTATGTGTAATATGAAAGCCCTAGCTCCAACCTTTATAAACTTTTGGCCAAGGTTAAAGATTTTCAAAAGTGGGTCAAACTCAAAAGTCAAAGAGGTAAATAATATTTGAACCCAAGGAAAGGCCTTATCACAAGGAATATACATGAAAAGTTTGAAAGCTCTTGCACCAACAGTTCAAAAGTTCACAAAGAATATGATATGCCTGTTAAATATTGTTCAATTACTGTAACCATAAATGGTTTAGAGTGCAAAGAAGGAAATCATCTCAACCTTGATAGAAAGATTTCAATTATTTTTCCAATCCTGATGTTTAATGTGCATCTCCTGTGGTGTAGGTATTAATTAGAACAAATAATACATCATATTTCTCAGCTTGTTGTGTAAAGTTTTACAAATGCCCATCTGCAGCTTTGTTCATTGTATTTTTTATGAATGGTTATAATGCTACAGCCTAATAAAACATCAAAAACACTAACTATTATGTTTATCCTTTAGACTATAAAATTGTCATCTTAGTGAGACATGACACTCTCTGCAATTTGATGTATATAAAAATTAAAATAAAAAATATATATCAAATTAGTTTTAATTACTTTACACCAAATTAATTTTGAAAGTAATGGCTAGCCAACAAGAACTATTTAATCTCACGCAAACTATCAATTGCAAATGGAGGCTAGATTTTAACCCAAGACATATCAGCAGACAAAGTTTGATAATTCTAGGCCTCATAGTATTAAAGTAATGAGCCAGAAATAATAAAGCTGACAAACAAACAGACATGAACACCATAACATAATATGTCTCAAATAAAGTGATTAAAACATGTTTTAGATTTCTTTATCTTTTCAAACTGTGTCTGATGTACATATGATATTTCTTTATTCAGTCTTAGTCTCTTGTCAATTATGGAGACTGTTTCATTTTCTTGACATTATCACTGGATATAAACAGAAGAAAATTATCATGCCAAAAATTTTACTCATCACCAGAAACAAGCAGATTATGACATCCACTTTTTCTCAGTCAAATTTCGCATGTCCAGGATTAGTGGATGGGTGCTCTTTTTGCACCTTGGAATTGAAACTACTGCTTTGTTGATGAACGTCAATGTTTAGAATTTTTTACCATTTTTGGGATAAAATTTAGAACAGTCATTAGACCTTTGAATTCAATACCGGTATACAAGTGTGATGATATATTCTGAAGTGAAAAAAAAAACCACGTTGATCATATCAACCAATTAGATAAATTCCAAACAAGTTTTTTAAATTTTTATTTTAGAAGTTTCCCAAAAATTAAAGATGACACCCTCCAACAGATACCTTGTCAGGTCCTGACCTAGTAATCTCTCCTCAAGGTCACTTGGCCCATTCACTTTAGTCCAGATGGGTGCCATGGCAACAGATACTCCCTGGTCATTGGAGCCCATTTCTGCCCCCCACATCCATGCAGGCTTACTGATGATCACAGCATTTGTCTTTTTGACCTGATCTACCTCAATGTATGTGCACTGTTTTAAAAAAGAACATAATCAATACTAAAAGTGCTTCAAAAACAAACTAGTGCTCATTTTGAGACGTCCCCCACATGGTTCCTTTACTCTTTAAAGGTACTGGACTCTTGAAATTTGTCATACATGTAAAATTTTATGTATGTATCCTACACAACAAAGAATATATATCTTTTATCTACTGTATACAGGGAAGATTTTATCCCTTGAAGTGGAGAAGTGAGAAAATTAAAAATGGTGCAAATTTAAAAAGGAGACAGCATTATCTCTTTTACAAAACTTTGTTTGGGAGAATTTGAAATGGGGCAAAATGGTTGAAAGTGTGAAAGGACAAAAATAACCCTGTATGCATAAGTCCTGGCTCAGATGAGACTTAGTAACTGGTCACTCACCTGCCTTTCTGATTAAATACTTGGTTATTATTCAAGTAAAAATTCAAAATATTAGCCTACATGTACCTATCTTCACAATCGCATCTTGTTCTTATTATAGAGTGAAAAGAAAAAATATAAAACTCAAATATTTTTTATAAATACATGTCAACATTCAATTTTAATTCAATGGAACCTATTGATTATCAATATCAAATGTAATACATTTCATAATTTTTGATTTTCATGTTCTTGACCATTCGCAATGGCATGTACAATCCCAATCCTATAAATAAGACCCTCAGTTAATGTTCCTATACAATAAATAAGTATCTTGCCATGAACCACTAGCATGCTGGAGTACATGTAAACCATAACTGTCAGCTACATATTGGTTTGTATTAAATCATGCATAATTTTTTCTTATACATAATCAAATACTGATTTTTCAAGTAACAGTTACTCATTGCCAACCCTTAATAAACAAGAGGCCCATGGGCCACAATGCTCACCTGAGTTACTTTGGCCCTGCTGTTCTTCACCAGATTTTTCCCTTGTAATAATACTTATTGTGGCCCACAGTGATGATTCTGTGAATTGGCCAAAATATCTAAAATAGTTTGAAAGTCGAGGGGCTGACAAAATATGGGCTTTAGCAAGCCCAAAAAAGGTTTAAATGAGGGACAAAAATTGAAGTGTAACAGTTTGTTCAACAACTTTTACATCTTGACCTGGCTGAATGAACAGCCACGCCATTGTAAGGAAGTCTCAGTCATCCCTGCTTTTGTGTTTACCTTACTTGGAGATATAAGAAAACGTCTGATGATGCAGATTAGATCAAAACACGGACGAAACAACTTGAATTTTTTATCCAGACAAAAATGGAAATGGATCACTGCAAAAATTGAAAGTATTGAAATATCAGAAAGCACTCATAAATATCGGATTCTTTCAAATTAGCGGAATTCCGCTAAATATCGGAAAAGAATCATCACTGGGCCCAACCCTACCCCCTGGGAGTCATGATTTTAACAATTTAGAATTTACACTACCCCAGGATGCTTCCACATAAGTTTCAAAATTTCTGGCCGGTGGTTTTTGAGAGGAAGATTTTTAAAGATTTCCCCAATATATTTCATTGTAAACATCTGATTCCCTATTGTGGCCACATCCTACCCCCGGGGTCATGATTTGAATAATATACAATCTACACTACCCTAGGGTGCTTCCATATAAGTTTCAGCTATTCTGACTCAGTGGTTTCCAGGGAAGAAGATTTTTAAGATTTTTCCTATATATTTCAATGTAAAAATTGGATTCCCTATTGTGGCCCCACCCTACCCCCAGGGGTCATGATTTCAACAATTTAAAATCTTCACTACCTCCAGGATGCTTCCACATAAGTTTCAGCTTTTCTGGCCCAGTTGTTCTGAAGAAGAAGATTTTTAAAGATTTTTTCTATATATTTCAATTTAAAAATTGGATTCCCTATTGTGGCCACACCCTACCCCCGGGGGTTGTGATTTTAACAACTTAGAGTTTACACTACCCAAGGATGCTTCTACATAAGTTTCAGCTTTTCTTGCCTAGTGGTTCTTCAGAAAAGATATTTAAAGATTTTTTCTCTATATTTCAATATAAAAATTGCATTCCCTATTGTTGCCCCGCCCTAACCCTGGGGATCATAATTTTAACAATTTAGAATTTACACTACCCCAGGATGCTTCCACATAAGTTTCAGCTTTTCTGGCACAGTGGTTCCTGAGAAGATTTTTAAAGATTTTTTCTTTATATTTCAATGTAAAACTTGGATTCCCCAGGGGGTCATGATTTTAACAAGTTAGAAGCTACACTACCCCTGAATGCTTATACAGTAGTTTCGACTTTTCTGGCCCAGTGGTTCTTGAGAAGAAGATTTTTTGATGAACCCACCCTATTTTTGTCTTTTCTTGATTATCTCCCCTTGTAAGGGGGCTTGGCCCTCCATTTTAAAAATTTAAACTCTCCTTCACCCTAAAATGCTTTGTACCAAGTTTAGTTAAATTTGGAAATAGTTAAATTTTGAAAATGTGAAAAGTTTACAGACGGACGGATGGACAGCTAGACAGACGGACAAAGGGTGATCAGAAAAGCTCACTTAAGCTTTCAGCTCAGGTGAGCTAAAAACCTCAAACCTCATTATTTTACTCCATGGGACAGAGGAAAAAACTTCGAGATATCCAATGATTCAAGATATCGAGGATAAAATACTTAAAGAAATTAAGTGGTTGGGACTTCCACATCACTTCGACATATCAATGGTATTTGAGATACGAGTACTGTGTTTGAGATACCGAAGTTCAACTCTATATTTACACCTGCACTTTCTAAAGAAAGTGCAGGCATATTGTTGTTATCCTGGTACACCCGTCCACCTGTCATATTTTCCTCTCTCTCTAAATCCTCTTTTATTTTAAGAAATAATTAATTCACAATTAACACCACAAAATAGACTGTATATGAAATAATCCTTTGTGTTAGCAACACAAACACCATGCGCAAATCAAAGAACATGGTAAAACTAGAATTGCTGTAATTATCAAAGGGTGCTTGTAACTTCAAGAGATTGCAAAAATGCCATCTAGAAATTTTCTAAAGAGGGGGTAGTTGAAGCAAATATGACAGGAATAAAAAATGAATTTGGGATGTGTTTCTTTGGGTGAAGCCAATCAGGGTCACCCAGGTAGGTTAGCCACCTTTTCAGATTTATCAAAACTTTTGAACAGCTTGAATTCTGTGCATACTCCTCCTGAATCGTGTGATCTTTACACATTTTACCTGAACTTTTGCACCATCTGAATTTATTTTAGCTGTCTTGTAAATCACTTCCTGAACTTCTGTTGCTGGTCTTTGAGAGTTTTTCCCAAGAATGACAGCTTTGTCCCTTGTCAATGGTGGCAAGACCAAAAAACAATCAGCCATAATCTCCTAAAAAAAATAATAAAAATAATTAATATTATGATGATGTCATCCTCAAAAACAAAAAAGTTACAAATAATAACATATATAACCACATTAATGAAAGGTCCATGGGCCACAATACTCACTTTTGCCACAAATAGATTATTTTAAGTCATAATATTAACCTTAAAGTCCATGATTTTTAACAAGATCACTGTAAACTAATTATTATTTGCAACATTTTTTTATTCTTATATCACCAACATGGCTGTAGGAACTGGGGGGGGGGGGGGAGTATAATTTTGCCAATATCTAGAATACTATAATAAACATAGCTACTATATCCTTGTGCCCCCTCAATGATAACATTTGATGACCTTTTTTTTTTTTTTTTTTTTTTGCTTGTCAAGGAACTTTTGGAAATTGAAACTGAAATTGCTTCCTACGGGCCTGACCAATGATGACGACAATTAATATTCACAACTGTTCTATATTATATTCAGGACTAATGACCCTCTGCTCTAAATTTCACAATTGTTTTTTTAAACTTCCCAACATTAATTTTCATCAAGAGCTATAGCATCAGCTTCAAATGGAAAACAGTATGAGGTATGAAGCCCTGCTTATTTTTTCAGAAATGATTTTTATGTCGGATCATGATATGAAGAAATTTTAACACAGAGGATAGAAAGAGTAATGATTTATTATCACAACATAAAATTAAAAACATGAGGTGTGTATAAAAATAATATTTAGTATCATACCTATTAAATTCATATTAGAAAACATAATAAAGCGCTGCTTCCTATGTCAGAATATCACAATGTTGCATGTAGTTGTAAGAAATGAATACGTCTGTTAGCAAGAGTTATCTTTCTTATATTTTTTTCTTGGAAAAAAATGTAATACTAATAAAAATTCTATATCCGGTACTTGAAACATTAAACCATTTTCAAAATGGTCCTTAAAAAGATAGAACTTATTCAATTTATAGGGCTTTTAAAACTGATTTGAAATGGGTTTTTTTGTTAAATATAATAAAACAATTTGAAAAGTATAGGCAAAGGAAATAGAAGGCAATGTTTCCAACAAATGTCAGGTTAGATCATATTGACTACTCCAAGGTTTTGATAAGGAAACTCTGATTATGAAAAGTACGAGTAGTAATCATATTTTATACTCTGAAAGTTATCTCTCTTATCAGAGGGTAGGTCCCCCTTAAGGTTTTTCATTTTATTTTTAAGAATTACAAGATTTGTAACAGTTTTATACTTCACTGGAGCAACAAATATAACGGCAATATGTGGCCAATGCAGCTTCTAAGTATGAACTCTGTGAAATATGGAGATAACGAACAGTATTCAAGCTAAAAGTCCATTCAAACAATACAAATCGAGAGTAGAGCAAACATGGACCTCCAAAAACATCAGAGGTGGGATCAGGTGCCATGGAGGAGTGAGCATCTCTTGCCGACCGGTCACACCCCCTGTGTGCCTCCTTGTCATGATTGGGAAATAACAGAAAAATCCACCAACAATTCAGTGTGTAAATAATGCCCTAACAATTAGTATCATCACAATTAGCTTCATCATTTACACTTTTCAAGGTGTATATACCTGTACCTTGCCGTATTGACGATTTATGGGGAATTAATTATCTTTACAGTAACTGTTGGTTTACAACAATTTTTTTTGTCCATTTAATAGGTATTTGAGGTTGGTTGATTGATTAAAAAAAGGTCAAAAGACATAAATTAAAAACTGCTTTGCATGATCATTGCTGTGACATTTTAGTGGTCAACATTTAAAAACAAAAAATATTATTAAATAAAAATTTTCTACAAGTCTACTGTTCTTTATAAAAAGTTTTAGTCCCCATGATATTTTTCATACATGCTGTTTTAGCAAATTTAATTTAATCCAGATTTTGATAGCTTCAAATTCCGGATTGGAATTCAGTAAGGGGCAGATCACTCTAATTGAAGTATATTTACCACTCGAATATATATTTACAAGATGGCAGATATTTTCCTTCATGCAAAATCATTGCAATTTGTAATTATTTAAATGATTGAATAATTCCTAGCTCTATGATAGCCTGAGATCCAATATTGTAGAAAAAAAATACCATGTTATGTTCACCTGCAGGGACCTTCCAGGTGAAAATAAGATTTTATTTTAATTTTTTTTAAATTAGACTTACAAGAGGTCAATGGGCCATAACGCTCACCTGAGTCAATACCACCATGTTCTTTTTCATCATCAGATTTTTTTAAAAAATATATTCTTAATATGTAATCGAAGATTACCTGCAAGCTCACCTTGACGAATGTTATCAGTATAGGTAATGCAAATCTCACATCATGTTTTCTTTATAGTTAGTGTGCATCCTGAAAACAATATTCATGCAAGTTCTGTGTAAGTAGGTCTTATAGTTCGATTTTTAAATATTTTTTTTCCAATATATTCCTATGTAAAACAATGATCCCCAAGTTTGTTCAGATCATGACCCCGAAGGGTAGGGCTGGGCCACAATGGGCAATCAAAGTTTTACACAGGAATAAATACAGAAAATCTTTAAAACTTTTCTAAAGAACAGCAAGCTCATAACTAGTCATGTTTACATGGAAGCATCCTCAGGCAGTATAGATTCAGGTTTCTTCAAATCATGAACACTGGGGCTATGGTGACACCACAATGAGCTATTTAAGTTTTACATAGGAATTTATAGGAAAACTCTTCAATAATCTTCTTCTCAAGAACAGCAAAACAATGATTAGTCATATTTCTACAGAAGCACTGTCATGTATCGTCATGCGACATGTACTGATGGACGACAATATGTGCAGTAAGGGTAGCTACATTGTTGCCGGTGACAATATCAACAGAACGACAATATGTACCTTTATATTTGACAATCATGCAGTATAAAAAAGTATTTGAGAAACATCAGTGTGATTTACACACAAATTACATTCACAAACAAACTACAAAAAAAAAAAACCTAAAAAAAAATCTTTAAGCAGAATTAAAATCTGTTAGGTGATAATAAGTGCAGTGATGTAGGCACATAATATCGATTATAATAACAACTAGATGCAATCTCGTTGCGAGCAACGAGTGAGTCTTCTGTCCGATTTTTGATAAGATGAGATCAGAATTTGACTGAGATTTTTGTTCAAATATGATGATAAAAATAAATTGTTAAGATGAAAACTTTGCTTCAGTAGTGTGTATTAAAATATTGATCATTAAAGAGTTATAGATTAAAGACTTTTGGCCCGTCCTGGCCCCTATTTTGAGGGGCCAGTCCTTTTTTCTTGGTATCTTCTTATAGCTCTCATGATTTTGAACATTTTTGTTCAACAACTATTCTGAAATTCTTCTTCGCTTCTGAGATATATGCAAAAGAAATATTTAGGGGCTGGCCCTTCAACTCCTTAGTGGGGGCGTTTAGCAAAAATGAAAAGGTTACATATTGTTTAAAACCTTATTTTGAACATCTTTTATTCAACACTGCTTATCAAAATATTTTCCAATTTCGGGATATAGAGTGCCAAAGATTTGTCATTCTGGCCCCTTGTGGCCCCTAATTATGTAACATTTGATGTGAATATTATAATATATAGTTGTAAATTGTTGAGATAAACATGTTTGCTTCAGTAATGAATTACAAAATATTGAGCATTAAAGAGTTATTCATCAAAGACTATCGGCCCCTCTCAGCCCCTATTTTGAGGGGCCAGTCCCTTTTTCTTCATATCACTTTAAAGCTCTTATGATTTTGAACATTTTTTGTTCAACAACTATTCAGAAATTCTTTTTCGTTTCCCAGATATTTGCAAAAGAAGCATTTAGGGGCCGGCCCTTTAACTCCTTATTGGGGACGTTAAGCAAAAAATAAAAGGTTGCATATTGTTCAGAACATTGTTTTGAACATCTTTCGTTCAGTATTGCAATAAAAATATTTCACACTTTTGAAATATAGAGCGTTCAAGATTTTGCATTCTGACCCCTTGTGGCCCCTAATTATGTAACATATGATGTGAATATTATAATATATAGTTGTAAATTGTTGAGATAAACATGTTTGCTTCAGTAATGCATTACAAAATATTGATCGTTAACGAGTTATTGATTAAAGACTTTCGGCCCCTCTCGGCCCCTATTTTGAGGAGTCAGCCCTTTTTTCTTCATACCATTTTAAAGCTCTTATGATTTTGAACACTTTTTGTTCAACAACTATTCAGAAATTCTTTTTCATTTCCGAGATATTAGCAAAAGAAGTATTTAGGGGCCGGTGTAAAGACGAATAATGACCCCCATAGAATAATGACCGGGAGGTCATTTTTCAACGACAAAAAATGACCCCCCAGCCGTAGAAAAAAATATTTTTTTGTAGAAAAAGAGCCCTAGGGGTCATATCTTTATATGTGGGTCCTATAAAAAAATGACCCCCGTTGGAAAATGACCCCTTTTCCAACAGATACACAATTTATAACAGGTGATTGATGTCAAGGTTTAAACTTCAATGTTTAATTCTTATTTATGCCCTTTTTGATCAACTTTGGACGAAAGCGCAATTAAAATGCAATAAAACAGCATTACATTTACATGCATATTTCTATCTTTTAAGCCTTTTGTGTTCTCAGCACATATTGAAAATCGCAAAATGGCTACTATTGGTTATTCTCCCTTAATGAATGTCTTCCATTCGTTTCATATTTGGATATTTGACTGATTATAGACATTCATACAAGTAGCTAAATAACAGCGGGATGTTCTGGATTTCAATGGTAAACATGTCTTTCAAAGTATTCAGCATGCATTGAATACGATCAACTTTATTTTTTAAAGTGAATGAAAAAAAATGAATGAGATAAGTTTTCGGAAATAAATACGGGAAGTTATGCAATGTAATATTATATATTTTTTTTAATGACATAAAAGGTGTGTAAATGAGGTAGAATGTATCGCAAATGACATAATATCTCGTGTGAACGACATACTGTGGATATATTTCCTAACGAAAAAAAAGGTGAAGATAACGAACAGAATGATTTTAAAATATCCACAAGCAATGCAATTATGCTAACAGGGCATAAAAAAGGACCCCTGAAAATTGCAGAGGTAGGAGTAGGTGCCTAAAAAGAGTAAGCATCCCCTGTTGACCCATCACACCTGCCGTGAGCCCTATAAATAAATCAGGGGACATTCCGTTGTCGAATTAAGTATAGAAAAAAGGCCAAACAATTGACCATATTATAAGTTATATTTGTTGACAGGGTCATTGATACGACCATTGAATTTACGAAATGCTGACTTTAAACGAGGTTGTTGAAACCCCTGTAACATCAACTTATATGTATCTGTCAGTAGCCTGACTCGATTTAAAAATTAATCGTGTTCTTGGGTATCGAATAATTTGGTAGATGTTAACATCATATGCAAATGATAGCGGAATATTACTACATAAATAAGGAAAGTTTACGATGGAAAAAGCTGAAGTCATCCCGCTTGTCAGACAATTTAGTTGTAAGCTGGTCTTGAGTGTCTATAGTCAGCAGGACGTCCAAATATAAAGCAGACGTTGCAAACATAAAAAGGACATAAAATTTCTGCTTGTCAGAAATATATACCATCGCATAATGTGCATTCAATTTTATTTATAAACAATGGTCTATGGGAATTTCTTTTCAAATATATAGAAGTAAAAAATAAGAAGGATCCCAGTATAATATACATATGTACATTCAAGTCTGTTAACATGGTCGTCTGAGAATAGGATACATACATGTAAGAGGAATAATTTTCTTTAGAAATCCACTTTAAAACAGTGATACATTTGTCAAATAAATATGGAAACATTTCAATACAGTGTATATTGAAGTAGATAAATGTTTTTAATTTATCATTAAAGACAGACCATTTTATTGCCCTTCCAGGTGAATATAAGGATTTATTTTTCCTACATTGAACTAAATAGATTGAAAACAACTCTGAAAAGTTATTTCACCTGCATCCGTATTCCACTCAAGTTAACATAATATTCAGGCTCAAAGAATCGGAGAAGGGGGCGAGTGATTGCTCACCCCTCCTTTTTCTGAATGTAAAATTTAGCAATTTCTAGTTTGAAAATGTTCATTGAAAGTCTTGTAAACACCCCCTCGTTTTTATACAATATAGTTAAAAACTCTCTTCTACTTGAGTGGACATGGTGAACATAACATTCAGGCACATAGAATCAGCGCTGCGTGGAGTGTCCTCCCCCTTCCATTTTCATGAACGCTATTTTTTTTATTTTTTCACTTGAAAATGATCATTGCAAGTCTGGTTGCCCTATCCCAAACTTTTTGATACAGTAGAGTAAAAGGAAATCCCCCTTACATCAATAGACTTTTTAAGGGGTTCATCAAAGATATTTTTGGGGTAACTTGTCATTTGGCCTCTTATAATGCCCCATTCCCCCCTTCGATGCTATGCCTGACATTTATTTTTTCTACATTGCACCAAAACTAGATTTCAAATGCAAAATTAATACTGGTTATGCTTATTATGTTACCTCCGATTCTCTCATTGTGTTTGGCTAGGACTTGAGCAAATGTAAACAAGAAACTTGACATGTCTTCTTAAACAGTCTGTATCAATTTAATCGTTGAATCATATAATATAACAGTTATTGCTGTTTTTTTCTTTCAGTACGATGATTTTCCACCATCGAAAAAAACAAAGTTCACCTCGCCCTTTGGGCTTGATAAATCTTTTATTTTTCTAAATTCTGAATCATCGCATTAATCTTAAAAACAGTAATGATTGTATAATGTAATGAAATCAACATATCATCGATTTATTCCCAATTTAGCTCAGGTGAGCATTTTTGTCAACAGGTCTCTTGGTTTATTATTTTTATTTTGCAATTTCAACTTTAATCCTCTTTAATCCACAAGGGGTCATTATTCTACGGGGGTCATTTTTCTTCACGTGGGGTATGCAGATTTTTGGGGTGATGACACTTTTTCTATGGGCAAAAGGGTCATTTTTCGACGTCGAATAATGACCGGGGGTCATTTTTTGCCGTTGAATAATGACCGGGGGTCATTATTCGATGGCGAAAAATGACCCCCGGTCATTATTCTATGGGGGTCATTATTCGTCTTTACACCGGCCCTTTAACTCCTTAATGGGGACTTTTAGAGAAAAATGAAACATTGCATATTGTTTAGAACATTATTTTGAACATCTTTTGTTCAATATTGCTTATCAAAATATTTCCCACTTTTGAAATATAAAGCGTCAAAGATTTTGCATTCTGGCCCCTAATGGCCCCTAATTATGTAGCATATGATGTGAATATTATAATATGTAGTTGTTACTTGTTGAGATAAACATTTTTGCTTCAGTAATGCATTACAAAATTTTGATCGTTAAAGAGCTATTGATTGAAGACTTTCGGCCCCTCTCAGCCCCTAATGTGATGAGTCAGCCCTTTTTCTTTGATATCATATAAAAGATCTTGTAATTCTACACAATTTCTATTCAATATGTTTTTAAAAAATCTCCATAGTTTTAGAGATATGATAAAAAATGTCTCGAAAATTCACTCCTGATTCATGTCCTAAATTTCTACCCCTACTGAGCTTCCATACTAGGTACTTCCAGAAAATTTGAAAACCCAGGTGCAAAACTTCAACATGTTGTCTATAATCGCTGAAAATTTCAGCGCTCTAGCTTTTGCCGTTTTTTAGTTTTTGTGTCGACAAAATGGTTATCTGAAAATTGATTAAAGGCCGATAACTACCGACCGGAAGTGAATTTTAAGGATTTGAACAAAAAAGGATCATCTTCAGATCGAAAGGCATTACCCCTGAAAATTTCATGAAAATCGATCGAACCGTTTGCGAGATATCTTCTGCACAAAAATTGTAAAGAAAAAGTGGAATAATAATAATAAAAGTGAAAAAGAAACAATACAATAATAGAAGGGTCTTCCGTTGGAGACGGAAGACCCTAATAATAACATAACGATCATAATAACAATATATACATATATGTGTGTATCTTTTCAGCCCGCAACAATATGTATGGGACATACTAAAAAAACAAGTCCCACGGAGAAAATAAGTCCCACAGAGAAAAACAAGTCCCACCAGTAATTATGACATTTTTGTTGGGTTTGTGTACATACATTTATAGAATAAATGTTTTTTGAAGGAAAAGAGTTTGTTAAGTATGCTTTGATCTTTTACAAAAACAAAGAACGATAACTCCTACATGTACATCCATACATGACAAGTGCAAGTGTGAATTAAGTCTCATACATATAAGTAAATATGACATTTTAGTTGCATAATCAAACGCATTTTTACATTATCATTATTTAGATATATTTTTGGTTTTAGAAAATTGAAAAAAGTTTGATCATTTACAAAGAACGACAACTCCCCTGTGTGGTGCAGTGGTTAGAGCGTTCCCTCTAGAGTCCTGGAGTAAGGAGTTGATCCTTACGTTGCGGGTTCGAATCCCACTGTAGGACGTGGAGACCAATTCTTCAGATGAGACCGTATGAACCACAAGAAATTGAAGCTTTAAATATTCTGTATAAGCTTCTTTTCCAGCAATGTCAATTATAGAATTTGTTTCTGAACATATTTAAGAGTATAGTTTTCAGAAGAATCTAGCTTGTCAACTTATATTGGAAGTTTACTGGCTAATGCATATATAATTAATTCAATTAAAACTGAAGGCAAACTTTTACTTGTAATATTAAAGGACTAGGCCATCTTTAAAAAATTGTTTGGTTGCCCTCTCTCCACCGACTGGCTAAAAATGGCCTGACTCAAAATTTTTTTTTAACCTCCAGGAAGCAATTTTTTTTTTTTAATGTATTCTGGACAATAGATTTTAAATATTTAGCATTGAAATTGAAATTTTCTGAGAAAAAAAAAACATAGGTAATCAGAGATTACAGAGCTCACCTCAACGAATGTTGTCTTTAAGTAAGGCAAAGTCCCACACTAAACTAATAATCTAGGAGTGTGCATCCCTAGATGCAACATTTATGCAATTTTGGTCTGATAGGGTTTGCAGTTACTTGGGAATAGACTTATCTGAAAACTTAAAACTAGTCACTCATCCAGAAAATGTAAGTCAAATCCAGCATCAGAAGCAAGTTTTGAGATTGTTCATCCCCTGATGCATCATCCATGCAAGTTTGGTTCAGATAGGCCTTATAGTTACTTGGAAATGAGATCTGCTCCAAAAACTTTAACCTGGTTACTCATCCGGAAAATGTAGGTCAGATCCAGCATCCGAAGCAAGTCCAGTAGTGTGAATCCTTTGATGTATCATCCATGCCAGTTTGGTCAATATAGGGTTTATAGTTACTTGGAAATGACATCTGCTCCAAAAACTTTAACCTGGTCACTCATCCAGATAATGTAAGTCAAAACCAGCATCCGAAGGAAGTCCAGTAGTGTGCATCCTTAGATTTAAAACATGATTGTGACGTAAACCTTTTGTTTGTGTTGTCCATTCTATAGCTTAATGTTGAGCTAACTCCTCAAAGAATCCATTAAGTTACCTGTAAGTGTCCATTCTTTTTGGAAAACTATCCATTCTTTTTAAGAATGGACAGTTTTTTCAAAAAGAATGGACACTTAAAACAAACAGAATGGAGAGTTACAGGTAAACTTTGGAATGTGTTCAAGAGGGAAACAAAACAAATACATTAAATACTCTTTAATTTACATGTAAATAACAGAAAGAACACGGAGATCTAAGCTAATCCAGAACACAATGTCTGCACAGGATCCACTTGATTTCATGAATAATGTACATTATTTCAATACTCAAAACTCAATATTCACAAAACTTGATTTCAAATGACACAATTTCACATTTGACTTTTCGGAAAAATTATTCCCTCGAGGAGAATTCATTTTAAGATAGAAATACGTCTAATATTAAATCCTCCACCCAGAAAACAGTTTGCTCCATGAACACTTCACTGCTGCAGTTAATATTTCCGTAGAAAATAATTAAAAATGAAACATCTCCAGATTTGATTTGTGAAACATTTTCAGGTCGAAGATTGGCTCATGGCTACCCAACATTCAGAACACAATATGCATATCACCAGTACACTGCTGCAGTTAATATATCCTCAAAAATAGAATTCAAATAAAACATTTCCAGGTTTGATTCAAATTTGATGATCTGTATCTGTTGGAGAAGTTCACTTTTGAGTCAAAGTTTGGCTAATATTTCTTTTACTCTTCTGCATGTTTCCAGATCCAAATATCACCAATTTTATGCATATTTTGGTTTATTAGATTTTGATTCTGTCATGTACTCTCTCCATCAGAGGAAGACATGTATGCCTTTACAAGGCAAGCTATAAACTGATTTTGAAGCATGGCATACTTGTATAAATACTAGTATCCCCCAAAATCCACCTGTATCTGTCCATTCTTAAGACAAAGACCTTTTGTTATTTGCATCTGCCCGAAACACAATGGCTATTCAACAAATTGCTCTGCATCCCTAGCTTACCTATGACTGTCCATTCTGTAAACAATGAATTTGTCATTGTATGTGTGCTACCTGTCATATCTGCTACCAGTTTTGTAATTTGTTTTATTTCATTTTCAGAACAAAGGAAATCATGTTTTAAGTAGGAGAAAGGCCTCAAACTGTCCATTCTGTGAGAGAAAGAACTAATCGAGGGCCGTAGGCTTAGTCTTAACTTAGTTTAATGTAAGGGAAGTACTTTCCCACATTTTATCCAACTAGTATTTGTATGTAAATGACTTTGAAAGGTACTTTTAAAGGTGGAATATCCCTCTGCTCTAAATTTCACCAATTTTACTAAATTTTTCAATATCTTTGGACTCAAAATCTTGTAACTCATATTCCTTGTCTTTTATATCAGAGATTAATGTAAAAAAAAAGTATTGAGTTTTCTCTCTATCAGAAAATGTTTATGTATAGAATTGCTATTTTCATTCATTTGTATCGATCACATACAGTTTGGGCTTGAAAAACATCTTTCAATAACTTTGGCTTGAAAAACATCTTTCAATAATTTCCAGTATAGCTTATTAGTATTTTTACTGGTTGTGAAATGATACTTTCCCAATTAAAGTCTCTTAATGGAATATTAAGTTCTTCTAAATTTGCTTCTTTTTATCTTCATACTTTTCATTTATATGAACAGCTATTGTGCTTCTGAAGTTTGGGTTTCACTTAAAGCACCTAACTAACAGTGAGAAACTTATCTTGATTTTTTAAACATATTTTAGGTAAAAAGGAACTGTATATTCTGAATTACGATGATATCATCTTTTTACCAAAGAAGGTATAAAATACATATTTCTTTTTATTTGTCCAAAGTTATTTTTAACAAGTTTTTTTTTAAAGCTATAAATGGTGTATCTGAGCTAAAAAATGATAATATGAGATTGAGTGTAGATATACATGATGTAATGCTTTTTACGTTCAAACTAAAATTTTCACCAATTTTGAGCTTGAATAACCCCACATTTCTATAGTTAAATTGACTTTTAAAATTAAATGTGTCTTTTATTCAAATGTGGAGTCGGTAAATAAATTGGTTATTATTTAAAGGACTATATTCAGTAATGACCAATATTTGCCCCCAAAATCAAACTTTGACGGAGAAATATATAATTATGTTCTAAAACAGGGGAATATCTGCAGACTTCAAAGCACTGAATATTTTCATAAGCCATGACGCCATATGTTGGATATGATGTCAGAAAGATGACGTAAATTCAAAATTTCAATGATTTATACAGAAAAGGTGTATATTACGTCGATAATTTGAGTAAAAGTCACCGAGCGCAGGTCTGCTCCAACTCAATATTTTGATATAATGTGTAGAATGATAATATCAATGAAATATGTAAATATTGTTCTTGAGCAGGCCTGCGCTCTATAAATTTTATAGTAAAAATTGAACAAATTTTGTCCATTTTGTCCTTTTTCTGAAAAAATAACAAAAAATCCAAATAGTTTGTGACGTCATAGAAACAAAAGTTGCCAATAATCTACTTCGAAACTATAATATTTTTTTGTTAATTAAGATTTCTCACACAATATATACAATTCAGCACATTTCAAGAAATTTTCAAAATGTGACTTTTGTGGGGGCAAAAATGTGCATATACCACATATAGTTCTTTTTTGATATCTTTGAAACGCAGTTGATTTAAATTGTGTTATTTACAGAAAAGTCCTATTTTTATATAAAGTTATAAATCAAATAGAAAGATATTTTTAATTTGGGTTATCTAAACTTATCAAAAATACACCACATATGACTTTAAGGGGGAAAGAATTAATTATGTATGAAATACATCGTATAAAAATATATAATTTACCACTATGATTAACTTTATTTTGACATAGTCATGAGCCCCCCCCCCCCCCCTTTTTTTTTTATAAATTAAAAGTCCCGGCCTCTACAGTCCTAGATCGTTCTTGCTCATTAAAACTCAACCTTTTATTCTTCTGCTTAATTAACTAACAAAGAATCTGGGGGGATAAGACGAGCCATGTGCCCATGCCCATTTTTCGGCTATGCAAGAACATTTATTGGAAAAAATCTCTCAATTGTTCGAATTTACTTAAGCATTTTAATGTTTCCGTAGTTTTCAAAATGATATTTATATTCTAAACAAGCTAAACAGTTGACTTTCATTTTCTGTCACAAATGTCTAACATGGGTAAGGACTTCTTTTAATTAATCTGCATATTGAGTGTTTACACTTATTGTGGAGATATTATAAAAATGTTAACATCGTATATAATGATAATGGTGATCTAGAAGCGCTTTTATTTAAAATAAATAAAACGGGAATAAAAGTATTCAAATATCTATTATAATTTTTATCCGGCATTTTAAATAATTTACTGTAAATAAGTTCATTACTACATGTATATATTTTATTTCCAGTGAAAAATATGTTACTCTTATAGACATTTTTTATAAAGTAAAACAAAATTAAAACCAAAAAAATCAAAAAAAAAAAAAAAAAAAAAAAATCAGAGCATGACTCGAACACTTTCCTCAATAAACGTCCCTTTAAAGAGCTCATCGCTAACCACTAGGCCACGGAGTCACACTAACATTTCCATTTAAATAGCATACAGTTCTCTATATTTAGCAAGCGTTTTTGGACTTAGAATTTTTTAAGACCACGGTGATAATTTAAGTAAGTTAACTTAATTTTTTATGTAGAGTGGGTCTTCATACCAAATTTTTGCAAGTGTAAAAAGCAACATCTTTCCATTGCCTTTCATTAATCGTTCTCAAAAAAATGGTACAATGACCCACTCTATTTAAAAATTGTAGTTATATCATCCAATTTATGTCAGTTTCTGTGAAAATTGAGCGTAATGCCATTTTGTTGTGTTAATCAGAATCATTTTCGCTGTTACAGTATTCAGGTTTTGTCAAATTTATATGCAAATGGTAATAAGCATTACATTAATTCAACAAAAAGTGAAATTTTTGTAAAATGAATTTATTGATTTTTTATCGATCGTTATGTAGGCATATGGCTCGGCTTATCCCCCCAGTTTCTTTGTTTAAATTAGTTTTGGCTAATTGATCATGTCTTAAGTCCCTAGGCTATTAAATTCACAGTTTAATACAGTAATAAACTTAGGTAATCAGAGATTACAGAGCTCACCTCAACGAATGTTGTCTTTAAGTAAGGCAAAGTCCCACACTAAACTAATAATCTAGGAGTGTGCATCCCTAAATGCAACATTTATGCAATTTTGGTCTGCTCCAAAACCTTTAATCTGGTCACTCATCCAGAAAATGTAGGTCCAGCATCCAGAGCAAGTCCAGTAGTGTGAATCCTTAGATGTATCATCCATGCAAGTTTGGTCAATATAGGGTTTATAGTTAGTTGGATATGACATCTGCTTCAAAAACCTTAACCTGGTCACTCATCCGGAAAATATAGGTCAGATCCAGCATCAGAAGCAAGTCCAGTAGTGTGCATCCTTAGATGTATCATCCATGCAAGTTTAGTCAATGTAGGGCTTAAAGTTACTTGGAAATGAGATCTGCTCCAAAAACTTTAACCTGGTTACTCATCCGGAAAATGTAGGTCAGATCCAGCATCCAAAGCAAGTCCAGTAGTGTGAATCCTTAGATGTATCATCTATGCCAGTTTGGTCAATATAGGGTTTATAGATACTTGGAAATGACATTTGCTCCAAAAACTTTAACCTGGTCACTCATCCGGAAAATATAGGTAAGATTCAGCATCTGAAGCAAGTCCAGTAGTGTGCATCCTTAAATGGATCATCCATGCAAGTTTGGTCAATATAGGGCTTTTAGTTACTTGGAAATGAGATCTGCTCCAAAAATCTTAACCTGGTCACTCATCCGGAAAATATAGGTCAGATCCAGCATCCGAAGCAAGTCCAGTAGTGTGCATCCTTAGATGTATCATCCATGCAAGTTTGGTCAATATAGGGCTTATAGTTACTTGGAAATGAGATCTACTCCAAAAACCTTAACCTAGTCACTCATCCGGAAAATGTAGGTCAGATCCAGCATCCAAAGCAAGTTCAGTAGTGTGCATCCTTAGATGTATTATCCATGCAAGTTTGGTCAATATAGGGCTTATAGTTACTTGGAAATGAGACCTGCTCCAAAAACATTAACCTGGTCATTCTTTAGCTGAAATTGCAGCATCTGAAACCTTGACTGGTACAATGAAACACACTAGAAGCATCCTCCATGCATCTCTGACTAATATAGGCCATAGAAGTACTTGAAAAGAAAACTGCTCCAAAAACCTTAACCTGGGACGCTGACGCCGACACCGACGCCGAGGGTATTACATAAGCTCCCCCAACTTCGTTGAGGTGAGCTAAAAATGTGTTTTATCCTGGAAAACATTGTCTCTCCAATAATTTCAAGTTTTACTGTTAATTATTCTCTGTACTTTGAATTTCAAATGTCAAAATATTGTATCCTAGCTCAAACAATATTCATTTATGTAATAGGAGAGGAGAAAATGTGTCGGACCAGACCAGGATTCGAACCTGGGCCCCCTGAATCTCCAGTCAGGTGCTCTACCAACTGAGCTATCTGGCCACTGGTGATCAAACCATTCTGACCACCATATTCCTCCCTCCTTAAAGGTCTCTTGCCCCGAAGACACCAACCCAGGCTCTTGTATAAGCGATTGTATAAGCCTATGTGTACATGTAATATCAAGAGAATAAAATCAAGTTAGAGAAAAACTAGAAATATGTCCATAGGACATGAATGCCCTGCCAAGAGGGTAAATTAGTAATGCAACATGAAAATTTGTATCAGTGTATGAAGTTTGATGAGAATATCTTGAATAGTTTCTTTAAAACTGAAATCTAAAAAATTGGATATAGATGATATATTCTCACTGATATAGATGATAAATTCTCACCAAATTATGTATAAGTGCATATAAGCTTACATAAAAATATCTTAAATGGTTTTAAAACTAAGCAAAATGCAAATTTAAGAAAAGTTGGGTCAAAGTCAGAGGAATGTTCAAGATCAAAAGTTATTGATGCAGTTGAATAGCTCTCACTAATACTGTATGTGTACATGAATTAACGTATTCAAAATTTAGCGCAATCACCGGGTATGGAGTGGTTGGCATAGTCATGCATTAGCGCCACACATATAGCGCTAAAAAATAACGATAAAAAAGTTGTACTTATTGTCTAGGAGTTTAAGTAAAATTTTAGTTTCAGCAATGACGGCCTCCTTGCAAATCATAGTGCAAGTGTTTAATAGTGTTAAATCCAAAGCAAGCTAGCATGTAGGTGTCCCCTACCAATATTGACTAGTATATTATCACACCACATCTAAATGCCATTTGCAAAGCAGTGATAGGTATTATTTAGAAAAAATGAAGAAAATCATTTTGTTAAAAAAAAAAAAAAAAAAAAAAAAAAAAATCCCTACCTACCTACCCTAATTTTTTTGGAAGTGTAACCGGAACCACACATATTTTTTTGTTTGGCCTCATTTATTTAATACTCATGAGCAGAGAAGATTTTCAAAGATATAATGCATTTTCACTATATAATCAATAGAGCCCCGCCCTAACACTAGAACCCCTGACCCAGGGGCCATAAAATTCACAATTTTGGAAGAGGCAGCCATGCTTATTATAACTATGTACTTAGTTAATTTATTTAATACTCCTGAGCATAGAAGAAGATTTTCAAAGATATATTGCATTTTCACTATATAATCAATAGAGCCCCACCCTAACACCAGAACCCCTGATCCAGGGGCCATGGAATGCACAATTTTGGAAGAGACACTCTTGCTTATCATAACTATGTACTAAGTTAGTTTATCTAATACCCAGGAGCAGAGAAGAAGATTTTCAAAGAAATAATGCACTTTCACTATATGATTTATATAGCCCCACCCTAGCACCAGAACCCCTGACCCTGGGGCCATGAATTTCACAATTTGGTAGAGGGCTCAATGCTTATTACAATCATGCCAGCAGTTTTCACTGCTTGATGTCCAGGAGTAAAGAAGATTTTTAAAGATTGCATTAATTTTGGTGGTTTTAGCCCCACCCCTCAGGCCCCAGGGGGACAGGGACCATGAAATTCACAATTTTTGTCCCACTTCACCCATAGATGCTATATGCCAAAATTGGTTGAAATTGGTTGAGTGGTTTCAGAGAAGAAGCTGAAAATGTTTAAATGTTAACGCACGACGCACTACGCACGACGACGGACAAAAACGGATAGAAATAGGTCACCTGAGTGACTCAGGTGACCTAAAAACGGAAATAGGAAGGCACAAATATAAATACAAAAGCCTCCAAGATGCATCATGCCCATCGTTTTATTTATCACAAGGAACTTCATCATGTTTACATGTACACGATTTATATAAGTAGCATCTGCAAAATCCCATGCTGTAACAGATATTTCGACATTGAGAATGAAGACTGCCAGTTTGATTAGGATGTTTTAGAAGTTAACAAGGGCATTCAGAATTTCTTGTGGCTTTATTAAATAAAATAATTTCAGTTAAAAAAAAAACAAAAAACAAAATGGCGACGACGATCATAAAATGAACTGACGATCACGATGATGGTAAAGCTACCTATCGAGTATTACACAAAAAATGGCTTTAAAATAAATTTGATGACTTAAAAAACAATATTACGGGAATTTTTGGTGTTTTTATGAACTAATTTAGTAATTAATTATTTCCTTTTTTGATCACGTGACTCTTACGAAGTCTACGATTGGTCAACAACGAAGCGCGGATTTTTTCAGAGACGATTTGAAAATTGGCGGGATGGAAATGTCGAGAACAAAAAGGAGATAAAGAAGTCGGTAAGACTACATTTATATTTAAAATTTTATATGTTGTTTGCAGGAAATGCATTTTACCACTTTAGAAATGTATTCAGTGGAGAATTTCAATGTAGATTTTACGTAATTGTGGACATTTGTGTCTTCGATTTCTGGTTTGTTTTGATCAGTATGACGATGTATATAAACTTAAGTTAACATACTGAAACATGCTTTTTCTCTGGCTCAATGTAACATGAATCATTTAGTTCCTTGACATATTCAATTCTTCAAATATTTCAGTATAATTCATGCAATAGGTTTATAATACAGTCAGCATTGGTCAGTATCTAGGAACATTTACTGTAGCCTAGCTAAGTCTTGGCATGATAAAAAAAAAATACATATCAAATCTACTGAATTTTGTAAGATTAAAGTTTGTAAAAGTAATGGATTTTTGTTAAGCATGTTAAAAGGGAGGATAGTGTGTGTGTTGTGGTTGGTGGTGGGGGGATTGGGGGTTGAAGGGGTAGTAATAATCATGTGGTTGATTATAAACAACCAAAAAGTATCAGCATTTACATGTATCTGAAAAATTTAAAGTTGAACTGGATAGTTATACTGATCATCTTTCCAGGGTGAGAAGAACTTAAAGGGGGGGGGGGGGGGGGGGGGCTATATAAACATAATACATGTATTGAGACACGTGATTATTTTTCTATTTGCTCATATAACATTAAGAATTTAGACAGGGATATCAAAATCACTTTACAATTTTTCAAAATCATTGTCAGGTTTAAAAAAAAATGAAAATAATTAAATGTTTGTGTGTGGATATTATAATGCCAGAGAAGTTCTTAAACATTCAAGTTACCTGCTTTTTCTTTTATAATTTTCAGCAGTGCATGCATGCGTTTTTTGCCATGAGCATCTCTCTAACATGCAGAGCCATAGGAAAATGCTTCAACAATTTAAGTGTATCTTATCATCAGTAAGTACATATTAATCTAATTTGATTTCTGTAAAATACAAAATAGACATATCAAATTAGTAGGCTTGTCTGTCCTTAATATACTCATGCACTGAAAAGACTTATTTTAAAATTTTATAAGTGATAGGGATGATTGGGGTTAATTTTTTGGATTTTCACATAAGAATTTTGAGTTTTAATTGGTTTTCAAGTAATTTGAACATTAAACTGAATATATGATTCTATATGTCAGTCTGCCATGTATTAAGCACAGGAATTCTGCTTTTTGAGAACACGTTTGATTTAAAACTGAAAAAAATATGCTTTGATTATTTAACTTTTTTTGCAGATCCCAAGGAAAAGTACTTAAAGGCTGAAATCATTTAGCGTATTCAAATGAAGATCAGTTGAAAAAAATGGGCGACATTAACACTGCTATGCGGTCAAAGGCTAGTGCACTGAATTGTGTCAGCAAGAAAATTCAAAAAGGAGGGAAAGATGGGATGACTGGACTGTGAAGGAGCGGAGATGATCTGTGAGCGTGATCAATCAGTGACATAACCATGCATTATGTTATTTACAGAATTATAATCTTGTTGATGATTTAATGTTCCAATATATTCTTTAAATTATTTATGGAAGATTAGTACTGAAAATAATGAATAATGTAATGAAGATGTGGGGTATTTTGATAAAAGCTAGCATTTAAGATTTTTGAATTGTAGCTAATGTTTCATAGAGATTTCCCCGATTTCCGGTTTCTCTGATTTTTTTTTTGATAAGCTGAATTTTTTTCCCTATACTTCATATTTTTGTTAAAATTTCATGCTTTCAAAATACAATTTTGTATCTTTAATTGGTTTTATTTTGGTATACCTCAGCTTAATGGTCATTTTTGAGGTTTTTCATTGTTCTTTCAAAATAATATAACGTATTTTTTTTTTTTTTTTAAAAAAAAGGTGGGGGGGGGGGGGCTAACTTTTTTTGTACCAACTAAAAAGTATACTTTTTTCGTACTTTCATTTAATTTTGACATTTTATTGTACTTTTTTAAGCATCAATCTAAAGAAGTACTATTTTTATACTTTTTCTGCATACATTTTTGTACTTTTCTCTGGAAGTATACTTTTTTTGTACTTCATACATTTCTGTACTTTTTTCTGGAAGTATACTTTTTTTTTGTACTGGAAGTATACTTTTTTTGTACTTCATACATTTCTGTACTTTTTTCTGGAAGTATACTTTTTTGTACTGGAAGTGTACTTTTTTTGTACTTCATACATTTCTGTACTTCTTTCTGGAAGTATACTTTTTTTGTACTTCATACATTTTTGTACTTTTTTCCAGATGTACTTTTTTTGTACTTTTGTATGTTAGTTTTAAGAATATACTTTTTCTGTACTTCCAATTATACTTTTTATGTACTTTTTCAAATATAGAAATGTACCAAAAGTATACTTTTATTATCATTTTTTTGTAACCAAGAACCTAAGTTCTCATAAAGCACAAAAAAAGTATACTTTTTTTTACTCAATTTGGAACGACCAAATCCCTTGTTCCAAATTTAGTCAAAAAAAGTATACTTTTTGTGACCTTTTTTTGTACTTTTTTTGTACTTAATTTTGGTATGGGTAAGTTGTTTAAACAACAGATTATGATATTGTGCAATGATAAAATGTCTTATTCATGCCTCCATCCTGCAGTCCTTTCAGTACTTTGTTTAAAGATGGCCTAATTTAATGTGTAATTGCTTACAACTTCGATCCATCAAGGATTTCCAAACACTGATCAACCAATTGATTAGACAATGAACAGGCTTGTTATTCAGGGGGGAAGAGGGGGCAGGAGCGGGCGCATCTGCTTTTTGAGAAAAGTCTTTTTGCAATGTAAATATTCATTTTGACGCTGCTTGCTCCTTCCCTCCTTCCACCCACACTTTTTGTTGCTGTAAGGTCGAGCTCGTGCAAATTCCAGCATTTGAAATGACAAAAATTCCAGAAACTTAGAAAAATCCCACCCCCCACCCCCCGGCCCCCAATTTGAGTCTGTGTGAACAATGGATTTCACACTTTGCCGCTCCGTTGACCACAGATTGTAGTTATTCTCGCCGCTCCATTGACCACAGATATTGGCGTTACAAATGTAATTCTGTATTTCTCATTTAAAATTTATATCTTTCATTTCTTTGCAATTTTTTTTTTTGCCGCCCCTTTGCCGAGCCCTTGATTTAATAAAGCGCCAAAACAGAATTCGCAAAAATAACGCGTTGCATTCCTCTCGCTTCGCTCGCGAAGCTCACTGATTATTTGTTTACGTTGCTTTATGGATAAAACTGCCGACTCCTGTGCTAGACCTGATCAGACTGATAGGATTCAACAGCCCGGATTTACTCAGATTTTCGTCACGGCCGAGCAAAAAAAAATTAAAACAAATAGAATAAATAAAAATAATAAATCAGAGCTGTACAATAAAAATCCATGAATACCAAAATATGGTCGATAAACAGTAAAACTCCACTTCGTTTGCTAAGGGGGACTTCAGCCACTGCGAACTCGGAAACTGCGAAACTCAGAATGTCGTCAAAAATGATAATTTCAATCTAGAGGAGTTCCGAAATATAAACGGAAGTAAATATGTGGTCTAAGTCCGAATCCGGTCGTGTTAACTGGACATATCAAGTTTTTATATCTTTCTTAATTACATTAAAAATCACAATATTTTATTTAACTGAATAATACATTTATCATGTCATATTAGTCATCGAATTTTTGTTACAGTCAACCTGATATGTTATAGAAAATTTGTAACTAAGTCCGGATATTGTGCATCTGCGTATATATGTTCTTTCTTTTACTTATTTGTCGTCCATCGGTTTCAGGTATTTTGAAACTGCTAGGGAATAAAATCCGTCGCCATCGGTGTATACGGGGAATGAAAAATAAAAAAAATACACATGGATAAATTTGTTACATCTTAAAACTATTTATTTGTTTCAACGATTTTGTTCACCAAAGTAATCAAAAAGAGTTAGCGATGTTAGTCACCACGTTGAAAGCTAAATGTTTACAAAATGAGCATGATGAGTAAGAGTAAAATAAAATGAGGGGCATAGAATTCTCCTACTCACCTACTAAGTACTTTTCTGATATTTTTGTACTATTCTGTTAATCATTATGTTTGAATTTTCTTCTCGGATGAAAATGTTTAAAAGTTTCGAATTTGTTCAGATTATCACCTGTCGCTATGTTTTTCTGGAATAATTATTGCTAATATGCCCTTCTATTAAATGACTGTGCAATTTAAAAAAAAAAATTAGATCCCTATGTGTCTAAATAATATTAAATAAGATAGTTTATATTATAAAGTTTATGGTACAGAAACACAAAGATAATAAGCAAAATTTTTTTTAGCCATGGGCAAGTTTATGAAACCAGGCAAAGTTGTGCTTGTATTGAGTGGACGATTTGCTGGGAGAAAGGCAGTTATTGTCAAGGTGAGTCATTAGTTACATTTAAGAGATTGGGCACACTTCCCTTATATACTGTTATGCTGAAGGGGAATTGTTCCTCTTTTCAGTAAAAAAAAAAACATAAATGTATAATGGGATTTTCTTCATGTTTTTAAAGTTAGGTAGGAAATCTGTTTACCATAATTTATGACTATATGTCGATGCTTTAAATAGGTCTAAAGACTCGTTTTTAGCCTTGTAATTTTTACAAAATCCTCAGATGACCAGGGTCAAACTAGATTAGATTAGACATAGGAATATATTGAAAGTTCGATATCCTAAGAATCCTCTGCTTACAGTCATCTGCAATCTTGGTACAATGGTTCCCCTTGAAGAGTAGATGACCCATAATGCTTATGAGGTCACATGATCAAGGGTCATAGACTAAGGAAGATACTGACCACTCAATTTATTGGGAATCCTTTGCTTTACAGACATTAAATTTGGTACACTTGTAGTCCTAAGAAGTAAATTACCCCTAACAGCATTTTTTTTTCCTTGTATAACTGGTACCGATAAACGGTACCATTCCCAATGCCAAAAAATGTTAATTTTTCCCAATTTTGAGACTAAAAATTAACAATTCAACTGCCTACAACAAACTACAATGACATTGTATTTCTTTTTAAATGAAACATTGTACAAGTTGACTAATTGTTTCACTACTGCTTAAATGGAAAGTAGAGATTAGTCGTAATAACGGGACCTATGGTGTAGACAGCGTAATGTCATACATTTTGACAAATTGAAAGCATGAAAATGTGAAAACAAGGGACATTGATATGAAAAACGATAAATACTTGTTGTTTATTCTTTAAAACACAGAGTAATAGGTAATGAGGTTGGAATAAATGCAAAATATGTTTCATTTGTTTAAAATGACTGAAATTTCTCCTTTTTGAGGCACATCGCTATAAGCGATGTAGCCTCATTGCTGACGACCCCCAATTCTTTCTTTCAATTACTGCGTCGACAAAGGACTCGTTGATTCTAAATACGCTATTGAAAATAGTGCAAATGTATATTGACAAGTTGGTGATATTCATTGTCTTTTTTAAATATCAAATAACATAAACTCTCACATATACCGAGGTATATGTTGTTTATACGTTGAAAGCAAGAAAGAAAACAAAAAAGAAACAAACAAACAAAAAAGAGAGAGAGAGAAAACAACAATAAACACGTGGAGTAAGATCTATTTGCATCACAACAGCTCGTACTGTAAATAATAGGCCTTGTAAGGCGACATTGCTTGAAGGAATATCTGTGAAAAATATACAATAATTTTATTTTATAAAACAACACAAACAATAGGAACCAGGGCTCTTACACCACTTTTTGGGAATGGGGCTGGGACTGTTCAAATTAGGAAAATTACCGTCATTTTGCGAAAATTAGGAAAACCAACATTAAAAAAAAAACCCTTAATTTTGTCATCAATTTAATTATGGTTTTGAATAAACTGTTAAACAAAACAAACATGGGTAGGTTATTTATGGAAGTACATTGGCTTTGCTCATTACTAACTTTGAGTGTTGAAAGAACTGCGAACAAGAGTATTGTTCTCCTGCCTACCTCCAAGTCAATTTTCAAAAGTTAACATATTTGAATGATTTTTCATATTTTTGTAGATATTTATATGAATTTTCATAAAATATTACTTATTTAGGAAAACAAAGAGAGATAACTGTATAATTTTGGTAAAACTTGTGTTTTTCACTATAGAAATCAACGGAGAACAGAAAATATTTTTAAAACATCTTCCCCCCCCCCCCCCCCCCCATGAAACAAAAATTCCTTTTTACAGGTAATATGGATTGTTATTTCACAAATTCATTCCAAAGCTTTTTGTGTTTCACAGGGGAAACATATATTTACAGACAAAAAACGACAAAAATTATCATTTTTTCACCAATTTCAAATGGGTTTACAACTTAAACATTGTATTTTATCAATTACATATGCTTGATTTTATATGCATAAAACATAAGAAAAGATATGAAAAACATTTATCCATATCCAAGAATATTTTAAAATATGCTGATGCTTTGAAGCCTGATTTCACTGAAAAACATCATCTAACCCCTTTTAAAGAGCTAGAATTAAGAGTAACTATTTAACACTGGTATTAAAATTATTAATCATTTACCATTGAACCCTTCTTTGCATTCAACAAAGATTTTATGGCCAAATTGCCATTAATATTGAATTAAATGGGTGTAAAATTTAGGCGGGAATCCAGAGTTAGCGTGCGTAGTTCTTATGGTTGTCTTTCTGAGTGACAGTTGCTAGTCACATCCTCCCGAATTTCCTCGATCACATGGTCATCATGGCTTTCAGATTCAGCACGAGACTGACTGGTGGGCGTGGTGCTAGGCACAGTTTACAGTTGTTTAAATAAAATGTCTATTTTTTGGCACCTAGATGATGTTTTCTTGTCAATTTTCTTGACATAATACTTTGCATTATGGCTCATTGTTACCTCAATCCATAGTAACAATAACCTGGTTCTCTGAACCAATTTACGAATATATGGCATGAAATAATACAGTCGTACATAGAAATAGTTTGTTATGCCCCACCATGAATGTGGCCGGGGCATATAGTGTTTGTCATGTCCGTCTTCCGTCCTTCTGTCCTTCCGTCACACTTTGCGTTTAGCTCTGTTCAAAGCTCAGTTTCAAAGAAACTATCCAAGATATTTTTATCAAACTTCATATGCTGATAGATATCGATGAGAGCTATGCAACTGCATCAACATTTTTTTACCTTGACCTTTCCTTTGACCTTGACCTCACTTTTCTTAAACTAGTGTTTAGCTCAGTTTTAATGAAACCATTCAAGATATTTTTAACAAACTTCATATGCTGATACATACTGATGAGAGCTATTCAACTGCATCAACATTTTTTACCTTGACCTTTCCTTTGACCTTAACGTCAGGCCAAAAAAAATAATAGTCCTGTTTCCTGCTACCAGCCTGAAAAAAATAGGGTAGGTAGGTAGGAAAATTATTTTATTTTTTTATTTTATTTTTTTCCAATGGTATTTTTTGGATATGAACTAATACAAAACCAAATTAAACATGTCGTAGGTCAATATTATCTTTTAAATTTAAATTTCATGTCTTTTGATGCACAACTCAAGTGTTATTTTATGAAAGTCCATATCTAAAACATACAAATTCATGAAATACCACTTGAATATATATTTTTAAGTTTTGGAACATGAAATTCCTCAAATTCCCGATTTTTTTTCCCAAAACTAAAAAAAAAAACTTTAGGGTCGGGTGCAAAAAAATAGGGTAGGTCGGGTAGCAGGAAACAAGACTATTATTTTTTTTGGCCTCACTTTTCTTAAATAAGTTTTTAGCTCAGTTTTAAAGATACCATTCAAGATAGTGTTATCAAACTTCATATGCTGATACATACTGATGAGAGTTATTCAACTGCATGAACATTTTTTGACCTTGACCTTTCTTTTGACCTTGACCTCACTTTTCTTAAATTAGTGTCAAACTTCATATGTTGATACTGTACATACTGATGTAAGCTATTCAACTGCATCAACATTTTTTTACCTTGACCTTTCTTTTGACCTTGACCTCACTTTTCTTAAATTAGTGTTTAGGTCAGTTTTAAAGAAACCATTCATAATATTTTTATCAAACTTCATATGCTAATACATACTGATGTAACCTTTTCAACTGCACACCAGTTTTTGACCTTGACCTTTCCTTTGACCTTGACCTCACTTTTCTTAAATTAGTGTCAAACTTCATATGCTGATACATACTGATGTAAGCTATTCAACTGCGTCAATTTTTTTCACCTTGATCTTTCTTTTGACTTTGACCTCACTTTTCTCAATTTGTGTTAAAATGTTGCATTACTAATATACCCTCAGCGGGGCATTCATGTCCTATGGACATATTTCTAGTTTCACTTGTGTTTGTTTTTTGGCGATTTAATCGATTTTGATGTTTTAAAAAAATATTTTGCTATAGAAAATTGGGAAATTTACACCTTTCTTTTGGGAAAAAAGGTACCTTTTTTGCATTGGGAACGGGGCCATTAAAAAACTGCAGTGACTGTGGATTTCAATTTATAGGATTACCAATACCTTATAAACATAGACATTTTGAGTTCAATCCTTACGTCAAGGTTTTATAGAGCAAATTTTATCGAAAATATCGGAGGAAATCGGCCACCATTGATGGGTTTCATAGTATGCCGTATACCACGCCCGATTGTTTTTTTAGTCCCGTATTTATATTTATATGAACATTTCATGTATCCCACTTTGGTTTACGTATTATGCCGTTTTGATTGAGAAAACTAGTCTAAGACAAAGTATTGATATAAAAAAAAGTGCACATAATGAAAGAAACTAAAAAAAAAAATTAAATCAGATATGATATTATATAGAATTATTCAATAATCATTCCTTTCTAAATTCTCATTCATTATTTCATCTTCCTACTATGATAATAATGAAAGAATAAAAATAAAAGCATAATTAAAATCATGCATGCATTTAAATTAATTTAAACATCAATGAATTATAATTTATATATCAGTCTATCTTTAAAACAAATGTTTGTTTGACCTCTCCCGACCGACTGGCTCAAAATGCCAAGACTCAAAACATTTTTTAACCTCAAAGAAACGATATTTTAATTTTTATTTTTATTCCTTATTTTCCCTCAACATGTAAGTTGAATTTTTCTGAGAATTTTTTTTTTGAGTTTTCTATCTTCAATGTGATGCACCTCTCAGGCCTTCAGGCCTTTGATTTCTACTTTGATGCTATTTGTCCAAATTGAACCGATACTGGACCCTTTCCCAATGGGTAGAAAAAAATCGCTGCCTAATGATATTGAGATCTGAGAAAGATCAAATTAATTTAGTATATCGCCAAACCCCCCAACTCCGTCACTACCTTAAATCCGTCACTTACGGGAAACACTCAGCTGTTTGTAAACGAATGTGATTGTGACATCATTTTTTACATGCTGAAAATCTACAATCAAATTATTACAGTCAAGTTCAAGAATGTGCCAAAAATAAATAACAATTACACGTGATCTATTGTATCTATCATATTTTATGTGAAATCAGTCAGCACTTTTTCCTTTATGTGCTACTCCATCGATACTTAGCTCCAACAACATGCTCATTTTTACATGTCAGTCATATTTATGAAGGTCTTTACCAAAGGATTAATATGACATACCATATTGAATACGGCTAAAAATATTTTATTTTTCATTTCAATTTGCCCTAATACGCTACACGTTGAAGATGACGTTATTACATGTAAAATATGTTATATTAATGTTATTTTTTCTGTTGATACTTTTCCTAAAATACAATTTAATACTATTTTAAATCTTCAAAACTAATTTTCCATGCTTAAAAGTTTAAGATGAAGGGAGAAAAAACTAAACTGGAAAAAAAATTTCTAATTAATACGTTGACATATTGTAGAGGGCCCTGATGACGGAGTTAGGGTTCATTGGATGTAATGTACATGGGGATGTGGTACAGGTTTTTTTTATAGTTTTGTATGAGCCCAATAACTGAATTTTTAAAAATATTTCTGAAAACAATGTTTAAGTTCATTACTCAGTGTAGCAAACAAGAAACAAATCAAAAAATAATTCAGAGAGAAACGTGGCATGTTTTCCGCTTATGGGTATAATATTTCACTTTGTCCCTACTAATAGATGACCAATTACTTTCACAGAGTTCTCATTAATACAAGAATCTGCATACTGGATGTAGCAAATTTATTTAGGAAGCAAGGTTCTTAAAAATGATGCGTCCGTGGACTCAAGAGTGGACACATCCTTGATAGCAAGAAAATTCGAGTGTCTTCGAAATTCCAAGATTTTAGATGTCAGGATTTGTCCAAAACATATTAAATCAAAACCTTATTGTATATAATATTCAGTGAATAAGTTTATCCAAGAAGCATCTTTTGTTGTATCTATTTCTATATTTAAATAGGGATATGACTGATTAAAAGATATTTCGCAATTATTATTCCAAACTGCAATAATTGCAAACAACACGTGGTAGCTTTTTCTTTTCTTTCTTTTTTTTTTTTTTGGTAACACTTTTGAATCTTGTGTTTTATTTTGAGACCATAATTACTGCTTGTATACACAAAGTTGCTTGATTGTCTCCTGAATTTCACCCAGTGCAGACGACAGGATTAGTTACGCCTCAATGCACATGGAACCTGTGATTGTATATGGTCAACTGTAGAGTACTTGATTATGCAGCTGTTTATTTTAGCTTTATAAACATGTGTTAATTTTGATGGCAATTAGTTATACATGTATTTAAGAATATAGCTTGGATGCATTATCATTATCTATACATATTTGAATCTTAGATCAAATAATTAGAGTCTGTTAGAATAAAGATTTTTATTGATGTTTAGGTGGAAAGATACTGCAATAATTCAATTGGGACTCAATATAATTTTTTTGGGATGCATCAAATTTAGCTGGGACTCAACCTTCTCAGAAACCTTGAGTCTTGGGACTCGAGTTAGCAAATCCTAGGGAGAACCCTGGCTTTCACTATCATATCAGACATTCTAAATTTAGAGTTGTTCCATTTTAATATTGCCACAGTTGGAAGGGGGAGGGAGGGGCTTATATGTTTCACAAACATTTCTTGTTATAGTTTCATTTTAGAGTTTTTCTTGGGTTGAGATTTTGTATTCCAACCTTTAATCCCACCATTAAATGCAAAACGCTCTGCCTGGTCCTTTGCTGACTAGTCCCAGTTTTCTAGTCTTGTTTAAAATTGCAGAACCACGATGACGGCACACAAGACAAACCATATGGACATGCTCTTGTAGCAGGAATTGACCGTTACCCACGAAAAGTGACTAGAAAGATGGGCAAGAAGAAGATGAAGGACAGGTCTAAACTGAAGGCTTTCCTGAGAGTATATAACTATAACCATCTGATGCCCACTCGGTATGTCCATAACTATTACAGACTTTACATTGGAAGATATTTATCCTGTAATATTATACTTTCATGTAAATAACTTGAATTTTTAGTCCTTCTGAGCCAAAGGCTCAAGGAGCTTAATGCTATGGCCATTTGTGCGGTGTGCATAAACTTTTTAGAATTTGGGCTATAACTCAAGAACCCCTTGGCCAATTATTGTCAAATTTGTCACAGGGTATCCTTGGCCCAAGAGCTCCCATTTGTACTATAACTAGAGTTGTGACCCGTAAACAAGCGAAGATAATTAGGTAAATAAAACCAAAAGAACTGGTTGCTAAAAAATCTTCTCAATAACCACTGGGCAGATTATCATCAAACTTACATAAAAGGATGAGGATATGTTGTAGATTAAATTTTGCACAGGGAATCGCTCTGGGGCAAAGGGCGTGGTATCAAGGTCACTTCAAAGTTAACCAAAAATTACATTTTATAAAAATGTTATTTTGCTTACTATAAGGACTAGGTATTTTGCTTACTATAAGGACTAGGATCATCAAATCTTGTAAGATGATGCATCTAATGACCTCATATCCTTGACTCAAAAGTAGGTCACGGTGACCTACTTTTAAAATTTTGCGGCCATTCTTTTTCAAAATGATTTAGAGGCATATTTTGAACAATTTAAGGCCTATAATCATTAAACTTTGTCAGTTGATGCATCTTGGGTCCTCGGGAGTATGTCAACTAAAAAGTAGGTCACCTTGACCCACTTTTTGAATTTAATGGCTAATCTTTTTCAAAACATATAAGGTCATTAATTCAACTACTGAGAGGTTTAGAATCATTAAATCTTGTAAGATGATGCATCTTGGGGCTATAAAACATATTTATTAAAAAGTAGGTCACAGTGACCTACTTTTTGAACTTTGCAGGCATTTGATTTCAAAGTGTTTTAAAGGCATATTTTGGACATTTTAAGGCCTATGATCATAAAACTTTGTAAGTTGATGCATCTTAGGTCCTCATAAAACGTCAACTGAAAAGTAGGTCACCGTGACCTGCGTTTGAAATTCTATGGCTATATTTAAATATTTTGGGTACTATTTGGCTTAGAATCATTGATTGATTGTATGTTGTTTTACATCCCATTCGAGAATTTTTCACTCATATAGAGACGTCACCATATACCGGTGAAGGGCTTCAAATTTTGACCTTTACTCGGCACTCAGGGCCATTGAGCAGTGAGGGATCTTTTATCGTGCCAATGCCTGCCATGACACGGGACCTCGGTTTCTAAGGTCTCATCCGAAGGACCCGCAACTTTCACTTCAAAGTGCCGAGCGCATGGCGAAGGAACAGTTGCTACCCATTTTTTATCGACTTAGACCTGTCACGGCCGAGATTCAAACTCACGACCTTCCCGATCATGGAGCGAGCGCTCTACCGACTGAGCTACCGTGAACGGTACTTAGAATCATTTGTCAGATGTATCTTGGGTCCTCGGAGTAGGGATGTGCGATTTTATCGGTATACCTGTATATCGGGATTTTTTATTGCGTGATACGTATCGTGATACGGAGACTAAAATACCGGTATTTGGTACATAACTATAAATTCCGGAAATTTTTCATTTATTTGTTCAAACTATGGAATGACAATTACAGGATGTGTAAAAAAAATGTTGAAAACAGTTAAACAACGGCATCCAAACAAGCTTTATATTAAATTAATAAAAATTTAAAAAGTAAAGTTATGTTTTTATAGCATATTTTTAAGAAATATTTTGGAAATTCATTTGAAATTGTAGTAAAAATTGTGTGTAAAAATATCATGATTTATCGTGATATTTGTGGAAAAAAATCGTGATATATCACGATACGAAATTTTTGCCCATACCCATCCCTACCTCGGAGTAGGTCGACTGAAAAGTAGGTACTGTGACCTACTTTTCAATTTATATGACTATAATTAAATATTTCAGGTACTAATTGGCTTAGAATCATCAAACTTGTCAGTTGATGCATCTTGGGTCTTCGGAGTAAGTCCACTGTAAATTTGGTTTCCTTTATGTACTTTTGAAAATTTATGGCTTTAATTAAATATTTCAGGTACTAATTGGCTTAGAATCATCAAAGAATGGGTGGACTTAACGCCCTATTTTGGATCTTTTTGCGACTACTCTACAAAGTTGTAAATGAAGTGAATCCAAAACATATTACAAGCAATAGAAAGAGTTACGTATACATGGTTATATTAGGTAGAAAATTTGTACAAAAGAAATGCCCTGTTGCCATGAATCAAAATTGAAGCAACAATACATTAGTGTCATCTTCCGGAATTTGGCATGTACCCGGAGTGGTTTTTAGGTCACGTAATCAATATTAATAGAAGGCGGGGCTATCGATCAGCATAATTGTTGACATCTCTCTCTCCCTCTCTCTCTCTAGAAATTAGAATATGTGTATGGCATATTACAGCGATGTCAATATGAAATTTTTTTTAAAAATGTGTGGACACGCAAAATTAAAACAACATTTAATTTGCTAAATTCTGAAAACGGCAACCAAACACGCTCAAAGACGTGATTTAGAACGAGGTCAGGTTGAAGAACACAATGTAACTGTTTTCACGAGTACACTCGCAGGTGGACATCACGTGATGAATTGTAATATTTAACAGGTCAATCGAAGTCAAATCAAGGTTAACTCAGTCATAACAATGGAAACAAGAAGTTCGTTTTGAACATGATTTTTGTTAAATTAAGTGTGAGCGCACGTTTGTCGGCTATTCTCCTTTTAATATGACATTATTTTGTTCAATATACAACTACAGTTTTCTTAAGAACAGCCGACAAACATGCGCTGACTATGTATTCAGCCGATGAAAAATGCGTGACCCTGATTATCTATTGATATTCAAGAAATCTTGCAGGCAAGACACCATGCCTTCGATATTTATCTAGTTTACTTGAAAAGAGGGTTTTAAATTCACATCTGTACCATGAATACACGGTTAAGATATCGGGGATTTATATGATGGAAAGAAATAAACATTTTACGAAACTTTAATTTACGGCATTTTTTCTGGCCAGTTAAGTCTACCCATTCTTTTGTCAGTTGATGCATCTTGGGTTTTCGGAGTACAACAACTGAAAAATAGGTCACCGTGACCTACTTTTGAAATTTTATGGCTGTATTTAAATATTTTTGGGTACTATTTGGCTTAGAATCATCAAAATTTGTCAGTTGATGCATCTTGGGTCCTCGGAGTACATCTACTGAAAAGTAGGTCACCGTGACCTACTTTTCAATTTATATGGCTATAATGAAATATTTTTGGGTACTAATTGGCTTAGAATCATCATAGTTTGTCAGTTGATGCATCTTTGGTCCTCAGAGTATGTTGGCTTAAATGTAGGTCACTCTGACCTACTTCTGGAATTTTATGGGTGTATTTTAATATTTTCGGGTACTAATTTGCTTAGAGTCATCAAACTTTGTTGGGTGCTTGGAGTATGTCAACTGAAAGGTAGGTCACTGTGACCTGATTAATTTTTTCTTTCAAGTAGTAATTGGCTTAGAATCATCAACCTTTGTCAGTTGATGCATCTTGGGTCCTCAAAGTATGTCAACTGAAAAGTAGGTCACCGTGACCTACTTTTGAAATTTTATGGTTATAATTAAATATTTTAGGTATTAATTGGCTTAGAATAATCAAACTTTGTCAGTTGTTGCATCTTGGGTCCTCGGAGTATGCTAACTGAAAATTAAGTCAACATGACCTACTTCTGAAATTTTATGGCTTTATAGAAATATTTCAGGTACTATTTGGCTTAGAATCATCAAACTTAGTTAGTTGATGCATTTTGGGTCCTCAGAGAATGAAAACTGATAAGTAGGCTACCACGACCTACTCTCAGGTACTAATTGGCTTAGAATCACCTTGGGTTCTCAAAGTGTTTCATCTAAAATGTAGGTCATGATGACTGTCCATTTGGAATTTCAAGGCTTTATCTAAATAAACAGGATACGTAGAGGCTTCAAATAGAAGTGATAGGTTGTACAGTTTATCAGAAGAGCGATTCAAGGCCCTTGGGCCTCTTGTATTCCTTGAGAAACATTTGTTAAAAAACATTGTTACGCTCTGAATGATGATGAAACAACGCCCTCCAGTGCAATAGAACTTAGCAACAGTCAACATTGGTTGAAGGGTGAAATTGAAAAAAAAAAAATAGTGACTGCACAGAATCTATGTGTGCACGCTTCACCTTTCTGTGTATAAAAAATTTAGTATAACATAATAAATACTACATATACTGCATTTCACTCATCGAAAACCATTGTCAACCTCGGCTGCGCCTCTGTTGACAATGGTTTTCTTGGGGTGAAATTTTCAGTGTTATCCTCAACTGCATGCAGTATTAATATAATGCTATCCTATACACTAAATAGCACTGTGGAAAGGAATTAAGCCTCTAGTTTAGCACCAGGCGTGTGGTATCAATATGACATATAATTTAGATGTAAGATTGCAATCCTGTCATAATTCTTTTGATGATGACAGCGATTTTTTTTCTACCTATTGGAAATGGGACCGGTACTGATTCAATTGGGAAAATAGCGTTAAAATATAACAAAGGGGAATTTTCTGTCATGTCAACAAATGAAATTTATTCTGCATTTAATCTAACTTCACTACCTGCAAAGAATAATCAACAAATATACAATGTTTGACATATAAATGTTCTTTGTTTTCATGTCAAGCTTTCAAGTTGTCAAAAATTGCGTGACTACACAGTCAAGAGCACGCCTCCTGCCATATTACCACTCATCTCTACATTCGATTTAAGAGGAAGTAAAACTTTGAGTTAACTCATAAAATGTTTCATATAAAAAAATTACAATATCATCGTAGTCTGTTCCTTGACAGTTAAATTTGGAATTTTTAGTCTCAAAATTGGGAAATTAACATTTTTTGGCGTTGGAAATGGTACTGTTTAGTGGTACTAGTTATATAAGGAAAAAAAAATACTGGATGAACATGATCTTTCTGATTTAAGCTGATAAAATCTATTCCAGATATTCTGTGGATGTTAACCTCGACAAATCTGCAGTCAACAAAGATGCTTTCAGAGACCCAGCTCTGAAACGCAAAGCAAGGAGGGATGTCAAAGCAAAATTTGAAGAAAGGTCAGTAAAATATATTTCCCATTACAAAACATTGCACAAGTTTTTCCAAGAAAGCATCACCACCATCTCATGTAATGGAAAACAAATTTTATTCACAAGAACTTTGCAAGTTTAGTATAGGGAAATCACCTTGGAAGCAAAAGTGTAATTAAAATTAGGTCTTTGAGAATTTGCTTAAAATGTTCATTTGACCAAGCCTTGTTCATCTTGAAAACCTGCAGCTTCATTGTCACTGAGATAGTGCTATCAATCCATCACATCCATTATTTCTACTTTGACATTTTGTAAATTTGTAGCATTTTTATAAAACTGTCTTGAGATGGGTTGTATTATAATATGATATTTCCTGTCCATCAGGATATCTATCAGTGTTTCTATTTGTCATTTAATTGTTTTGTTTCCTGTTCATATCTTTCACACTGAGGCTCATTCATTCATTTTGTCTGGCAGAAGATATAATCTCAGGATGTTTCAACCCCATCAAATCATCTGTGGTTTAATAATTTTCACATGGAATTTTTGTGACTTGTTGTCACCATTATGCTCTATATAATTACTTAAATAAAACCAGTCAACAGTAGATAAATTTATTGACTGCATTTGAGGGCAACATGCATTTTGTCCTACCCAAGAACCAAACTGCCCGAGTCCATTAGACTAAGTTCAATGTTTTTTATTAGCTTACCTGAGCTGAAAGTGTGTTTTTATCTCAGTCATGAAAATGCAGGTTAGTTTTAATTTCTAGTCGCAAAATTAATTTTTTGTTGCAATTGCAGAAATGGTTTTAGTTGCAACTTGGAGCATGTTTGGGGGTGTCTTTACCTACAAATACACACTTTTTGAGCATCAATCCTTCAGATTAGGGATCAGTTCGGGGTGACTTACGATATTGCCTGCAATAGCAGACTTTCTAGTTATTCTTCTTATTTTTTTGAATTTCTTATTTTGTGCACAAAATTTCTCAGAGTCTATTGGGTGGATTGGGATGAAATTCATAGGAAAAGCATGTCATAGGCTGAAGTTATTTTATCAGGGAGCAAGATCCTTAAATGATATCCGGTATTGAGTTTTGGACCATTTTCTAATTTTAAAATGAAATTTTGTCTAGATAATCTCAAGAACGACTAAAGATCTCAATGTAGGCCTTTCAACTTCCACTAGTGTTTGATGTAAAGAATGGTAACTCATTACTGGAACTGGTTTACAACATGTCCAAGTAGCTTATTTTTTTAAGTGTGTCAATTTCTAGCAATTTCAAGTACTTCTTCACTGTCAGTGGAATCTTGGTTTTAGGTATGTGCATTTCCAAATAACTGCAAGCCCTATAAGACCAAAATTACATAAATGTTACATCTAGGGATGCACAATACAAGATTATTAGTTTAGTGTGGGACTTTGCATTACTTAAAGACAACATTCATTAAGGCAATCTCTGTAATATCTGATTATGCTGTTGGCACTTCCTGTTGCCACTGGAAGTGAATTTCAAGAATCATTTTTTTTTACTTTTGTGTTTATAGCTCACAGGAGCTGAAAGCTCAAGTGAGTTTTCTCTGATCACCCGTTGTCTGTCCATCTGTAAACTTTTCACATTTTCAACTTCGTCTCAAGAACCACTGGTCCAATTCTAACTAAATTTGGTACAAAGCATTCTTGGGTTAAAAGGAGTTTAAATTGTTTAAATGAAGGGCCAGATCCCCTTCCAAGGCAAGGGGAGATGATCAAGAAAATGCAAAGAAAGGGTTGGGTCATTAAAAAATCTTCTCAAGAACCACTGGGCCAGAAGACGCCCACGTGGTGCAGTGCTCAGAGCGTTCGCTCTAGAGTCGCAGAATAAGGAGTTGATCCTTATGTCGTGGGTTCAAATCCCACTGTGGGACATAGAGACCAGTTCTTCAGATGAGACTATATAAACCGAGGTCCCATGTCGAATCCCACTGTGGGACATGGAGACCAGTCCTTTAGATGAGACTGTATAAACAGAGGTCCCATGTCGCAGTTGGTGCTGGCACAAAAAAGATCTCTCACTGCTCAATGGCCCTGAGAGTTTAGGTCAAAATTTTGCAGCTTTCCACCGGCAAGTGATGGCATCTCCATATGAGTGAAAATTTCTTGAGAGGGATGTTAAACAATAAACAAACAAACTGGGCCAGAAAAGTTAAAACTTATGTGGAGGCTTGTAGAGGTAGTGTAGATTCTAAATTGTTCAAATCATGCCCCACAGGGGTAGGGTGGGGCAAAAATAAAAAATCAAAGTTTTACATTGAAATATATAAGAAAAATCTTTAAAAATATTCTTCCCAAAAAGTACTGGGCCAGAAAAGCTGAGACTTGTGTGGAAGCCTCCTGAGGTAGTGTAGATTCTAAATTATTCAAATCTGGTAAAGAACAGCAGGGCCAAAGTTACACAGGAGAGCATCGTGGCCCATGGGCCTATTGTTCTGTGATACCAGTAGAGAAAATAGAGGATCTTACGAGCGTGTTAAATATATAATTTGTTTAAAGATAGATTAACCCATTTTCTAGCAGAGTGGTAGAAATTTTGAAAACATTGTCAGACATTTGGTCTAACAAAGTCAAATATTCTGTCGCATCGGACAATGTTTTGTCAGACCAGGTACATGTACGTTGAGAAAGGAAATAAATAACTGATCAAAATGCCCTTTATTATTTTCAACAGCTTTCAATCTCATAAGTTTCTTTTCTTAGGATAGAGAGTCTTTAATCAAAGACATTAATGACAAGTTTTATGTTTCATGTATACTAGTAGAATAATTATATTTGAATTCAAAAATGAAAAATCCCTGGGTTCAGGATAATTATATGTAATAAGGGGAAGGAGGGGAATCTAGTTCACAAGCACCTCTGATTATTGCACCTATTTCACTTTGGTTTATCCGTTGTATACTGGTATGTTACGAAGGGTGATCAAAAGTTCTTGAACTAATTGAATTACTTCTAGGGCTCACAGGTACTTGAGGACAGGACCCCCCCCCCCCCCCGACATAGACCTCCAGGCCTGTTCGACTTTTTTCTCATAAATTATATATTGATGACCCATCTGTGATATAATCTCTATATCATCCATTCGGAAAATTGACTTTAACAAACATTTTATAAAGGTTACTACCCTACCCTATATATAAAAATTAACAAGGTTGCCAACTTCGTCTGCAAACCGAGAGGCACTGCCGAGGAATATTTGTTGAATTGTCTCATAAACCTACACATAGCCCTAAAATCAACAACTCATGTCGTAGGTTAAATATTCTTTTCATTAACCACCAACTCTCATAAATGTTTAGGCACTTCAACAGTCGTTTCGGCCAATTTTCCATAAGAATGTTAGCGTTTTTAAAGTGATTAAAGCTTATTCAACGGAAGTGATGAGGATACGACTTTCTACCCTAATACACAGTTCTGCAGAAAGTCTGAAACACTGTTTTGAAATAAGCATTTGAAGAAATTTGCTTGAGATACACTTTAAAAATATATTTCAAATGTAATGGAAGCACAGAGTTCTAAACCACTAATGTAAATGAAATGTTTCTAATTATTTTTCAACATCCTGCTGATTTGCAGGTTTCGTTTTGAGAGTTATGCCCCTTTTAAAAATGCAATTTATTTAAATACCTTCTTTTCTCTAGATATTTCGTGTAAAATCTAGAAAATGTTAAAAAAAAATATTTCCTTCATTAAAAATTCGTACAAAAACAAGAATGTGTCCAGTGTTTATACCTTGCACTCATATTTGGTTGTATGGAGTAGATGGGTAATAGTCCTCTCCTCATTACTTCCGTTGAATAAGCTTTGACGAAGTTGGCAACCTTGTTGATTTATATATATAGGGTAGGGTAGATTTTATAAAATGTTTGTTTTAGGTAATTTTTCGAATTGTTGCTATAAATTATATCACAAATATGTCATTGAAAGATAATTTATGAGAAAAAAGTCGAAAAGGCCCGGAGGTCTATATCGGGGGAGGGGGGGGGGGTCCTGTCCTCAAGCACCTTTGCTAGGGCTCGACATTAACGCTTGTCCGCATGTCCGGTACCAGTGAAAAAAATTACGGACAAGTGAATATTGCTGGGCACTTGTCCGCTTGGACAAGTGCATTTTAATGTAAAGGAGTCTCTAAATAATAAAAAGAATGACTGTTGAAAGTTAATCGGTAGTTTCAAGACGGAAGCTGTACATAAAAACCGGACTTCGATTCACATTCGATCGGGATCGAAGTTCACTAATTGCATACTACTGAAAAGGCATGGAACTTACGAACTTAACAAAGTTTGGATTCTGTTTGATGTTGACAGGTTCACTTGTTGTCAGATAAAATTTCGTTTTATGTGTTTGTTGTATTTATCAATAACATTACAAATAAATCAAGCACATGTCATGTGTAATGGACTTTATTTTAGTTTTCACTTTTCAATTTGACAGTATCAGATCTTTATTGAAAAATTTTCGGACAGGTGAAGTTGAATGGCCAAGTAGGGAAAAAAGTTAATGTTGAGCCCTGACTTCCTGAACAAATTGAATTATTTCCATAAAAAAATAAAATTCGGTTTCAGTGTTTTATTATTTAAGTAGTCCCCTCCGGTTAAAATGCACATCTGCCACCTTGTTGCCCATGTGTGAAACATGGTCACGTGACATGCTCATGGCGTACTGTTCACAGCAGCTAAAAGATTTTTCTGAGTCATATTTCTTACCATTTCTTACTATTTTTCATAGCTATAAATCTATAATAGTGCATTTGTCACAAATGGCCAAATCTCGGCAATAGGATGGGTGGATTAGTTATCTTTTCCCAGAATGAGCATGGTGACCAACACAACTCGCTCCACTCTCTCAAGTGTGTCGTTTATCCAATGTGAATCAAGTATGGGCATCTTCTCTTTAATATCATTTCTGATATGTATTAAGTCTATAGTAAATGATATTTTAGGGATTTAAAAATTATTTTATTATAATAAAATTTAAGATATTCAACTACTTTTCTAACTGTAACTTGATCTTCCATAATAAATTGCTCAACTAGGGACACATCTCTTTCCCAGCTCATTTTCACTGGGCATCAGAACAAACATCATTTTAAACCATCTCCCTTCTTTCACTAAAACAATCAATCCAGTTAATGATTGAGCTTCTGGTAAGTCCTTTGTCTTCATAAACCTTGCACAAATTATATGCTACTGCAAAGATTTATGTTAAACTTTACAGCCGTTTTTGCTCGAGTACGATTGAGTAATTTAAATTTTTTGTCACAGGTCATCTACATATTGAAGTCATTTTCACATTGTGACGTCGTTAACATGGAGCAAAACATTACCTAACACCTGCTATTTATAGAACATGTTTATGAATATACCTGTGCCAAATTTCATTCTGATCTGAATTGTGAATCTGTAAATAAAGAGATAGTTCGCGAATTTTTTGATCACCCCCCCCCCCCCCTATCCAGTTCATTTTTCATTACTTGGTTCTTACAAGTGTTCTTTAAGTATGCTCACTATATACGACTTTGTGTAAAACTGGCTGGTCTAAATAAACAGCTGTTACTTGTAAATTGAGATGTTTTTTTTTTCTTTTTTTCAGGTACAAGACAGGCAAAAACAAATGGTTTTTCCAGAAATTACGGTTCTAAGTTGACAATAAATTATGTTAAAAAAGTAATTAAAAGTTGTTCATATTGTTAATGATTTAAAAGGTCAGTAAATTGTAAGATATAAAATATTCAACAGTTTCCCATATCAGATGAAAGATCCAGCTCTTGGTTTTTATAAAAGAGTTTAATTACTCAGATGTAAATTTTAATCCCCGCTTTGACCAAAGTGAGGGACATTAAATCCCATTAGTCTGTCACTGGAACTGTGACTAGACCTGATGAATTTACTATGGTGTTTGACCTCATGACCTTAGCCTTAAAGTTTAACCTGTACATGCTGTACTTTTCAAAATTTTTAATATTGGTAATAGTTTAAGAATGAGAGAAGATAGGCTTTCATATTTTACACAGTCTTCAAGCAGATTATCTAATGACTTAACTAGCCCGAAGAAATGTTAATATGTCAAGAATTTCATTTATTAATTATACCCCCGCTCCGAAAGAGAGGGGTGTATACTGTTTTACCCTTGTGTGTCTATCTGTCTGTCTGTCCGTGTCTCTGTCCGTAACAAATTTTCGTCGCAGTTTTCTCAACAACTACTCATCACAGATGTTTGAAATTTTAGCACAATATTTGTTTAGCCATGCCATATGATGGGATTCATTTTTGTTCAAATCCGATGTCAACTTCTTGTTAATCCGTGTGTCTGTCCGTACCATACATAACAAATTTTGGTCGCAGTTTTCTCGGCAACTACTCAGCGCAGATGCTTGAAATTTTAGCACACTAGATGAAATCCCGCGCAAGCGCGGGGAATTGAATTTATACCACTACCGACAGAAAAAATCCAATAATATATATATTGTGTATACATTTATACATATACATAATATACATAGTTTTTACTGACAGTCTACAGGCTTATAGCAGGAAGAAATACTTTGTTCAAAATCCAGCATGAAGTAGAAGTACGTCTCCACCCCCACCTTTGTAAAACTTAAATAATTTCATTAATACGTTATATTTCCATTAGTGAACTCTTCAAAATTAGAGGCGTGTTTGGTCGTCTGACAGGGACAGCATGGCGTTGCGGATAATACAAAACATGCCAATCTCAATCCGATTTTTAATGTTAAATGTATTTGTCATTCCAATTAAAGAATGGAAGAACTAAAAGACATATGTAAGAGAGCGAGAACCCTAAATTTATCATCCATTAATAAAAAATACGACTTTTCCGAGGCATGTATATTGTATTTAGATGTAGCATACGATAAATAGATACATACGATCAACAATATAGATATAAATTGATATCGTTGTCATTCCTACTCTTGATGTATATAAAGTCCACAACAATAAAATATTTCATTTGCATTTTCTTAGGATTTGTTCATCGACATTCAACATACTGTTTACATGTTTACGTTACGTTTGTCCCTGAAATCCCGCGAGATTTGTACATTTACCGACTTTTTCACAAAAGAGCTCACTAAGAAGTATAACTCTTCCATAGTGGAAATAGAACGTATTGACGTTTATTGTGAAACCTGTTATATACTATGTTACATGTATGGATATTGTATATATTGTGTTATGGATATTGTACTTCAGATGCTCTTATTTCATTTCCGTCAAGAAATGCACATTTTGCTGAGAAATTGATTTTTTTTTTTTGTAACAGGTACTTGGTTCTTGGTTTATAAATATGTATGTACCTTATTGATATGTAAAAACTGTACCTTACCTCATTTTTTTTTTTTTTTTACATATCAATAAGGTACATACATATCTATAATCCAAGACCCAAGTACCTGTGTAAAAATTAGCTTTTATATAACGCCTTATGAGTACACTGGCGGATTTAGAGGGGGCAGACCCCCTCCCGTTTTGTGTCCAAAATATACATAAAATTTAATAAATCATCAAACTGCCCCCCCCCCTTTCAAGATTCCTGGATCCGCCAATGGAATAGGCCGAGTATTTGACACAAAAGACTATATTCAGAAAAAACTGAAATGTATTGATTAAAGCACAAAATTTAACAGCATAATTGTATTTGAACAATGCCTTATTCATTAATTTTCTCTTTTCATGTAAGCAAGTTTATTACAAAGTACAAATTGTACTTCGGGTTCGTTGCCACGATGCTCTCAGTGAGGAATATATACAAATTTTACCGATAAATTTATCAGGAAAACCTACTAAATATAAGTAATAGTCTTTCGATATATAAATATATTTACAACTTACAGTGTTATCAATGATTTACCATTATTTCAATGACCATTCACACAAAAGCTTTTTTTTTTTTGTTAAAGCAGCTATTTTCTTTTTAACATCGGGCTCGATGCTACATGATGTTCTAGAAGCTTCCGTCAATATTACGATCGGTGAATGACGGAAATAATTTGCACATTTTCCTTTTTAATCGGTTATCACAACTTATTTCTTTTATATCATTTAAATCAAGTTTTGATTGAATTATACAGTAATGACGTTTAATGAAATAAATAAACGATTGCATGTTGTCAGTTTCATTAAAAATAGCCAGTAACTTAGATCCGCCAACCGGAAATGCCACCGTACTCACGTTTTTGCTATTTCATGGCTGTTTATAGAAAATAAAAGTAGACTTTTAATTTAATGTACGATACTTACAATGCAAGTGAAATCTAAATATAGTTTACGGACATCATCTTGTATCATGTGTATTCTTAGAAGAGTAAGTAAGAATTCTGGTGCAGGAGTTTCGGACTTTATTTGCAAAATGTATTAATTTATAAGTATAGAATCTTTGTTGAGGCATGCCATATAGTCGGATTCATTTTTGTTCGAGTCCGATGTCAACTTCCTGTTTATCCGTGTGTCTGTCCATACCAAATTTCCTTCACATATTTCTCAGCACCTACTCAGCGTAGATGCTTGAAATTTTAGCACAATCTTTGTTTAGGCTTGCTAAATGGTGGGGTTTATTTTTATACGAATTAGATATCAACTTCCTGTTTATCCGTGCGTCTGTCCATAACAATTTTTTTCAGTTTTCTCAGCAACTACATGTACTCATCACAGATGCTTGAACTTTTAGCACATTCTTTGTTTAGGCATGCCATATGGTGGGATTTTTTTTTTGTTTAAATCTGACGTCAACTTCCTGCTTATCCATGCGTCTGTCTGTACCACATTTCCGTCACAGATTTCTCAGCAACTACTCAGCAAGATGCTTGAAATTTTAGCACAATCTTTGTTTAGGCATGCCAAATGGTGGGATTTCATTTTTGTATGAATTCGATGTCAACATGAGAGGGTAACCGTATTATATTCACATCAGAGCGGGGTAGTGAGTATTCGCTCACAGACTTCTTGTTTTTTTTTGTTTTTTGTTTTTGTTTTTTTTTTTTGTTTTTGTTTTTTTTGTTGTTTGTTTTTTTTTTTTTTTGGCCTTTTTATGCCAGGGATCTTCACGGAAATCATAACCAATGCACTTCTTAGCTCACCTGACTGAAAACTCAAGTGAGCTTTTCTGATTACCTATCGTCCGTCCGTCCATCTGTAAATTTTTCACATTTTTAACTTTATAGGGAAATTAAAATTGTTAAACACCCAATTTTATGTTAACGCCCCCAAAATCTACCTAATTCAAGATCAATAATATACCGCCTGTCAGTCATTAAAAAAACAATGGCTTTTGATTTGATTGACAGGCCAGCTTCGTGGATACCTGATATTCTGAGTTTGCATGTTTTGAAATCAATTACCTGGTCAAGCGTCAAACACTTTAATGTACCATGTGAATGGTCTCTGTATACACTCTGGTTAAAAAAAAATCATGTCGCTGTTATATTGGTTGGTAATTTTATTTTTCAAAAATAATTGAGAGTAGATAATTAAACAATGACTTCGTGATTTTTTTTTCAATCTACACTGCTGTTTTGTACTTGTTAGCGATATGACGTCCAAGATAACTGTAGAACTTTTCGGGGAAAAATAGGGGCTATTCAAGTCCTCTCGTCCTTCAATGACGGGGGTCCGGAGAGGGAAGAAGTTCCTATAGCATCACAGACCGATAATTCTTCCGAGCCACCTATTCAACCTGTTCCTGGATTTTAAGAATGTCCATAATTCCCTAGTTAGAATAATCTAACTGTGTCTCGGGGCAGGCCCTCACCACAGTTAGAATACGTCCCATATACTTGCAATGTAGCAAATCGGAGTTGATCCACTCCGAAATGATTTTGAAGAATACAAAAGAATGACTACCAAATTAATCATAACAAACCTTTTTGAGATTGTATATCCCTTTTAACCTAAAAAGTAATCCATATAAATACGAAAATTCAACTCATTTTCTCAACGTTTTTTCCTCGCTTCAAATTTAACGCCATGTTGACATTCGGAACTTTCTGGATTGTTCACAGAAAATGCACAGAGTTCGAGTTATCGCCCGAGTTTATTTTGCAACATTGCCAATACACGGAACGAATTCTATCGTTAAACCGGGTCCGTAGGACAATATCATTTTAACGATAGAACGTTCTATCTAATAATTCCCCTGTCGACCTTGCACTAGGGTACACAGAAACTCAGTTCTCCGTAATTGGAAGCAATCGACCCCCTCCCCCACAATTGAAAATTATAACAAAATGCAATGGAATAAATGAGAAAAAATATTTACACTATCATAAAAAAAGTACTAAGCTTGTATCTAACGTCATGCATTACGAAAGATTCCCTTGATATCCAAATCTGTAAACAAAACACAGAACCTTGGAAATGGTGAATATTTGGTCCCCGCTGTCGGCCAGAAAAGTAAAGTTATAATATTCCGATCGTGGTAAATGTCAACACAATAAGTTGAATCTTTTTATTCCAATATTCACACTAATATTTGATAATAATTTCGTTTATGGACGATTAAAATATTGATATGATTGCTTTGTAGTTTTCAACCGTAATTTTTTTTTACAGTTTAAAAAAAAAGATAATTCTTTTGAAATTTCTTTCTTCAAAAGATATTGACGAAATCGTTAAGTCTACAAATTTTATATTTAAGTACATAATTTAATTTTAGATATTTTCACTCAAATTTATGCGCAAAACGCGTTTTTGTTGATACCGATTACCAAAAGCCGGACTTCCTGTGTAATGCAAACGTGTATAGGGATTTTTGACATCTTGAGTATTGGGGCTCTCCAGGTAAATAACACCAGTACTACCAAGACCATTCCCCCTCCTCAGGTAACCGTACGGTAAAAAAAAAAAATTGGGTCTTTAAAATGAAGGGCCAGATCCCTTTCCAAGGGGAGATAATCAAGAAAAGACAAAAATAGGGTGGCATTAATAAAAAAAAATTCTCATCAAGAACCACTGGCCCAGAAAAGCTGAAACTTATGTGGAAGCCTCAGGAGGTAGTGTAGATTCTAAATTGTTCAAAACATTTACTAAGATGGGCGTACTTGGCGTGCTATCTGCAGGAATCATGTGTACGAAACATTTATGGTTTAAACAAATATTAAATGTCCACGATTTTGTGGACAGACCTTACAAAGTTACGCACATAGGGAAATGTTTAGATTTTATTATAAATTACGTTGAAATAGCTTGCAAATTTGAAATATTTTAGTCCACTTATCTTAATAGTTACGATAACACTTCATATAAATAATAAACACCTAACAAGATAATAGGGTATAATATATGAAATGAAGTTTCAGAAGGTTTGAAAACTTGCTTTCGCTCCCCGTGCAACTTAACCAAAATTTATCTCTTTTAAAACTTTTATATATCAGTAAATAAAATTCAACTAATAAACGACTTGATTGTATACAAAAAAAAAATTAAAAAATATAAAATGCTCCGTGCGAGGATCGAACCAAAAACTTCTCGACGGCTACATGTATGTGCCCTGGATTGATAACGCATACGACTGAGCTACACGTATCACTCTGGAAATTAAAATGACAAAGAAGCAACGAATTTACACATTGGTATTTTTATTTATTTATTTTTTTTTTTTTGGAAAAAGTTCATTTTTTTTGTAGTCTCTAGGTCTTCCCTCCATTTTTTACAAATGTTTGTTCGTTTCTTTGAATAAAAATGCACACAAAATGTCTTATTAAAATCATGGAGATGACCCAGAGACAGCAAAGTTTTAGAAAAACGTGTTTAGAAATGTAACAATTTGTACCAAATGACTCATCTAGCCATGTTTCATGTTATTTTTAAGGAAATCAAAACACATTATAGGGAAAATATTTTCCTTTCCTATTTCATAAGAATATAATACATCAAAAGAATGTAAAAAAAATTAATTTTGCAGTTCTAGTGTTGTCAAATCGGACGATTTTTAGTAACCGGTTACTCGCTTACTTTTCCGATCGAGTAACCGGTTACTTGGATGGTTTTTCTTTAGATTTTAAATCATCCTTTTTCACGGTATATACGAGTGTTCAATGGTAACTGAAATACATTTTTTATATGTAACGTTACCATTTCTATACAAATCTGATCATTTGTATACCGGTATATTATACCGAAAAAACACAAATGCACTGCTTATGAACTTTATTCTTAATTACTTACGAACTCACAGTTTCAAATATTTTCTTAATTTTTTTCTCGAACATCCTGTAATAGTTTTCTGTTTTGCAGGATGTCCCTTGTTTCAGAGTTAAATTTCAATCTTAGGTTTAGCATATTTGTTGTTCCACCCGCATATGTTGAATCCATTTCAAATATTTTACACCTAACAGATGTAAATTCAATCATTTTAAATTATTTTAATGTATATGGCGGCGTCCTCTCAAATCTTGCACTGCAGACTAGCGCAGATTAGTGTGAAGTAATTATAATTAAGACAAGCCTTCAAAACTTGTATACCCCTTGGCAATGAAAGCCACCAATATACTTATCAAAACAAATAGATCGTATTTGTAAAACACTAGGTCGAGTCTATCGTTGAATAATGGTAAATAAGATAAAGAAATTTAAAAACAAATTTACATTTTTTCCTGTTGATTTAAGCATGTTAAATTTTATATATCTGAGTAGCCGAGTAGCAGTGTTACTAACCGATACTCGCATCGTTCGATGGTTACTCGGTTCACCGGGTACTCGTTGACAACACTAGACAGTTCAATAAAGTTTTCACTTTTCAAGTGCGCCCTGATTCCTGCCGAATGTCAATTAAAAGCTTCCTCATTCTTTGTATTAGAGTTTCCTGAGATAGTGTAAATTTTAAATTATGTGAATCATGACCCCTGGGGGTAGGGTGAGACCACAATAAGTACAAGGAGGAAAATCTGGTGAAGAATAGCGGGCAAAAGTTACCCAGGTGAGCTTCGTGGCCTCTTGTATTTCATGACCTTGATTTTGAAGATTTTGAAAAATTCGAAACCTATGATTAGTCAAAGAAATATGGAAGCATCTTCAGATAGTGTACGTAGATTCAAGTGTGAACAAATCATGCCCTCCCCTTTCCCCTGTGTGGAGGAGATGGTATATAGAAATTACCTTGTCCGTTTGTCAGGGCAATCTTGTCCGGGCTATAGCTTTATAATAGAGAAACAATGGAAGCTCATACTAGGTACAGAAATTGCTTATGACCCGAGGATGTGTCATGACTTCGACCCAATGTCATTCCAGCAAGTTTAAGGCCAGTGGCAGAGAAAATATAATTTTTTTGTCTGGCAAATAATTTTGTAATGGAGAATTTTTCGAAGCTCATAATTGATACAGAGATTGCTTGTGACCCAAGAATGTGTTATGACTTTGATACAAGGTCTTTTCTACAATTTCAAGGTTACTGAAAGAAAAGTATAAAAGTTTTGTCAAGGGTATAACTTGGTAATGGTTAATCATTGGAAACTTACTTGGTACGTACGTGATTATGACCCAGGGGTGTGACTTGACCTTGTCCCAAGGTCATTCTGGAAGTTCAAGGTAACTAGCAGAAAACATATAAAATTCTTATCTAGGTTATAACTTTGTAACAGAGTCATTGTTAAGCAATCTTTGTTCCAGGTATAACATATTTCTGCTGGAATTTACCATATTTAAGACATTTAGAATTTGACACTTCTGACCTTGGCTACATGACCTTTTAGGTTAAGATAAATAAACTTTGGGCCATATTCAATCTTCTGAAGTTAATGAAAAAGATATTAAGATGATAAATTGTGTATGATTGATGAAAACTCAGATTAATCAGATCAGGGCCATGATAGGGATTCAAAAATTTTAACCTTATATATTGTTAATGATCCTAGTTGTAGCCTGAGAGTTACATCCCAGCAATTCATAGTTATGAAGTTGATAAAAAAATGTTTGAGTAGACAAAATGTATTCCATGAAAGAGATATTCTAAGTACAAACTAACAAATTGAAATGTTCTTTGCAGTAGCAGATATTAGAAAAAAAATCAAGCCCTATTTTATCTAAGAGGGTAAATGATGTCATTTCATATGTTTTTGAACTGCAAGTTAGATTAAAACTTTTCTTAATTCGGCTATTTTGATAAGACAACAATAATCTGACTTGATATGGGAGAAAGTGAAAATGGAAGTTTGTGTTTTACATAGATAAATATTTGTTTAAGTGCCTACTATAAGCTTGCATTTGGTAAACATGTGATATAATTACTAGTATGTTCCCCAAATGTTTATTTTTCCTTTTGTAAAATTTTCTTTCCGTTTATTTTCTTAATCCACTACTCAATTGAAAATTATTCTAAACCTGACTGACCAAAAAGTGTGTTATTACATTTTGCGTTGTTGCATTTTGCTTAATCTCGACGCAAAATGTAATAATCCAAAAATCGTGTTATTACATTTTGCATTGATCTCGACGCAAAATGTAATATTCCTAAAAAGCATGTTTTTACATTCTGCGTTATTACATTCTGCGTTGATCTCGACGCAAAATGTTATAACGCAAAATGCAATAATCCCGGTTTATTACATTTTGCGTTGTTCTTACATTTCACGTAGTGCACCTCCTATTTTACTTCTTGATCGGACACATATTTCGGGTTTCCAATAGCACAACATAGAACACTGCCATTCTTTCTATACTATTGAGGGGTAACCATCTCTTATCCGCAACTCCTCCTATACCACTGAATAAAATTTAATGATACTTTCAAAGAATCTTTATTGCATAGTGCACCTTCAATTTTACTTTTTGATCGGACACTTATTTTTAGTCTCCTATAGCAAAACATGAACTTTGCCATTATAATCATATGGGAGGCAGGGGGCATCATTTTGTGATCTCAGTGCTAACAGTACGTCTAGTTTTAAATAGTGACTTGTCAAGGATTTGTAAAGAGGAACGTTACACAAAATGTTGACATTGTGAAGATGACCCTACTAAAGTTAAACAATTTGGTAATTTTTAAACACAATTCTGTATCCATAAACATGTGGAAAAAAGAATCTTTCATCATGTTCAAACAGTTTTTATGCTGTTATTGTTTAACTATCTCTTCTTTATCATTTTATTTAATTTGTTTATTTCGAATTTAACTGGGGAAGGGTGTCAAATTTTTCTCAATTACGGCATTGATTATCTATGTACCAGTGTTATTCCCAAGTGACTGATCTAGCACATGAAAGAGCGTGTTTGTTTGTTGTTTAACGTCCCTCTCGAGAATTTTTCACTTACATGGAATGAAAGAGCATGACGGGTGGTCAGATAATTGGTATCAAAACATCCAGTTTCAGAATATCAGGTAGCAAAGGTAGCTCCTATTAGTCAAATCAGTAGCTATTGTTTTTAGAATTTGACAAGCGGTAAAGTATTGTTCTTGAAGTAGATAGATTGTAGGGGAGTTAACGTAAAGTTTGAGCTGGAAAATTCAAGGAATCCCAGAAGCTCTTGTCCACAATAAAAATAATTTATCTACTTAAGAAATTGCCCGAGATAGTTGTAATGATAAGACCGCAGAACGTTAACTGGCAAGATTGGAAATATGCAGCTTACGTCATTTCCATCTATTTGATGACAGACGGTACATCTGAAAAAACATTGGATTGAAATTCTAGTTTGAGATTCATTTTCAATCCAGCTACGCTTGTAACCACAGCGTGACTGATTGATCCAGTTTACAATATTTTCGATTTTGCAATAGTTTGAAATTCATATAAATCAGAATTTTCTTTCCAGTGTTTTTGAAGAAATAAAAAAGAGACAAACATTTGATTCCTGGTGGTGGTGGTAGTGTGTGTATTGGGGGGGGGGGGGGTTGAAAGATCTTTGAAATAAATCGGAGAGGTTTTTAGTCCACCCCCCCCCCCACCCCCGTTCTTGCTTATCAAACTTTTTCAGTGAAGAAAAAAGAAATACAATGTAATATCTTTCATTCTAGAAATAGATATTTTCTGTCATGTAAAGGCATGAACATATTAAATAATCTGACTCGACAAAATTTGCCTCCCCCCTTCCAGGCCGACCCCTGAAAAAATTATACATGTATCTCTTAACTTCTATAACGTTTGCATGTCCTTAAAAACTTCTAACTACATGTATTGAGGTATTTGGTAACTGAAATTATTGTCTTTTGGGTCATAACATTTTCACTTTGTGAATGAGAATAGCTCAGGTGGATTGAAAATTAATTTCGATCCAATGTTTTCAGGTTTCACAAGCGATCTACCTTTTGAGTAAGTTCACTGTGTATATCCCAACATGCGGGGTGTATACTGTGTTGTGCACGGGGTGTATGCTTTCGAAGCGATAGAAAGGGGGTCAAGGTATGTTTTTGTCCAATTTCTCAGTTTTTGGATATATTTCGCCGAAAGCATTATCTAAGTAGTATATGGATACCAATGAATCCACTGTACACTCTCTAGTTTTATCAAACACCTCAACACGATTCCGAGGATCAGAGCAAGATTGACGCGACAATGTGTTTTTGATCAAATATCAGAAGAAAGCTTCGCTTTATCATCACTTTCATATTAATGTTAAATACATGTTATCTATATGAACGTATGTGTAAATTGTCTGCAAATAAAATAGTAAAATAGTACAACTCAAAACCTTTTGAGAAACTTGATGTGAGCGCGGTTGCTTAATTTTTTTTCTGAAGTTTAACGGAACACCCTGGAACTGTAAATTTTTACTTTGTACCATAAACAAAGAATGGAATAAATGTATACCCTCTCCAGCATTCAAGAGGTTTTGACTATAGGTACTGTGGTATGTAAGAAATATAGCGACTTTTTTATATCGAGAAACGTACTTGTGGAAGCATGAATAACTTGATTTGAGCATTTTTTCATTTCAAATTTAGTATTATTTGACTGTTACCAATTGAATGAGAAATCAGCTAAAGTTATGAAAACTTTCATCTTTCAGGACAATCGGGGGAGGGGGGGGGGGGGTGCATACATTTTACTCTAAGAATGGCAAATATTTCTTACTTAAAATTAAATATAAGTATTTAAAAACATATCATTTACTTATTTTATATGTTATGAATCAGCTACATGTACTTTCAAAAATATTCATAATATTCGTGTAAAAAATATTTTTATCTATTATGAAAAAGAAAGCATTCTGTATGTGTACTAAAGGTAGCGACCTTCATATTTTAGCGGCTTTGGTGCGGACAGCAATGCGCTAATTCATGAATACCGTTAATAAATCATAAATAAATACAATACATGACGCGGATGTGTGTAACACTAATTCAAGATTATGCCAACCACTCAATTCCTAGTGATTGCGCTAAATTTTAAATAGTCAATTTATGTACACGTACTTGCTTTTCATTATTTTCTAAACCTCCCTCCAAAAAAGAGGAAAAATTAATACATAAATAGCCAAGCAAACAAGGGCACCGCAAAGTGGAGCACCCCTCGCATATCAATCCTGATTTGAATTATTACTTCCTAAACTTGCACACACACTCACCCTCACCCGCCACACGCTTGCTTTACTATATTCTCTCCAACTCCGTTGCGAGGGGATACATTTTATTTATTTATTTATTTTTGCAAGGGAAACACAATTTTACTTTTTATATTTTCCTTGGAGAATACTTTTATATAAACAGTTGACACTAGGTTTTGAATATTGAGCATGTTGAGTTTTGATATGTTCCATGTCATGAGGTATGTGGACTGCTGCTACAGTTTGATTTATTAATTAGTATACATTTATTTGAACAGTGATCATTATGAATGATTTCTGAGTAATAACTGAATGCAAGTGCATGTACTTTGCAGCTATTAATGTTTAACTACAACGTTTGCCTTGCTGCATTGAACAAAAACGTTAATGTTGATTTTCGAAATTCTGTTACTGATTATAAACAGAAAAACAAGATGTGTTTGTGAAACACTGATGCCTCTGCATGGAAGCTTAAAGTGAAGGTTAAAGTTTCTCAAATGCAGGTCAAAAAAATGTTGGTACAGAAAGATCATATCTCGAGGAATATACATGTGAAATATAAAAGCCCTAACACCAACCGTTGAAAAGTTATGGCAAAGGTTAAAGTTTTTCAAAAGTAAATAAATCATCAAGGTCAATGTCAAATGGTGCCAAAGGGAAGGTCTTGTCACAAGTGATACACATGTACGTGAAATATGAAAGCCCCAGAATCAAACGTTCAAATGTTATGGCCAATGTGAGATTTTTTTTAAGTAGGTCAAGGTTAATGGGACAATATTGTTGGTATCCAAGGTCTTGTCACAAGAAATACACATGTGACGTATGAAAGCCCTAGCACCAATTGTACAAAAGTAATGACCAAGATTAAAGTTTTTCAAAAGTAGGTCAAACTCCAATGTCAAGGTCACAAGGAATAGACATGTGAAGAATGAAAGCCCTAGCACCAATTGTTCAAAAGTAATGACCAAGGTTAAAGTTTTTCAAAAGTAGGTCAAACTCCAAGGTCAAAGTCAAAATTGTTGGTATCCAAAGGAAGGTCTTGTCAGGATGTGAAGTATGAAAGTTATGGCCAAGGTTAAAGTTTTTCAAAAGTAGGTCAAACTTTAAGGTCAATGGTCAAAGTTGTTGGTATCCATAGGAATGTATTGTCAGAAATACACATGTGAAAGTATGAAAACCCTAGCACCATCTGTTCAAAAGTTATGGCCGAGGTTAATTTTTTTTCCAAAGTAGCTCAAACACCAAGGTCAAGGTCAAACGTTCAAAATTGTAGGTATCCCAAGGAAGGTCTTGTCACAAAGAATGCACATGTGAAATTTGAAAGCCCTTGCACCAACTGTTAAAAAGTTATCGCCAAAGTTAAAGTCTGATAAAATTTAGCAAAAGTGGGTCAAACTCCAAGGTCAAGGTCAAATGATGGTACCCAAAGAAAGGTCTTGTCACAAAAAATACACATGTGAAATATGAAAGCCAAAGCTCTAACCAATCATAAGTTATGAGCAAGGTTAAAGTTTTTGCGGACAGACAGACATCTAGACAGACAGACAGGGCAAAAACTATATGCCCCCGAATCTTCGATAATGGGGGCATAATAAATTCTTGACCAGTGTGTTTATTAATTTTTCTGTGCTTCAATTTAAACAACATGGCATAAAATACATACGAATGAATCGGAATTGAGACAACCAGTAATTAGCAACTTCATTGTACGTAGGCAAGCTTATGGAACGCCTCAGTTGCCTTATGTGAAGAACATTCATTATATGGTGATACTTTGTCATTATAATATGCTGATACTTCAACATTATATGCTGATACTTTAATATAATTATATTCTGATACTTTAAATTTATATGCTAATACTTTAACATTATATGATGATACTTCATTATAATTATGGTTCTTTAAAAAACAAAAAGGTTAAACATCGGGATCGTGATACCAAAATCGCCCAATAAGGTTAAATATTGCAAGTAGTCCTTTTCTCAGCACAACAATTCTCCTTGGCCGGATTTTGAAGGTTCAAGTGGATATAGACATTTCGATCGTCGTTCACATTCAAAGTCGGATTACGTCATTTCATGGAAAACTAACGTTTTATTTTAAAATATATATGTATAATGCAAAAATCTAGGGTGCTTCAATGGATTTGTATTAATTCTTTTGATGAAATTTTAGCAGATCCCTGAAACTAATGTTATGAATCAAAAAATAAAGTTTGTCTTCTTAAAAAGTTGGTTGTTCTTACGCTAATAAATTTAATTTTAAGCAGTCCAAAGGACTGTGGCAGATATATGTGAAAGCCCCCCCCCCTCCCCCTTAAAAATGAAAAAGTAAGAGGATGGAAATTTTTTTTTTTTTTTAGAAAACTTTATATTCTTGATATTCCATATAGAAAACCTGAATCTTGAGAAAACCTTTGCTCTTATATATATACTCATTTTAATTACATATATTTTGAGTTTATTTTTCATTAATATCCCCCCCCCCATCTTGAAATCCTGTATACGCCTCTCGAATGTGTTGACTGGCTTAAAAGTTACATGATTATATGTATTATTGCAAAAAATGAAAAAAATAAATACAAGTATATATTTTATTATGATTTCTTAGAGATGAATTTATACTGAAATTTAAGAATTTCTAGTGAAATGTTATATAAGTTGTTTGGATATTTATTTTTTTTTTTACTTTATAATTAAAAAAAAGGGGGGGGGTGGATTGTGGTGGTGGTGGATTACAACACCTAAACTATTCACAAAGTTCAAACTAACTGCATAAGCTCAGTGTCGGTGATTTTACAGTTTTTCCAGAGTGATCGCATGCATGGCATAGGATGTATAGACCAGCTTAAATAGTCCAGTTAACAAATACAATGGCAGCTTAATTCTGGAAGAAGTTTGAGTCATTGGTAGCCTAATTTACTACGTAGATGTCATAACAATGAAATCCCTGAACAACAACCCCGTCCCGATGATTTGAAAATTACATATGAAAGTGCAGAGCTATCAAGAACTTAAGTGCTGAGGCCGGAACGACCATGCAATACTTGCGGGAGGGGAGAGGGGGCTATCATATTTTGGAAATTAATAATCTGTCCTTGAAAATGCTGAAAATAATCAATATATCCTAACACTGAGGTGACTTTAGCGTGGTGGTAGCCCCACCCCTCTACCCAAAGAAATAGGGTCTTCAAACTTGGGTAGACATTTTTGTTCAGTGTGTGTGAAAATAAATAATCTGTACCTGGTCATCTAGGAAATGACTAATCTATCACATAGTGACATGATTTCTTGACAAACAAAAAAAAACAAACAAACAAACAAACAAAAAACAAACAAACAAAAAAAACAAACAAACAAAAAATAACTAAATTCCCTTCCCAAACCTATTAAACTCAGAAAATTTCTTGACAAGCTATAAAGATGGTGATGATGTGGTTCACGTTTTCTAGGGGGGTCCAAAGTCATTTTTTATTTGCTTCAGTATATACTTTTAATAACTCTGCAAATTCCGGGGAGGGGGGGTCCGGACCACCACCCCCCACCCCCACCCCCTCTAGATCCGCCCATGCGTTTGTCTCCTAAATTGTATTATGTTATTCTGCTTTGATGGCCTTGAACCATCATTAGATTTTTAAAAAAATAGCCGTTTTATTTTCCTGAACTTCCAAAATATCTAAAAATTTTCGTGCGGTACACGCGATTTTGCATAGCTATCTTCGTTAAGTTCACTCGTACATGTAATATTATATATTTACCCTCTTCCCCTTCCCAAATCCACCAGTATGTTCAAGACTGCTTACACGTGTCCCCTTCCCCCTTTCGTACCATCAATTTGCAAATACATGTACATGTATATATACTAAAACTCAATTCATTTAACTGGTTTTATTTTTTATAAGCATAGAAATTAAGAATTATAAACAAGCAAATTCAAAGAATTGTGGTCCCCCGCTTTCGGTGTGTTAATGGGTGGGATTCCATTATTTATGGCATATTGTGTCAAATATGAACGCCCTATCATATGTCATTCAATAGTAATCACCACAGTTAAAATTTTTGAAATTTAGGTCAGACACGAAAGTCAAGGTCAAGAATCAAAATCATAGCATGCTCGAAGACACCTTGTCACAGATAATGCACATGTCAATATGAAAGCCCTATCTCTTCTCAATCAAAAATTATAAAGAAAAATAACATTTTTGAAAAATAGGTCAAACTTCAAGGGTAAGGTCACCTGGTAAAAAATCATAGTATATTTAGAAAGATCTTTTCTTAGATAATATACATCTTTAATATGAAAACCCTATCTTTTCTCTTTCAAAAGTTATGACCAATTAAAATTTTTTTTTTAAAAAGTAGGTCAAACATAAAGGTCAAGGTAAAAAATCATAGTATATTTGGAAAGGTCTTGTCATAGATAATGTACATGTGAAATATGAAAGCCGTATCTCTTCTCATTCAAAAGTTATAACCAAGGTTAAAGTTTTTGTGACAGACGGACAGACTGACAGACGAATGAGATTTAATGTCCCCTCGCTTTCCGAAAGCGGGGGACAACAATACATCTGTTTCCATGCCCCTTTGATATTGAGCTGCTTGTAAAATGAGTATTGTATAGGTTTTTAATTCCCTCTACATGTAAAAATAGCATGGTCTTGTCATTTGAGGAATTTAAAGCTTTTAGGAATAAAACATATCATGTACAACTTACACATAGAGCCCAAATGATGGCACAGGGACAATCTAAAAATTTTATGAAAATTATAGTGCAGAGCTATCAAGAACTTCAGTGTTTCAGTTCAGTGAACTTCACTATTTTCACTATTTCGCTAGATCCTCAACAGTTCCCAGGCCCTGCTAATGCCCTACGCTACCACACAAAATGCAGACCAATGTCTGTACATGCCACTGAACACCAAGAGATATTGGGTCAAGCACCTCCTTTTCAAGCCACAATTCATCCCATGAACCCACCCCGCTTTTCTGAGGAAATCCCTGATTTTAGTTTCGAATTTCCAATCCGTATCCTATGAATAGTAGTATTTACACTAAAGTGTCATACATATATCAATAAAATATAAAAGGCCACCACTTCCCTCCAAAGACACACATAAAATATTCTAGCGACTAAAATCATCCATAAATATGCATTCAAACCTTAGGTTTCTCTCTATTTTTTTCTCTAATTTTTGACCGGTACTTAATCCGAAACTATCCTCTGCCACCTCAGAGATTTAATCACATCTAAATCGGAAAGTTTTTTGGAAATACCCATGTTTTGTTATTAAAGTCAACATTGGGGAAACAAGGAATGTCTAACCAAATAATACTTTTAAAAACTTTTACAAGACAATGTATAGGAAATGAAGCAGTAAAGGTAAGACCCAGGCAAAAAAAGTCAAACATTGGATTTTATCATCTGCTTTGTACACTTTCACTAAAGATTTAAATAACCTCAACTTATTCAGCACAAGAGAACAATGTATAATTGTCAATAGTTAAATTGTTCTGAGGATTTACTGAGACTGTGATTTAAATTTTTCTTGGATGTTAATTTTTCACATTTGTTTTAGTTTCAGATTCCATTCACTTCTTAGGCAATGTTCTGTAGTGAATCAAGATTTCTTGTTCGACTCACCAAATTTAATGCAAGGTATTTTACTGAGAAGACTATACAGGCTGTATCGGAGTTTATAGAAATACGACACGAAGATACCCTTTTTAGAAAATCCACGCAATCAAAAACAAATAAACTTTTCTCCACTCGTGAATTGACCGACATCTCTCAGGCTGTTCAGTTTATGATGAATAAGATAATACTTGACTCCTCAGAAACTGATCATCGATTTAAAGTAAAAGAACTGCAGCTTATTGGAAGCATGTATGAGGAGACCAAAATTAGGAAGCAAGACGAATTCGACTTTTTCGCCGTATTTGCTTACAATATTTTACAAGATAAACATATCCACTTAGAATCAGGATGTCGTCCAGGTTTTACTAAGATTCGCATAAACGGTAGCTCTCACGAATTATCTGACTTCTGCCAAGGACTGTACCTGTCCCCTCATGTCTGTATGAAAAAATTTGAAAGCCTTCTTCCTTCACAATTGGGAGATCTTGAACCGGTAAAAACAACATCCGGGACACTGCGTGGATGGAAGAGGAGGAAGAGGACATTTGATTTGATTTGGGAGAATCGAGACTGTAGTATGATTATAGCTGTGGATGTCATGCCAGCTTTCCTTGTTCACTACAAAAATTTACCAAAAACTTTACGCGAAGACTGTACCGACAGCAGAATGGACCAGTTAGGTGCTGACCACTCTAGTTTTTTGATCCCGAGGTCTTGTGAACATCATAACGAAGGCAAATGTTGGCACAACTCCTTCGCCCATGCCGAAAGCACGTTGATTAGAAACATGGACATTGAAAAAAAGAAATGTCATCGTGTGTTGAAACTATTGTTCGTCAGCAGTGATAGATTTGGTAATCCCAATTTTTTGTCATCCTATTCGATCAAATCGACCATCATGTACAAATCAAAGAGGGTCTATGAGAATGAATTTCAATTCTTGCTTTACGTTTTTATCCACTTTGCAAAGTGTTTTGATCAAACATGTATGCCTACTTATTTTTTGACAAAGACCAATATTTGGAAAAACATAATTGAACATAGAACGCACAACATTTGGGGATCGAATTTTCTCTATGATTTTCGTTTGAGCCGGCAGATTTTGCGGCACGTGAGTCAGTCTGATTTAGAAGAACGATTAGCTGCCTGGAATGTAGCTATTGTGTTTGAATTTTGGCGTCGGATGATGATTCTCCTAGTTGTGTTGTTCTCCATGGCACAGTCTTCTATGACAATTGACTTCTTTCTCAGTGTAATTTACCACTCGCAAACGAAGCAGGACCAGTTTTATTTGGACTCTCTTAGAAACAAAAAAGTTAACTGGCTTTTGTCGGCCTCCCAGTATGACGTGCTTACAATACGGGCGAACCACAGAAAGATGATACGTACACTGGACATCCCTGTGTTTACAGAATTGACTAACGAGTTACAAAAATATAGAATACTAGACGTAAAAGCTCTGAATAGCTTAGTAACTGAAAATAGATACGACTTCAAGATAGCACACACTCCCTCCGTTAGTCTTGATGTACACAGGTACGGTAACATATATTTGCCTTACAGATCTTCATGCAGAACAGAGGCCATATATCGCCATAAATAAGTAACGGAGTAATAACCATGTGGAAACACGAATCCAACTGTGTATATATATAATAGAATTGTCCTAATGGAACCGACCCCCAAGAGGCATACTTTAAAAAAGAACTCAATACTCTAATAAAAATATATACTGCAAACTCCTGAGGCCTTAATCGCATTAAAATATTAAAGGTTGAATTTTGTAACAGGTTGTTAAGTCGTTGTGTCGAATTCAAAAGTCCAAGTGTGAAAATGGGTCCGTTTTACAAAACAACTTACGATTAAGACCAAAAAACTTTAGGTAATTGTACAATTTTGCAAAATTAATTATTCTGTTTAAAATTGCTATCTTAAACAAATCCTACTACATTCCTTTTAAAAAGATTAAAACCATTGTCAATATAATGTTAATGAGAAAGTTATATGCAGAATCTAATTTTGGTCTTTTGTAAAACGAACCCCCCTTCTATGCATTAATAAATGTTTTTTAGACATTAAGAAATAATATATTGTATAAAGTTGTATGTTTTGAGCTTGAAGAAAGCACTGTAGATATATAAATATTTTTTCACTGTATTTTAGATTTAGGGTCAGGATTACTCATACTGCATGACAACAGAATCAGATTTCTTCAGTGTGCAGTGTAGAGGGGCTCTGTAATAACCTCTACTTAATGATAGAAATAAAAATCATTTGACTTTAAAACTATGTGACTTTGTTTTTTATAAAAGAAGATGAAGGGGGGGGGGCAAACAGTGGCTTATCTCTTGAACACAAGCAATCATTGTATGAAGTACATGATCAATATAACGGTTTACATTTCCGAGGCCTCCTGAAATCTGTGTCTTGTTCAATTAAGGGGGGACCGATCCTCTTACAAAAAGATAACTTTCCAAATAAAAAATCATTATGCTACTCAAGGTTAATTTAATTGAGACCTTTGAGAAATTAACTCGATCACAACTGAAACATGATGAAAACATAACTTTTATTCATTTTGCGTATACATTTCAACTTGTTTTTGTCCCCTTCCAGTGAAACCGGAAGGGACTAAAGGTTTCCTCTGTGTCTGTCCGTCCGTCTATCTGTCTGTCTGTCTGTCCCTCTTGGTTTTCCGCTCTTTTTTCCTAAATGCTCGCAAATATTGAGCTGATTTTTGGTATGTGAATGTATATTGTTGAGTTACAGATCAAGTCTGCATTTCGTTCCGCTTCACTGATTTTTGACGGAATTACGACATTTTCAGTTTTTAAGGGTTTTCCGCAATTTTTTTTCTAAATGCTTGCAGATATTGAGCTGATTTTTGGTATGTGACTTCACCTTGATTAGTTCTAGATCACGTTTGCATTTCGTTCCGCTTCAATGATTTTTGACGGAATAATGGCATTTTCAATTTTAACGGGAACCAGATTACACTTGCCGGTAGGGGGCTAGTATTTGCTAATGCAATATTCTCAGAATGCTTATAAAATTTGACAAAAACATTTCAAATCCATTTTTAAACCCTTATCAATTGACTAAGTCCTATCTTTTTATGGACTATTTTAAAAATGCTTTAATGTGTCAAATACCATATATATGATAATTTTATTATTAGTATTACATATTTTCCATTGAAAAAATATTTATACGAAAGACAACTCTTGCTAATAGACGTTTTCTTTCTTTCTTTCTTTTTTTTTTTTGCAAGCACGTTGTGATATTCTGACTAAGGAAGCAGCGCTTTAATATGTTATCTAATATGAATTTAATAGATATGGCAATAGTATTTTCATATACTAACATCTCATATTTTTAATTTTACGTTTTGATAATAAATTATTACTCTTCCTATTCTTTTTTGTTGGTGTGTTACAATTTCTTCATATCATACAGAAGCGTATTGCTGCCAATTGAAAAAGAAATATTCTAAGTCGTATGTACGAGATACTAAGTCGTACGTACGAGATAATAATAAGTCGACGTACGAGATACTAAGTTGTACGTATATGTACGAGATACTATGTCGTACGTACGAGATACTAAGTCGTACTTATGAGATTTTAAATCGCACGTATGAGAATATCTGTCGTACGTACGAGATACCGAGTCGTACGTACAAGATACTAAGTCGGACTTACGAGAACAATGAGTCGTATGTACGAGATAATATGTTGTACGTATGAGATAATATGTAGTTATCAAGATTTGTTTATAATTTTATGAAGCATCAAGTATGGACGGCGTACAAACAGTTGTCGTCCTTGTGAAGTATATTCTTAGGATTTTACCGCAACGAAATGACTTTCCGGGAAAATCCCGTTTGAAATCAATGTTTCATAGTCAACTTATTTTTTTACAATATATATTTCGATATATTTCAGATCTGAATTTAGAACCTAAATTTCATATAAGCAATTCTATGATTAACCTTCAAAAGTTTATTAAAAGAGGATATTCATGGGAAAAAAATTAAATCTATTTTTGCATAAATGTTGATTTAGAAGTCCGATCCAAAGCAGGCCTTCCCCCACCCCCACCAACTCCCTCCCCAAAACCCCCTGATATTTTAATAGGTTTTGATCTAAGGAATATACATGGGTACCGATGGGGTTGAAATGTACAAAAAAAAAAAAAAAAAAAAAAAAAAAAACGAAAATGCAAAAACATATTTCTGTAATCGTGGTTTATATTTATGTCTAATGTCGTTTTAATTAGAAAAGCTCCGGGTGGTTTGAGACTGACATTCAACATTTTCAAAGTGGCCTGGTTCGAATCACCTGGTGGTACACATTTACTTTTATAAAAACAGGTTTGTGTATTTCACTTTAATTTTCTTTCCTAAATGTTTTTTTTTTCCTTTTGAGATAAATGACATTTATGAGAATGCAGATCATAAATATTATTCTCTAAAAATAAAAACAATCAATTGGAACTATTCCACAGTGTAAGCATGCTTTGTTTGAGGACAAGAATTATTCTGTCTTTCTTACTCGATACAGAAGCCACATACACACCCACGCACCCCCCACCCCCACCCAAAAAATGCGTGAATGACTTGTAGTTGATCCTATACATCTAAAATCGGAAAAGTTTCCTAACAAATCAACCAATATGAAATCTCAGAACTAATTGATGAAAAGAGAGACAGAATATCGTCAAGATTTGAGTATACATGTAAATCTATTAAAACGAAGATAACTTTTTTCTCTGGACTTATAATAGGACTTAGAATCTCGTACGTACGACTTGGTATCTCGTACGTACGACATAATATCTCGAACGTACGACTTAGTATCTCGTACATACCAAATATTATGTTGTACGTACGACTTAGTATCTCGTACGTAGGACATAATCTCACGTACGTACAACATATCATCTCGTACGTACGACTTAGAAAAAAAAACATTTTCAATTGGCAGCAATACGCTTCCCTAATATCATGGTCTGACAAAAAAAAAAAGAAAGAAAAGAAAAATTATGAAAAAATAAGCAGCGCTTCAAACCTCATACTGTTTTTCATTTGAATCTATTGTTATAGTCCTTAATTGTTAGGATCATTATATAATATATTTAATGATCAACCCACAAGCTAATTAAGATCTTCTAATTTTGTAACAAATTTCGGTAAGAAAGCAAATTTTCACTTCAAACCCAGCCTTGACGAGGTGATCATGGGACATGGTAGTTACACATCCTCTACTTAAAATCATTCTTAATGCTCATTATAATCTACAGAAACTGTTTCTCCGCCTTAAAGTGATAAACAAGGCAAGAATTTATCACTTCTGAAATATCTGTAATCGAACACATTACTGAGATAGAGTCAGTGCATTCCCGCCGGTCACAAGCAAGCTTTGTCCAAGTTCTAATAATGTGTTTTATTTTAAGATTGTGTCTAAGACACAAATTATTTTTGTAATCTTTGACAAAATGATTTTACCACAGGTAAAGGCAAACTCATGGCCATAAGCTTTTTTGGAGTTAGTATGAGCTTTTAAAGTTTTTTTCTTTCAGTTCAAAGAAAAAACATGATTTTCTTACCCCCCAAAAAAAAATGCTTACGCACCATCATAGAACATTTTCCCCCCAAAACTGGTTTATGCTGTATTTGATTTATGAAAAATATTATTATAGTAAAAAAATAAGGCATTTTAATCCAAAACTAAAATATACAATTTTAAATAAAATATTACTATTTCATAGAAATGTATGGACACAATACACACAACTGGACTATTGCAGGATTATATTAAAAATTGTGTCAACCGGAAGTGTAGTGGACCGTGTACGGATGCCAAAGTACTGGATGACCTCCAGGCGATATGATGGAAACATCCATCTATATCATTTCAGAGACATGGACACCACGCTGTTGTAACCTCACTGACTACCATCCGTAGCCATCATCTTCATACCAGTACATAAACGGCGTGCAATCAGCTTCTGATTCAGGAAATTGGTTTGGAATAAAAAGGTCATTTGAGGGTCTTCTTTTGACACCAAGAGTTTGGCAAACACGGCAGCATTGAGTAAAATGGCATGTGCCAATTGAACAAATGTTCTATTTAAATATGAGAGAACTGGTTGGTGCGTTAGCAACTTTGTTGAACGTTTTGTCTAACGTATATATATATTTATAAATGGTATCGGAAACACGTGGTGTTGTTTGTTTACGTGTTTAGGAAGTATTTATAGTATCTAAGATTTGATTGGGTTTTAACGATTGATATGAGTTCAAATGAAATCGTGCGGAACAGGTAGTTTACCTGTGTCCAGGTATTAAGGTAGTATGGGATACCTCCACGTTATGACGTATTTCCGTTTGAAGTATTGTTTTGATTTGCATGAGTGCTTATTATCGGGTCAAAATTTGTAGATACACCGTTGAAAAGAACACTCTCAAGCCTATTTCAATGCAAGTTCTCACAAGTCGGCATTTTAAGTAAAAACAGACAAAAAAATCGCAAGTATATAAATTTACTTATAATTGTACAACGGACATTTAAAAAAGCAAACCCCTGTAAAAGGTAGTTTCAACATTGCTGCTTTTGAACACTTTTAAGCAAAAGCTGTATTTCAATTGTTTGAGTAACTGTACAGCACCTTGTGTGCGGTGAGGCATGGATAAGTGCGATTACTTCACATTGTGCTGAATTATCACCAATCAATTATCACGTTAACCAGAGCTGGACTTTTTTGTTATTTAATTCAAGAAGAAACTGTTTGGTCACAAATCAGCTAGCTGTTGTATATAGTCCCAAAACGTTCAGATGAATGCAATTGCTCTGAACAAGACACGTCCTGGAAAGCGATTGTCCTTTCATTGTTTTCAAAACCGCTCAAAGTTGAAAACTACAAAGTGCGATTTTTTTATGGTTGGGAAAAAATGCTCATCATTTCTAAAATAAAGAAGGATAACTCTTCCGCTCGGATCTTTTAATTCAAAAAATTTTAAATGCATTTTATATTTTCCATTTATATATATATTTTCAATTTGTTTATTTCACTTTGCTAACATATCAAGATACATTCTTATTGTAGACTTTCATGAAATGTTATCCGTCTGTTTTCAAGAAATAAAGTTTTCCCAGTTTTTTACGCTTATTTTTTGTTGAAAATTAAAAAAATACTAAGACATATTTCTTGTCATTTTTGTTTTTATAAACACTTTATATTAGCAAACGCCTGCCTATAACATTAAGCTTATGAAAAAAGAATTATGCAAGAAAAAAAATCGTTTTTGTATTTCTCATTAAAATAATAAAAAAATTATTAAAATTACACTTTAATATACTGAAAGGTGGGGGTATTTCAAATCCTTCTAATTTGGGTACATAAATATGTAGGAGAAGTTTCGTTTGGTATCCCATACCACCTTAAGAATTAGAGGTTATTCGAGGTTTCGCTGCGCTTAGTGCAACAAGTCCCCGCCCACCCACCCTACTTTCTAATGTATATATCTGATATGATTTAATATTTTCGTTTTTTTTTTTTATTTTGTAGAATGTTGTTTCAAAGAAGAATATTTAAAATATTGTAACATTTATGTGTAATAAATATCTGTTGCACAGACGCAGGCGATGCCGTTCCTAAACATGTGATGGAGTTTTGAATTTATAAATAATTTATGTTCGGTTGAACTGGTGAATTAGAACATAATAGATGTTTGACAATTTTTTGTAATGTTTAAGATTTTGGATTTCAACCCTGCAAACCCAATTGCATATAGGAAGTATACTACGCAATAGAATTATTTTTTTGTTAAAAATGGGACCAGGATTAAATTTTGCCCCCGGAGAATTGGACCTAGCATACACCCAACCCATCAGAAAAAATAAACGTGCCCATTTTACCCCAACGTAAAATCGCCCCATTATAGATCCCGAAAACGACATTACACTTTTCCCCTTCTTACAAATCCGTATCCGATTAAGTTTATTACTATAATTCTACACAATGTATATGTCTATATTAACGGTGTAACGTTTAATAAAAATATGGAAGTCCGGAAATCGTGACATATATTGAAAATTCATAACAATCAATGAGGTCTTCGTTATTACTAAAAACAAACGTATTTCAGTTGGGAAAATGGTAATTAGTTTTGAAAACATTTTTTCCATTCAAAATAAAAAAATAAAAAATTGACTAGTTTTCAGACAATTCGGAAGTGATGACGACGTTGGTCAGTGTACGCTTGCCCAATGCTTAATACCATTCAGTTCACATTAAAACAAGTGAGATATAAATTTTTCAGTTTCCAAGGAAGTTGTAATACATTAAATATACCCCTGAATACATATAAAACTTTCGGTCTCTTATCATGTATGACCTAAATTGTTGATTTGCTGAAAAAGTATATATTAACAGTGATGCACGTGGAAAAATCCCCATTTTAGTCTTTTGATATATAACTGTGTAAAGGTGTCAGGTAAATTTCCTTTAGAAGTGCCCATCGTCTGCCTAAAAACACACTTTGGGAAAGTGATCCTCCAATAATTAGCTAGATTGGTATAACCTGCTAAGTGACAGGTAGTTTTAGAAGTGTCTTATTGGTTGTTATTATCAGCATTGCAGTTCAAGATGTCTGTATGAACAGGTATGCAAACAAACTTAAATCTCTGATAAAGAATGTAAACTTCCTTGCACATTTGTTATAAACTGCAACTTTCATGAAATCTCATTGCAGTTCTTAGTATTACTTATATGGAAGACGACTGCAGTGTAGATTTATTGAACAATGGTTTTTCATGTGACATATCATCAAATACAGGACTACAATATCCAACACGTTCACGATACGCCGTCCTTAACGCTGCGGACCCGAAGGTCATATCACAAAATAAGGTCCTCTAACATTCTTACTGACTTATTTATATGTACAGGGATAGGACAGAGGAGGGATCGAGCCAAACGCAAGTTTAATCAGGCTCCAGCCTTCAGGATTTTTTCTGAGAATGAGGTGAACCATATCGTTGATCGGTTGAACAAAAGTCCATCCAAGAACAAGATGAAGTCACTTCCTGCAAAAGAGATCCCGCGACTTCTTTCAAGAGAGGATGAAATTAAACTTAGTGCACGACTTATGCAACCCACAGTCGCAACAAAGATTCGCACAGCTTTCCTGAATGTGAACCCCGTAGAGAAACTACCGGACATAGTGAGGAGTTCTTGTGATCGTTTTGATAAGGCGCCGTCTTCCCGGTACCATCCTAACTGTTACGAGAACATCTCTGAGCACAATTTCAGTTACAGATACTGGAATGGTTCATCAAATACATTTTAGGAATCATGCTATCAATTCAAAGGTCTAGATCTACAAGTATGTACGTGACTGAGACATAGCAGCACTTAAACCATTTTGATAAGAGGCCGATATCAAGAGTGGTGTACCTAATTGTGCACCAAAAATTTTAAGTAATATACTTTCATTGATAAGTAAATGTAATACTGACTTTCTACACTGAATAGAAAATTTTAGATGGAAACATAGTGAATTTAAGGGGATGCTTCTACTTACTGTCATTCCTTTGTGCAAGAAAAATTGATGTTTTATTACTTAAAGCTTTTGTTAATTGTATAGCTTCTCTGAGTCGTAATCTCAAGTGAGTGTTTCTGATTAAATGTTGTCCGGTATCCATCAATTTGTCCATCTGTAATACTCTACACAGTTTCGACCTCTTCTCTAGAACCAAATTTCAACTAAACTTGGCACATGACATTCTTGAATCAAGGAATTCAAAATTGTTTAGTTGTCCCCTTCCATTCTGAGATATTCAAGATAAGGCAAAATAGGTTGAGGTTAGCTCTAAATCTTCCTCTGAAGAACCACTGGACCACAAACAATAAAACGGGAAATCTTCCAGATGTAGCACACAAAGCAGATGCTAAATTTCTTATTTCATAGACCCTGGGAATAGGATGGAGCCATATAGGATAAAAATTTTACATAAGAAGATATAGGGGACTTTTACGCTGTAATATATCGGAAAAATCTGTTTACAATCTTTTTTTAAGGAATAACAGGGTGATGATTAGCTATATTAATGTACAATGTCAGGCATCGTCAGATAGTGCAGATTCAAGTTTGCTAAAATCACGGCCCTTTGGGGAAGGGTGGAGATTCAGTGCAGGATGAATTAGTTTTAAAATCTTCTCTTCAGGGACAGTGGGGCCACTATTAGTTATAATATTATGCAAGCGTCGTCAGATCATTGTAGATTCAAGTTTACTTGTTCAAGTTATGGCCCCGGAGGTAGAGTCTTGTAGACGATCAAAGTTAAACGTGGAATTATTTTGGAAAAATTCCATAAAAATCTTAATTTCAAGAACGGCAGAGTCAGGATTAGTCAATTAGTCATATTTATCTGCAAACATCTTCATGTAGTGCAAATGTAATTGTTTAAATCACGGCAAAGTCGTTCCAAGTTCATTGGGTCTTGACCCCTTGGCTCAATGGTCGGGCTTAACACGTGGTCAAAATTTTCATTGGAATAAAAATGGGAAGATGGCCAAAAAAAAAAAAAAAAAAAAAAAAAAAAAAAAGAAAAAAAAGATCAATATAACAAAGGTAATTTAGGTTAGATTTGTGTTCATTTCTCTGTTAACTTTATTTCAAGTGCTTATAAATTTTTACATCAATAGAGTTGGAATTCCTTAAGTATGATACCTGTTAATTGCATAATTTATAGTTTTATTTCACCACTTCTTTTCTGATAATAAATTTGTTTTTATATGTCATGATTTAATTTGACTGACTGTAAGAATGAACAGATTAAGTCTTGATAATGAATAGATATAAGGTGTAATTCAGACATGTGACATCATGCTGAATCATTAACTCTTTAAAATTGAACTTTTCAACAATTGATTAAAATACTCTGAGTAAGATTAAAAAAAACATAATAGGACTAAAATATTCCAATTGAGATATAACTCACAAGACTATGTAGTATTATTCCATTTCCGTTGAACATTATCTTGTATGTTCGATCCAGGTTAAAAACAAGTTGACCAAAATTGTTTTTAAAAAGTTTTACCCTTTGCCATCCCTGAATAAATCAAAAACAACAATTGAAAATTTTGATCACTTGTTGTGACCCCATCCTATCCCCGGAGATTTGAATATACTTGAATGAACACTGTGTACTGAAGCTTTCACATCAGTTTCAACTCTTCTAAGTAGTTCTTAAGAAGAAGATTTTTAAAGATGTTTTCATTCCTATATACTCAGTATTCCTATGTAAAACTTTGATCGCCTATTTTGGCCCCAGCCGCGGAGGGGGGTCGGAGATCTTAAGAAACTTGACCCTACATTTTCAAATAAATTTTAACTCTTCTGGCCCAGTGTGGTTCTTGAGAGGAACTTTTTAAAAGAATTTGTCCTATATATTCCTATGTAAAACTTTCATCGCCTATTCGATCTAACCCAACTCTCGGGGGTCATAATTAGAATAAACTTGAATTTTTTTCTGGCCCAGTGGTTCTTGAGGCGAAGATGACTTTAATTTTTCACCAATTCTGAATTATCTCAAGGAAGAGAGTGTGGCCCTTCATTTGGACATATTTGATTCCCCTTTACCCAAGGATCTTTATGGCAAGTTTGGTTGAAATAGGCCCAGTGGTTCTTGAGAAGAAGTCAAAAACGTTAAAAGTTTCCAGACAGACGGACAAAATGCCAATACGCATAAGAAAGCACTTCAATTTCAAAGTATTTGATTTTGATTTATGTTTCAACAAATAGAAAGTTTTAAAATTTCTTAAATTATTCTGTATGGCTATAGGATTTTTAAAATACAATTGTGCATTCAGAATTGATGCTAAAAGTATAAACTGTGTACATAATAAACAGATCATTATTTAACTGAATATTGTGCATAAGGAATCAATAAAAATAGGAATTCCATGCACTTGTACAATATATTTTATTTATAGAAATTGGACATAACATTTGTATACTATAAAACTTCTTTTTATACATAATTCTTATTCTGAAGATTTATCATTTAAATCCAAGTCTGTGCCCATTGCATCAAGATTAAAGTCATGATACTCGGTTGTATTGTGGAACCTATCTTAAACCCCAGGTACCAAAATGTGCACATCAACCAATAAATCTTGTTCATTCTTTGCACTGACATTATAACTATTCAATAACAGGGTAAATGACAATGTCGTCAAAGGATACTACAGTTGTGGTTTTCCTCAAAGACAAACACGAAGTCTTGATATAATAAATTTGAAGATTTTTCCTTCCATGTTTGACACCATAAAGCATAGTATACCCACTTCATTAATCTGTTTAATTAATATGACCATAATATATTGAATGTGTATTGATTACTTTAAATGTTTGTATGAATTACATGTAACCACAACTCATCTTAGTTGCAAAATGAACAAAGAACGAGTGCACTTATAGGCCCCGGTAAAATGTGAAAAAATGAAGAATCAAATTAAGCATGATTTTCCATCTCAGATCATTAATTGACATCTAAACCATAAGATTCAACAAATTTTATCGGTGAAATTCATGAATATACAAAGAGCAAAGCCATACAATGTGGTAGGGGTCAGCCGACAATCGTGATTTTCTTTAGTAAATCGAGGACGGTCATTCATTTTAAAGCTTTTGTTCACTGTCAGCCTAACGTTGTACAAACTTGTGCGAACGATAAAAAACGCATTATACTTTTATAAAACTTTTGTGAAAGTAGGAAATTTGTACAAGATTAGGCTTGTACTTAAAATATTAAAAATGTATGAAAAATTCAATGTTTTTTTTTATAGCAAGCGAGAGCTATTTACCTGTATGACCTTTGTTGAACCCACCCGTGGAATATATTATTTAAAATACCGGTAGTCACGTGAGTTCTACCCAGGTAAACATTCCTCAAAGGTGTTCACTGTAAAAGATAGCAACGTTTTGTATCATTATATCGAAGTCCTGCCGCATAGAGAAGTTTGTGTGTATTTGGTTTTATGAACACGGGAGGGTTAGGAGAGTTTAGTGTCGTTAAAATGTCATCATACATAAAGCGTCAAACATTTTTAACATTCATGCAAGGCAATGGTACCGGTATTAAAAGCCACCTAAATACACTTTTTTTCATTTTAAAATTTAAAGGAACTAATGTTAATACTTATTGTGTTATTTCAAATGCAAGCGTGCAAATTTCTTAGTTTGATCACTATGGCTACAGGCATCTATACAACTTCATTCGATTTTTTTTCTCAGGTAAAATCATTCGGTAAACGCGCCTGTCAGTGATCCACCATCAGATTGTTCAAGTGTCCGATTTAAATGTCTCCTCCCCTTAATTTAAATAAACGAAACTCAAAATAGGTTCGATACGACTTTTCCGGATTTGGGGTATCTGTAGGCATTTAAAAATCTTCATTTGTTTCAAATCCATGCTGATTTAGGTGATGTTTTAACGTGATTTTAATTAGAAATATCCACTTGTGTTTAACTATTACCAAAGAAGAACAATTTGGTAATATATTCTAAAATAAAACGGCACTGAAAAAGGGCCCATTAAGCATTGCTTAAGTGCACTTGTCCTTTATTAATATCTTAGTGCGTGTTGCATTGCGTACCACAAGCATATTCCAGTATAATGTTGCTATACATATAAGTAATCAATGATCAAAGTATGGTTTTGATACTCAATGCAACACGCGGTATACTACAATGTTGAAGGTTTAACCTCCAACACTTTGCCATATACTCAATGCTAAAGTGATTGAGGGCACCATACTTCCATCGTTCATTCCAATACTAGTATTATCCAAATATTTTCTCTAAAAGAAAAATACACTGCACCAAATTGAAATGTTGAAAATTATGAAAATAACTTTAAAATCGTAGACAGTTAAATTTCATTTTCTGAAAAAAAAAAAAAAAAAAAAAAACATGGACGTAAAACAGCCTTATCAAAACCTCTTCTTTCCCCCCAAAAGATTTTTTTCCAATTTTAAAATGAAAAGACATTGAATAAATCTACTAATGATGTTTTTACGTTGAATGATGCTATCAAAATATTAAGTGAAGCATGAAAACTTTTATGTAATTAATTATTATACTTTGGCTACGAGATTTGGCTAGTGTAGCGATATTTTTATCAGGTATATATAATAACCAATGATAAATTAAAAATTGAAAGTGATTTCACTTGTCGTCAACTGTGGCCTTGATTATTGAAGGCCAAACGTCAATACATACACCTTTGAATAATTCAGAGCACAGAATCAGAGGGAATGCATTAAAGATCCATTTTTGTCGAGTCCCTTTATTGAGAGATTTAAATATTGATTTACGTAGTAAATACACTAGAGTTTCTTTGTTAAATCGGAGGGCATTAAATGTTTTTTAAACTGTCCCAAATACCTAAATCAACGGAAGTGTTGGGTTAGAATTATTGTAATAACAGTTATTGACGAATATGGAATGCCAAACAGTCGTTCTCATATGATAGGATAATAGGCGGAAAAGACAGACTGTGTTTACATTAACGACGATCTGTCATTCAAAGTGTTTTTGTTGCAATGAAAACAAGTGTATGAATTGTAAAAGTTTTATTTGATTTTAAATTTTCTCATGGTGCAAGATTATTAATCTCTGGAAAATCCATTAGATGAAAACAATTTCCGAAACCGTACAAAATCATCAGTTATTTTAAGCTGTGTTGAATTAATGAAAACTATCATCCAATGGATCTTGTTATATCTCACCCCGCCATTGTGGATAAAGGAATAAGGAATATTTACAGCGGACTAAATTCTCATCATATTGTAGGTCCGAGATCATGCGACTCCGGGGAAAAACTATTCAAACAGGACTTCAACCATGTGCATGCAATGGAAAAATTCAGGCGAAGTCAGGTAGAGTACATTCCAAAGTTTAAAACTTGTTTACCAAGAGCTCCAGCGTACACAGCTGTCAACAGTAGTAAGGTCAGAAAAATTGTGGAACGTCTATATTCCGCCAAACGGCCTAAAACTTGCAACTCTGTGACGGTAGAAAATCAAAACACGCACGATGAATGTTCTTCTACTTCAAAATCAGTAACCAAAAAAGAACAAAAATGCCGGGCTCATTCGGCGCATCCCCGTGCTTTTATTATTTTTCCCCATACTCATGCTAGGAAAAAAGAATCGAAACATTTCTTATCAGCAAAAACTGCTTCTTGTATGTCAGACGAAAAAACTCTTAGAAGTGAGTCTCCAACCAGCTGTAAATCAGAATTGACCCTGGATCTGTCAAAACTGAAGAGACGAAAGAAACCGAGGCCTGCAACAAGTGCGAAGAGTGAGGGATATCCTGGAGTTCTTTCAAGTATTAGTAACTGTTACTCCGAAAAGGACCAATCTCACTACCGGCCAAGTCGACAAAGCCTATTTCAGATGATCCAGGATCTTTATCTCGATGAAGATGAAAACTGAACTCAAAATCCAATGGATATACAGATGATTTAAAGTGCCATGTATCATATGTGTTGTTAAGAATAATTAATGTTTTTGTTTTTTTAAGTTTTTGATTTTGTTGCAAAAATAGATAGATACGAGACTCCCACCTTTATCATCTTACAAATTTTTGAGGATGGTGAAATAGGAAGAGAGGTTATTTAGATACAGAGCATTGGTTATTTGATATGGACATCTGGAACCCGTTTTACAAAGAACTAACGATTATGACCAAAATGCAATTTCGGGAAAAAAACTTTCTTTTTAAAATTTACATTAATTTGAAAATGGTTTTCGTCTTTTGAAAAACATTTAGAAAGATAATGTCATCAATGGATATGGGGCCAATATCTCTAATCTTTGCAATGTTAATCAACTCTTGGATGAGTGCAAGTTTACTTTGAAATGTAGGCAATCTAATCAAGTGATAGGTATATCCTACCACATTCAGCGATCTGTGACTCAAGGGAAATGATCTAGCAAAGATGAATTTTCAGTTAGGAAGGATAACTCCTATCTATAATCCGTTTATTTGTATTAGTATAACATAACATAAAACATGAAAATTGGATGCATTTAAAATAAACATATTCATTATATATGATACCATTATTTATGATATAATATATTTATTTATGATAGAATGCCATTATTTAATTAATTAATCTACATAGAACATATACCTTACGTGAAAATATGTGATATATATAATACAAAACAAAACTGTAAACATCACGGAGGTAACCCGTACGAAATTTTGAGGCGGAATAGGCACGGCTTGGGCACGGCTAAGGCACAGAACCCGCACAGGTTTTTAAAAAGCCGTACGGGTTCTGCATGTCCAAGACACAGACACGGATTCTGAGTCTGAAAGTGAGGAATCCTCGCTTACAGAAACCCGTGTGGAGGCACGGAATCCGTGTCCCAGGGAGACGGTTTTTAATGCAAGCGGGTTTTGCTTCAAACTATAGGGTCAGAAAGTCTCGTCACGTGACTCGCGAGATATAACGTGAAAACTTACTTCCGGGCAGTTGCCAAGGATGGCTTTATCAATAATGTACTGGGCTCGGTACGTTGAAAGCCACACAAAACTTACCAGGAAAAGTGAGAAAGCTGTGGATAGCGACAGGGTTTTAAAATTTGTGTTAGATAAAGAGTTTCGCGTTATTACTGCGGTTGTGCAAGCGTCAATGCGAGACACATCTTACAAAGTTCAGGTATGTACATTCGATTTCGCATCAATACATTAGAACAATTTCAAACTATATCTAAGAGTCTGTTCAAGATCTTTAATGTTTATAACTAAAAACTGAGTAAAGTTTATAGATTTAAACTATTTTTTAATTGCGGGCTGTGGTAATCCAGCGTCTTGGCCTCCTCCACCTCGCCCAAAGAATTCATCATGTTTACAATTCACTGAAAATATTCCGTAAAACATGTAGATTTAGTCAGAGAGTCTAGTGTTGCAAAATTTGACCAAATTCACTATCGATTATAAAATTGAATCAGTAGCATACAATCAATTATACGATCGAATTTAATTATTTAATTTAAAGGTTAAATAAAGTTAACCAGCAAATATTCAGATATCCTCGAAGATGAAAACAATATTTCAATACAAATCTATGAGACCAACTTCAGTTTATACTTAGTAGGAAAATTTGTCTGCCATTTGCAAGAGAAATAGGGGAATATCCTTTGATAATGTTAAAAGATGAACCAGTTTGTATTTAAAAAAAATTTTTAAAAAATGTAGCAACTTTGATTTTAAAATTTTCTATCAATTGTCGCTGACTTGTTGACTTCAGGGATGATTTTTCGATAGTCGGCGATATCATTGTAACACTATGACAGAGACTTGTTTATTTTATTTTATTTTTTTTTACTTTTAACAGATATTTCTGGAAAATGAAGAAAACAGTACTGGTACTATAAAGTCATCGACGTGTGAATGTCCAATGGGCCAGTTTCGCTGCCACCATGTAGCTGCAGCTCTTCTGTTTGGGTACATGAAGCATATTCTGTTAATTCATTTGTTTAAAAAAATGCAACAGTTTTGCAGCTTGAAGTCCGATTTTTTTTTATTTCAGCTGAATTTGTCAATATTTATATTTTGTGTGTTTTATTTTTTTGTCTATTCTAAATCTAAGTGCTTTACTAACTAGTGTATAAAATAATCCTTTAGATATAAGAGGGCAAGCAAGACAGATGTGAAGTGCAGCTGGATCAAGCATCCTAAATCTGCTCCTCCTAAAGCCATAACAACAATGGGGGAAATGTATCCACCCAGGCAAGATTATAGGTAACTCACAAGCACCTTTGTACATTATATATTTGGTAATTAAATAATAAATGAAAGGTTGTGTTATTCATTTGAATATTTCATTCTGTAATGAATACTTGATGTATATACATGTAAATTTAGAGCATTAAAAAGAGAGATGACAGATGCAGATAGATCATATTTGTATGATCAGCTAGGTCATTTGGGTAGATTTACAGGTTTGCTTGATGAACAATATTTTTTTCATCCTTGTCACAAGGGAAACTGTTTCCTCTGAATCAAGGCTCATTTTATGATTTATTTTTGAGTTAATGTTACATTTTTGTTATTAATGGATTTTCATTTATTTTTTAAAAAGTTACATATTTTTTTTTATGTAACACTTTCATCATTTTTAAATTTTCTTTTTTAACATGTCAACTTAGTGTGGCATATATTTTGAGAACATACCGGTATATCATCTACCTGTAATTTCTTTGACCTAGAACAAATATTATTTCCATTTTAAATGTTTTTCATTTTTTCTTAAGTAAATAATTAATACATTGTAATTCATAAGGTATTTTAAGTATAGACTATTCACAATGACCAAACATATATTGTCAGCTAAATAAAGTACATAACAAGCGTTAACTTACAACATAATATGTTGAAAGTTGTGGCCAATGTAATGGTAATTGCTATTTCATTTATTGCAGCTATGCACTGGATTTTATCAAATGAGCCTGAGTGTGAGGAAATGCCAGCATTACTTATTGAAGACCAGCTCATAAGTGAAGAGTACTTGAATGCTCAGTGCAAGTCATCTTATTTAAGGTATTCAAATTCAAATAAACAGAATATGTAAAAACTTGTGCTCTTTGAAATAATTCATTATTTTTGGCTTTTAAAGAAATGAAGGTGTAAAAACAGATTTTTTATATATACATATATATATATGATTTTTAACATAGGGAGAAACTTGTCATTTGTTCAGAAAAGATTATTGAAACAGCATGGCTGACTACAGGACAAAGAGAGAACTCTTTATGGGCAGCTGTTCGCAAATTGAGAATTACTGCATCTAATTTTGGACAAGTTATTGGTGCTATTAGAAGAAATCGGTAAATAAAATTTACAATGGTTTATTTAATGTACAAAAGCATTACATTTTAAAAATAATATTACTGAATTCTTAATGTGTGGTCTTTTTATTAATAATTTTAAATTAAAACTATGAAATTCATTTTTTTTTTCTTGTAGGCTCTCAGTATCATTAAAGAAAAGATTACTCAGTGCATATAATCTTGAGAAAAGAGCTTCTATTCAGTGGGGACTTACACATGAAAAGAGTGCAAAAGATGACTATTGTAAACTTTCAGAGGTCTCGATATTAGAGACAGGTAAACAATTATCAAATTCAATTTAAATGTTTTTAAAAAATTATCCTACCTGCATTTGCTGTGATGCAAGTTGTTAGCAACACAGGTAAAATTTTGCATCAGTAGTGACCTTAAGTAATAATTTGGAATGAACTGGTCCTTTTCTACAACTTTGTGACATAAAACAATTTACGTTCAACATTAGATGCTTGTTTTGTTTTCTCATCAGAACATCTATTTCATCTTTAATGAAATGAAGAAATTGATCACTGAAGAATAAAATGGTTTGCGATGTTATGTACATGTTTTGTGATATTTACTTAATTCCCTTGATTTTTTTCTATCATTAAGATACGATTGATAACACATCCATTATTAAGTATGGAATTTTGCCTCTTAATAATCATGATAGCTCAGTTAGTTGTGTTTACTCTGTGATTGGTCACTGCATAATGATGCCGTGTAAAGGTCGAAATTAGAAGCCCTCGATATGAGTGAAAAAATTACCCAATGGTATGTAAAACAACATACATAACAAATATGGTTAAATTTATATTGTAGTTTTTAATTTCAGGCATATGGCTTCATGAATCAGGTGTTCTTGGTGCCTCTCCAGATGGATTTGTCCAAGGTGATCCCAAACATTTGAAGATTCACCTTCAAGGAAAAGTGAGTGCATCACCAGATATTATAGAGGTTAAATGTCCTTTCTCTGCAAGAGCAATGTCTATCAAGGATGCCTGTACAAATTTGAAAGATTTCTTTCTAGGTAAGTACAAACCGATTTGAAAGTTTTCTAAAAGAGCCTGGTATATGTAAATTAGTTCTCATTTTTCTTTGATGAAACCATCTTTCATGATTTATGTCTAGATAAAATTATCCTACATTATTTTAGTGAAAGAATAGATGTCGATCTTTTGAAATCATTTTAGAGTGTGACTCTGAGGGTGTCCTGCATCTTAGAGAGAATCATGATTATTGGCACCAAGTTCAAGGCCAGCTTTATCTTACAGGCACCACTTGTTGTGATTTCGTAGTTTGGACACCAGTAAGCATGGAAGTCATTCGCATCCTTCGAGACGAATTATGGGAAATTCACTTGAAAAACATGATTGAATTCTACTTTAATGTGTTTCTACCCTCTCTCCAGTAAAATTTTGACTGACTTTATATTGTACATGAGCATACATGTATATTGGTGCACTCAAAATTTAGCTCAATCCTCTTCTTCAGTATGATAAGCACAATCATAATCTCAGTGCGATTAGCATTTTGTTTGACAAGTAGTGCTTGCTAATAGCATGTCCATAAATAAGTGAACATGAAGCAATACCTAAGACATTAAATTATGAATACCACCAAAGTAAGTAACTATGTTTACTGTAAACAGATCTCTTACATTGCCTTCTTCCCTTAGTGCAGTAAATAAAAAGAGAATTTTAATTTTTGCCAAACTGTTTAATTTTATCATGGTTTATTTTTTGCAACTAATGATCAAAGCAATCATTATCTTAAGCATGCATCACCAGTGTGGAAATTTTGAACAAAATAAGTAATTTAAGATGTACAATTGAGTCCTTTTCACAAAAAAGTAAAAGAAAAGAAATATATACAAACTGCAATTCTAAAGATGCAATATCATTAAAATGAGATCTATGTAATTAGGGTCAGACAACATTTTTAAAACAATTTAATTATTTGAAAGGGACGTATAGTTTATATTAAGTTTATATAATTATATTATGCATGATTTCTGAATACACAACATCCTGATTAGGCAAGTGCCACAGAATACATTCACTGTAGCATATATACATGTAATGTTCATATATAGTAATTACAATACATGTGAATTATATAACAGTTTTTCTCTAAAAAATAAACATATTGTTTTTCAAAAGTAGTTTTTCAAGCTTTGATTGATATTAAGTTTATTTGGCTTCTTTCAAATGCACAACTGATGTTTCCAGAATTCTATGATGAACTGTGCGCGCATAATTTTACATTATCCTTGTGTTACATGTACCCATTCTCAAGTGTGTTGCTAATGCTGAGGATAACATTACAAATTGTTTAATATTTCTTAAACAAATCTGATTTTAGTATTTAACATGAAAGTATAATAATGAATATAAACATTATAGAGATTTTGTGTACATATTTAGCATGTTTGAAAAGATACAAGTTAGATGTTGTGTACTACTTTAATTCACACCAGTTCTAAATTTCATACTTTTCTGCTATTTCCTTCAACAGAGGAGCTTGCAAATTAACAAGAGCTACACACAGTTGGAAAATTTTAGTGGCAAGATGTCTGTATTGTGCAGGAATGTGATCTAGAATACGGTAGTTCTTGATTCTTTCATTTGCTCGCTCCACATGAATTCGACTTCTCCCAATCTTGTAACAAAGCTGTGCTTCTTCCTTTGTGAAATGACATTTGGATGACAGGAAAGGTGGTATGTTTAATGTCACTCCTGGTGGAAGCTTATCAAATATGTTGAAGCCCTTATCTGCAAGGATCATATCACCTGGCTTCAACATATCCAATACACCACAGTGATCAACAATGGCAGCATCAGAGGTGGATCCAGGATAGAGTTCTGAACAATACACTAAAGCACCATTTGGTGCTACACACGTGACAGCTTTTACTGTATGGCGACTTTTGTAGTTGCTGTAAGATAGCGACTGGTTATTCATGTCTGATGGTACATCCTGTGTGATTTCGGTGGCATCCATTGCTATTCTCGCAGAGGAAAACTCCTCAAATGATTTGGGCATTGACCCTTTGCATTTTAACTGGGAGGGTATCCCAACAGCCTTCATCACTCCTTCAAATAAAATTTCATGCAGCGCTGTAACATAGGTATTCAATATGTTGGAGACAGTACTTTTACTGGTGTTAAATCTTTCTGCTAAATCCAAATCCCTTAAATTAAGGCGTAACTTCATAAGAGTCATAAGGAGCTGGTCACTGGTACTGATCCCTTGTACCGTCCATCCATTATAGTATTGGAATGGGGCCATTCTTTCCAACAAAGACACCAGTATATTGAAAACTTCTGAGGGAAATGAAGTATATAACAGCATCTATAACAAAGCAAAACAACCATTTATAAATTATGATCAATGAATATTGCCACATGTATACTATTTTTATACAAAATAAACATCTTGTGTAAAAACCGCCATTTTCAACTTCAATTAAAGCACCTCAAATGGAGTCTGATTTACAAATGCAAATCAAACTCCAAAGGTCAATCAAAATCAAAATTGTTGGTACCTAAGTGCAAGAGAAGGTTTTGTCACAAAGAATACATCTGTGAAATATGAAAACCCGAGCACCAACCTTTCAAAAGTTATGGCCAAGATTAAAATTTTTCAACTGTATGTCAGACAAAGGTCAAGGTCAAAATTGTTGCTATCCAAGTGAAGGTCTTTTCACAAAGATGTGAAAACCTTGGAACTAACCATTCGAAAGTTATGGCCAAAGTAAAAAGTTTTCAAAAGTGGCTCGAACTCCAAGGTCAAAGGGGGTCAAAGATGTTGGTATCTAAAGGAAGGTCTTGTCAAAAAAAAATCCACTTGTAAAGTATGAAAGCCCTAGCATCAACTGCTCAAAAGTTATGGCCAAGGTTAAAGTTTAGTAAAATTTTGCAAAAGTGGGTCAAACTCCATCACAAGGAATACATATGTGATACAAGAAAGCCATACATTGTAGGTCCAACCAGTCAGTAGGTTTGGGCAAGGTCAAATTTCTTGCGGCCAAACAGACTAACGGACAGCTAATCAGACGGACGGACACAACAATTAAATCTATATGCCCCCAAATCTTCGATTAAGGGGGCATAAAAATATGCTCAAATAACATACCTTGTCTGGGTCCTGTATTATGTTGCAAATTGTAAAGGCTTGTTTTTTCAGTTTTAGTGACTCTAATTCTCTTTGGAGCTCTTTCACTCTTTCTGCTAAATCAACACTTTCTGTAATGATTACAAAACAATATTAGCAATATCAACATTAAACCATAGTAGGCATTTAACATCAGGGTGGTATATAGTATAGTATAGTATAGTAGTATAGTCAAATAAGGGTAGTAGCTAGTGTATGAATTAAATTTGGTACTGAAAGAAGTTTGACCCCCCCCCCCCAACCCACCCCCAAGCATGATATTCTATTTTCATATAAGGCTCTATAAGACACATAAATATGTTTGTGAGGCCACCTTTAAAACAATGTTTGTTTTTCCTCTCCAGAATCAGAGTAAAAAAATAGGATTGGTAGGGTAAGTTGCACCATGTCGGTAATTGTTGACGTAATGAAAAAATTCAGAAAAAAGTTCTTAAAAAATTGTTTCCTGGAGGTTATGTAAAAATTTTGTGTAGGACCATTTTTAGCCAGTTGGTCTGGAGAGGGCAAACAAACAATTTTATTAAGATAGCCTGACTTATTAAAAATAGACATAATAATATAGGCATAATACAAATAATGTCCATCTGATATAATTTTTTTTTCAATACCTTTGGATGCCTCTGGAAAATAAGCAGTATAACTATGATCAGCGTGGATCCCTCCTTCACACTGTGAAGTTGTCATTGCACATTCTCCATCAAACCCTTCTGTCAAGCATACAAATAAATTACACACAAAGTAATATTTTTATGAAAAGCATCATAATGAAAGGATAAATTACTGCAGTCTTTGCAAACAATAATCTTACAGGGCATGCAAAACAAACTGATATGAAAATATAAGGGCTCCAATACTTTAAACCTTTTGTGAGCATGACCCAGTGGATAAATCAGGTGATAAGTGAAAGTCTTGCCAAAATGAAAATTGTTTTACCTTCAGTACTTCCAGAAACTGCATAGTCGTGGTCATTGTGGTTTAGCTCTGCTTGTCTGGGTTGCTCTGTATTGAGGGTTCCTTCTGTTTCTGTTTCAGTAATTTTGCGTCTGTAAAATATTATTTTTATGCTCTTCAATAAACAAATATATATATTTTAAAAGTTAAAAAAAAAATAATAGTTATAAATATACAATTATCATTGAAAACCAAGCTAACTCTCATATACATTACATATAAATGATACATATACATATATACATATAAATGAAGGAGGAGATGAAAAAGAGTCATATTGACATAAATTTTAGAAAGCAACTATGTATGAAGATCTGTCAAGTAAGAAATATTTACCTTTTTGGCTCGACAAAGTCAGGAAAGCAATTATTTTTGCTGTATACAAAAATTGTCGGCCCATTCTCTTTTCTCCCATCTTTAAAGTGGCAACTGCAAATTCGATCATTACTATTGTATTCTCTATCTGCTCTCCTGAAAAGGTTGAGGATAAATTCAATACTATATAATCAAATTAATAATTTAAAAATTGTTTGTACAACATTATTTAAACTCACATCTATAAATAGCAGTTAGTTTACTTTCATATGTTTAATGTAAACTTTTGGTGTAATGCTACATCGTATCCTGTATGACCGATTAGCTAGGGGTGTCCACACTGTGGCTCGAACCTACAACCCTCAGATTCAAAATCCAACGCTCTACCGACTGAGCTAAAGGGTTAACCCACTACCTAGTGCTAGTAGGAACGTGGCCTCACTATATACAACACATAGCCACTTTTAACTCTGTTACACTTCCCCCTTCTTGAGATTTCTTACCCCTGAGGTATCTCACACACGAGACTCTATAAACATCACTCACCATGTGGGTTTTGTAGTTGAGCGCCAATATGACTGATTAGCTAGGGGTGTCCACACTGTGGCTTGAACCTACAACCCTCAGATTTAAAATCACTCTATTTACTGAGCTAAAGGGTTAACCCACTAGCTAGTGCTAGTAGGAGCGTGGCCTCACTATATACAATGCATAGCCACTTTTAACTCTGTTACACATGTATTCTCTTTATTATTTTGAATTAATTTCATATTACTAAGTATAAAAAATATGAAAATAAATTGGACATTAAGCATTTCTAATATGGGTCTTGTCTGAGAGATTATGTATGATACCAGCTGATTTTAAAAGTTCTGTTAATCATGAAGATTGAGACAGAGTGAAGACATATAAATACAGAAGATAATTTTAAAATAATTCTAAATATTAATTTGCACTGAAAAGTCAAGCCACGATTTCTTTGTTCCTTTCTTAAACAATCATCTGACAATTTCTACTAATTGGTTAAATTTATAACTATTCCCTTGTAAATACAATGATATACATGTATATATAAGGCCTGCAAAGTTTTGTTTAGTATAGGCCTATAACCATGATAACATGACACGGGGCTTGGATCTATCAGACAAGTTTTCCAGTTTAATGTTTTGTTAAAATAAGTATTATCATTTGTATACCTGCATCTATCAATCCATTTCTTCCTCTTTTTTGGATCTGTAGGAAATCTGAATAAACTACATGTTCGATTCGCGCCAGTCATATGGGTACACCCGAAGGCAAAACACAGCGGCATCTTGGTCTGCTGCCCGGAAGTTGCAAATCGAAAATGAAAGTAAACGAGACTTTCCGACCCTATTTATTCATATCTCACGGCTTTTTACTGAGCATGCTCAGTCATAACTTCCTTTATCTGAATATTAAATTGGAGGGATTCATGGTCATGAGCTAATAATGTGTCTTTTTTACTCTAGTTAAAGGATATTTAACTAATAGATGTCAGTTGGAATTGTATTTATGTCAATCTGGAATGATTTCATCACTTTTGAACTATTAAATGCAGTAAGTCTAATATAGAATGAATAAGTCATTTTCAATTTTCATTATCTTTCTTTATTGCAATGTTGACAACGAACATGATGAAATAGTCTTTGTTTATTTAAATGACTTTAGTTGGACTTTCACTATGGCCAAAAAAATAATAGTCTCGTTTCCTGCTACCAGCTGCCTGAAAAAAATAGGGTAGTCAGGTAGGAAAATTAGTTTATTTTTTTCTGATGGCATTTTTTTTTTTTTTTTTTTTTTTTTTTTGGATATGAACCAACACAAAATCAAATTAAACATGTCACAGGTCAATTTTGTCTTTTAAAATTAAATTTCATGTCTTTTGATGCACAACTCAAGTGGTATTTTATGAAAGTCCATATTTAAAACATAGAATTTCATGAAATGCTTGTTTTGTGTTAACACCGAAACCGATTACAGTGACAGAACGATGGAATTCAGGAAATTCCCAATTTTTTCCTTTCAAAACTTAAAAAAAAAATTAAGGATCGGGCGCAGAAAAATAGGGTCGGTCGGGTAGCAGGAAACAAGACTATTTTTTTTTTTGGCCTAAGTAATCCCTCGTACATTTTATGTGTCATCACTGTGCTACAGAAAGTTTTATTTAAATTAAATTCTTTCTCAGATTGTGCAAACTTAGATAAAATTACAATAATGAATTGTACACTATCATTAAATTCTTAATTAAAAACTAGCATAAATTGTAAATGATAAAGTAAATCTTTAACAGAAAGTAAATGGACACATTCATATAAGATTTTAACTTTTAAAATTCTAAAACTAAGCATAATAATAATGTAAAGCATTGTGAAGTTTGGTTTCAATCACCATTTTGGCATCCACAGTTACATCAGGAGATTCTCTAACGGCCCTGACCCAGATCTACACAAACGTACAGACCCCGTGACACCATATATGGTATGTCTCACGGCTTTTTTTTTTTGACACGGGTTCCAAAAATCCGTGTCTCCATATATGGAAAATGACATGGGTTTCGAACACGGGTTTACAGAATCCGTGAGTCCATATATGGATACTTACAATTTTTGCTTTCTGACACGGATTTTGTAAAACCGTGTGATCTAATTTATTAATTCGGCCAATATCCCGTGCCGTGCCTCGATCACTTTAAGGCAGCTTCCCATACATATTTTACATAGGAGCAGGAATGCTATAAGCACGGGTTTCTGGAAACGCAATCCGTGCCTGAGCCGTGTCTAAGCCGCCTGGACTGTTTCGTACGAGAATCAAACAATACCTCTTATAAATGAGTGAAATAAATTGCTTCCTTTGCTCAAACTGCGATTTTGCATGAAAATATCTAATTATACTTTGCATCTTTAAATCGTTGAAAGAACTTGCAACAGGCAGAAATACTTTTGCAAATATTTTTTTTTCTATATGACGAATTTACAACATGTGCGTTTAAATCGTTTTTTCTTAACATTTCAAGTTGTAATATTGATTAAATCTTAGTAAAAATAGCTTTCTATGAACCTACAGAAATTATATTTACCTTGTTTGGCCAATGTCATACACCAGGGAAGTATTAAAAGTAGAATTCACGACCCGGTATATTGCTTGTCTACTCACGAAGCAAATTGAATGTCAACAAGTCACAAACTTTAGACTTAGAGTTACCGTTCCTTGCCTCCCCCTAGCGTTCAGTAGAAATGCTAGGATTTGCATTCTATGAATTTTCCCGAGAGTCTGAAAAATTTTGGACTTGAACTGTTCTAACTCTTGTGCCAAGTTTCAGGTGAGTTGAGCTGGTGTTATTTTTAGATTGATTTTTACATTATAAAAGAATAGAATGGCATTTTGGTATTTTAAAGGGGCATGGACACCGTTGCATTGTTTACATTTTAAATTTCTATGTTTATTAAAAAAATAACACCAGTTAAATGAATTGAACTTACATGAATATTCTTAGAATTCAATGACAACAACATTCTTTTTTACATCACGTCAAACATCTGTTTTCGTAAACAGGGCACGAGCTCTGTGTTAATGTTTACGTTTCACGGGTGTGTGCAATTTGTTAAACTCTGCACATATCACTGACCACTGATTGACAATGCTGGTGAGTTGTTTTTGTTTTCTCACATTTCTACTCTGAATTTTCTGGATTAAAGTTTTTATAACGACTAAAGTCAAGTTCTTTTTTATGGTTCTTTATTTTAAATTAAATTATCAAATTGGCAATGAGCTACAAACAAGCAAAAATATATACACACATTACCAATAAAACACAAAACAAAAATAAAAGAATTAATCAGTAAATGAATTTAAATTCAAACGAACACATACCACCAAAATATGGCAATGCCACACCCAGTCACTCACTCGTACTTTTACTGCGCGTGTGGTCTCTACATTTAAATAAACAGAATTACCGGTATTTATTATATTAACGATAAAAAGATATAATAATTAGTATAATTCAAGTTTAATAAAACACAAGATTAACAAACATTCTTACCGTAACACGCATCACTCTCAAACTCAATCGAACACGTTCAGTTCATAACAGGGGCGTCAGCACAGTGAGTATTAATAGATAACTTGACAAACCAGTTTAAATCTTAGAGATTTACTCAACAAAATAATAAATTCAAATCACTGCACTGAAAATTAATTAAAAATAGATAACAACTAAATTAATATTCAAATAGAATTTTTATAAAGTTTTTAATAATATAATCTCTAAATAAAATTAAATACCTGGAGCAAGAACAGAAACTCTATAAATAGACAATCGGTTTAATAAAGTATGGTGCGCGTTTCGTGTTCTTTTAGTATGCGCAAAATCAACCGTTACATTTTAATATTTTTCATTAATATACAATAATTCCAATCTTAATTTTATTTGTTGCTTTACTGTGTTTTGATTGGACTGTGTTTTGATAGAACAAATTCAAGAAAAAGTTTACACATCGATAAATCTCTCAACCAGAACTACTTTCTTGGCCTAGTTTTTATTGTGAAAAAAAAATGAAACAAATCGTTACTTGTAGTCTGTTTTAGCTAAACGATTACAGAAACTTTAAATTAAATAAAAACAAAACTGACGACATACAGGACTGATCGACAGACGGGAATCTTATGTTTATGTCACTGTCAGATCACGAGTGTGAATTCTTATTTAAATCTCTCATAGGATATTATCCTTCTTCCTAATGCTAAGCAAATCAGCTCAGTTCTCGGTAGGTGATAGGAAAGAGAAACGTACCTCTGACTCTTGCCTTACCGGGATCAACATTAACGGTTGTCCGATTGCCCGGGACAAGTAAATTCTCAGTTCGGGCAAGTGAAAATGTCAACTTACTTGTCCGATCGGGCAAGTGAATTTTTCTGATAGAAATGTATATTGGTATCTAGTTTACATTAATTATAAATAAAACAATAGATTGAACACTTGATTTCCGCCAGATACGTGACTGACATTGCTCCCTTGGATTTCTAGATTATATCGTTCATTAAAAATCGGGTTCGTTATTCTTTTTTATACGCTCTACGTATTATAACTTTATTAACTACTTAATTCATTCACACTGACAGAATATAACATGACCTATCCTGATCAAGATATGTATGTTTCATAGCAACTATCTTCCTTAGCGTTGCATCAATCAAAATTCACAAAACAAAACGATCCTACCCAAAATGTTTTTTATTAAAAAGGAAACGGATGGTTATTGATGCATTGCAGTGTGTGTTTACAGATTAAATTGACAAGGAAAGTGGTAGTATACATTTATGTCCAAACATACCATCTAAATTTTTTCAGGTACCTCAACTTGCCAGATTTATAGTAGTGTATCTGTTCACACTTTTTCATATCATAATATTTACGGCAATAAATTATTTTCCTATTTGCGCAAGCAAGTTTTGCATTCGGACAAGTCAAAATTTGAGATCACTTGCCCGAAGGGCAAGTGAATCTGAAAGTTAACGTCAATCCCTGCCTTATTAGCATCAAATTCATATTTCTAGATCCTATATTCTGTCCCGTCTTTAAACAAACCAGCATGAGCAAATCAGTGGTGTTGTCGGTATGCTACTTTCATTTTAGAGCGTTTATCGTTAATGTCAACATGGTCAAGGACGAATTCCTCTGAAGTTTACTTGTATTTATGATATTCGTTGACTTTAACAATATTCGAAGAGTTTTTATAAGTTTGTTTTATTGAATGTTTTGACAATTTAAGTTAAACTTTATCGATGTTCATCTCGATTACGTTTCATTTCCACATTGCGACATAAAGTATTCCTACGCTGTATATAGAAATAACGGATTGTATCAAGGCTTCAAAGAGAAATAATTTTAAAACTTTTATTTAGTTTGTGAGTAAAATGTCAAGAGTTTACACATCGATAAAATTTTCAAAAAGAACGTTTAATCCTACAACAAAATTTCTACTTTTCTTAAGTATTAAGGATATAGTTTACTTTGTGAAAGTGCAAGAACGTGCCAATCAAACCCGAAATTCATAGTTTCAAAAATTTCCAGATAAAAGAATTTCTGAATATGTTTTTATTATATTTCCATGTGAAATGCTATAGCAACATATAAGTCATGATAAATTATAGAAAATTTTAGAAAATATGAACTTCAAATCTGTATCCAGACCCCTTTAAGGGTCAGTTCGAGGTTAGAGTTTAGCTTCTCTTAACTAATTTGCTAAAAATATATCTCAAATATACACCTGTGAGTTTTAGTTTGAATTTCATCTTATCACTTGAAAATATATGATCTTTGTGAACTATGTAATATTAACCAAATTGAATGAGTTTATTTAAGCATATCATTATTTTCAGAAATGTTCGATTTATTGGGTTAGGAATCCATTTTTAAAAATATAAAACACATTTGCTAACTAACAACTTAAAACAATCAATTATCAATCAATAAGTTATTCAGTAAAATAAATGACCAAGTTTTTAAAGATGACATTCCTGGCAAAATATTTTCGGGAACAATGAACTTCAAGAATCGGGAGCGCCTTGTACATCCTCATTCTTTAAACTGCGTAATGAAATAAATTAATCTATCAGAGACAGAAAATATAATTTAAAAAAAAAAAACAACTTTTATATACAGTTAATAGCGTTGTGTAGTCTGCAACACTGAAATGTTAAGAAAACCTTTAAAAAACGTCATTTTCCTTTTCAAAGCAACTGTGAAATGTTAAGCGGCAATGCTGGACTCTCATGGGGCAAAAACAGTTTTGCAGTTTTTATGAAAAAAGGTCTTGTGGCCAACGAGTGACATAATAGATCAATTATTTTGGGTATCACGTGATATTCTACTGTAAATTCCTTATTTTACGCGAGTACTTAATATCCCGAAATGACTCTTTAACGTCAAATCGCGAAAACAATAATTCGCGAGTGGAGAATTGATCAAGGGATTTTTCATGGATTTTAGCACCATAAAAATAAAAGCGAGTAATTTTATTTCGCGAGTTGAGTTTCTGGCGAAATTACGCGATAATTAATTCTTCACGTATATTTAGGAATCTACAGTATCTATCAAATGTATTTTACCATGTGCAACTTGAAAAATTAGTTGAAAGGCCTTAAATGTGAATTCGTCACAACCCATGAGAATATCATGTAGTTCCCAAAACAATTGTTCAACAGCTTGAAATGAACGAGTGACGCGAAATCTCGTCTTTTTATGTTAAGCTTCCTACGTATTTTAGAATATATTTTACTCGCCTATGTTCTTCCAGGATCTATCGTATTGTTAACAATAGATGTCATTATGGACCGCTCATTGTAAACGTACCTAAGATTTAATCTGGCGTGATTTAAAAAATATTAATCAGTGATTCATGCACGAGAACGAAAAATAGGTAGCCAGATTTGTGAAACTAGAAAGGACACAAAACCTTAGGCTTAGCTTGCGACTATGTTGTTTGATTTAAGCCTATACTGTTTCCTTCTCCAAATAAAAGAAAATCGCAATATACACAGTATAATATTTTATTCGTCCTTCCGTCCAAACTATATAAAAGTATTTCGAGGAAGAAATGCCGTGGTTGATATAAATAAGTCTTGCAGAGAACATTTAATTTGATATCTGCGTTTTCAAGGGTTATTGACATCTGGCTGTCAACTTGTACTGGGCATATCGACAGCTGCCAATTCATCTTATAGACAAACCCTTGATAAGTTATACAGAAAAATATCAAAACCTGTTGCTTGCTTCTTATATAAGTATTCTGTGTGATTGAATTTCTATTTTATCGACGGCAGATATTTATGTTTGTTTATAAATATTCATTTTTGTGAGGGTTTAACAAACTTTGATTGGATAGAGCTGTACAAACAGAAATGGAACATCTACAGTACGTCAATGAAAGAGATTATGTTTCCAAGATAATTGGATATCCTTTACAAAGGATAACAAAGATAAAAGGTTCTATCTTTCCATGGCAATTCGATGTTCGTTTTCTGTTCAGTACTGCGTGACTATCAATACTACAGCTGATAAATTCGAATCAAGAAAATATTGGTTTCGGACACTCGCTTAATGATTTTGTTACTTTCAAATGGAGTTATTTTGATTGTTTGTTTTTGTTTAACGTTCCTCTCGAGAATTTTTCACTCATATGGAGACGTCAACCACTTGCCGGTGGAGGGCTATAAATTTATACCTACACTCGGCTCTTCGGGCCATTGAGCAGTGAGGGATCTTTTTTGTGCCAACACCCACTGCGACATGGGACCTCTGCTAATACGGTTTCATCCGAAGGATCGGTCTCCACGTCCTGCAGTGGATTCGAACCCGTGACGTAAGGATCAACTCCTTAATTCGCGACTCTAGAGCAGACACTCTAAACACTGCGCCACGCAGGAGACTCAAATGGAGTTTGATGGCATATTCGTCCAAATGGCGATCTTTTTAAAGGCATAAACGAATACAATGGATCATAAATTTTACTTGCATTATATGTTTATTCAGAACACACTGTTTGCTTCTTTAATACTGAATTGTATTTAATTAAAGTTAGATTTATCTTTCCAATAAGTAGTCCTCTATACATGTACGAGTTCGCGGACAATGTCAATCTTTTATATTTAATTATTGTTGTTTTTGAGGTAAAAAAAAAAAAAAAACAAACAAAAAAAAAAACATTAGCTGAAGTTCAAGCCAAACGCAATTAGGAAATCGGGGTTAAAATAATTATAACCAGTTGTATTAAGTTGGATTGTAAACATTAAGAAGGAGTTTCAAAGGCTTGGTTTAACTGACATGTATAAACTTATCCTGTGCAAATTTTACGTGCAAATATTTAGGTACATATTTTGTATACCTATGTGATGTAATGTCTCTGGTTCAAATAAAACAAACATAGTAGATCAATTTGGATTTTTTAAATCTATTTTAGGTGCGATGTAGAAAACATGCATGGCACATATACAAGATCGATATAAAAAAAGAGGAGTGGTGGAAAAAAAATGACAACTTACCTGAAATGTTTTTCGAGTAGCTCCCTCAGCTTCCTCAAAATAAAAAAATCTCGAAACTCAATTTTATTTGGTTGGATGTGATGTTATAGTCAATAAGGGGGTGGGGGTGGGGGTGGCAACCTTCAACATTTTATACTAAATAAAAAGTAAAACACAATAATGTTCAGAAAAAAAGTAGAGGGGACAGGCCTCCTGCACCCCCTCCTCCCCACACCTCACCCAAGATTCTCTGCATTCACCTGAATGGAACTCGGGTGCAAGTGAAATATCTTTCCAAACCTATATGACTGTATCAATTTGGTATTTCCCGATCTATTTTAGTCCAATGTAGAAAAAATTCACCTGGAAGGTCACGTGCAGGTGAATATAACATAATATTTTTTCCACAATGTAGGATCTCAGCCAATAAAAGAGATAGAAATAATTCAATCATAATAAAAAAAAAAAATATTGTCTTGATACATCTGTATATGAAGCTAAATTCCATACGATTTAATGGAAAGAATGTTCGTTTTTGTGGTTTTTTTTTTTTACAGGTATGACTACATAAATTATCAAGTGCATTGCTAGTAAATTACATGTACTTTCCATCCCATGATACCATTTCCACAAATAAGAAGGGCTGCTGCAATCTCGTCTGCAGAGGGTAAATTTACGGATTGTGAGGGAATGGATAATTGTTGTTCAGGAAAACGTGGATTAGGTTCATTGGGTGGAACTGCCTTTTTCGAAGAACGAACTCGTTTTGAACTGGTTGTGACATCTTGGTCTTGCCGCGCCACCTCCACGCGTTTTTTCCCTCTAGGCATGGTGACCTAAGTTAAACAAAGTGTGGACACAATCAAATAAAGTTTCGTTCAATTCTTAAGCATCCATTACCTATAAATACTAACAAGATTATAGGCATATTCAGAGAATAAAATATCCGAGAACAGTGTGCTACAAGTTTATAAAAGACACACAATATAAAACAGCGTGGGAATGTGAACAACCGTAAATGCATAATAATGCAAAATAACGGTGGAAAACACAATGCAATTGTGCAACCACACCCACGTATGCTTCTCCTGTTGTGTATACCTGTGAGCAACCGCAAAACAAGGCTCACCCATATCAGGAGCTATTACATAATAACTCGAGAAACCAATGAAAAAAATACACACACACAACTGCTGAGAATTACACAATTGTGTACACACAACAATCGTTGTAAAATATAACCAAGCAGCACACAAGTCTAGGGTCAGACAATTGTATAGGCCTATAAGCAACATCATTAATGTTGCACAATCTTGCTAGGGTGTTCATACCCTGTATCAATATTGCTAACAACATAAAAACAACCACGTTTATGGCAAATGCCAATGGCAGATCTAATGCTCTTTGTATATTTCAGCATTCCTAATGGATTTAAATGCACACCATCACTGAGCATAAGTGATCTGCTGTTTTGCTAAAAACAGCGATGGTGCCAAAAGGTAATATTTGGATTGTTTCGACATAATTGTTCAATATGTTGATTAATTTGGTAAACAATGTTGTTGAAGAGTTTCCCACAACGGCGAGAAAATCTTTGCAACAACTGACCAAGAACGATATGCATAACGTTGTAAGCTTGAACGATAAAAGAGGCGAAAGAAAATAAATCACGCGCTAATTTTGCAGGATCAGAGTCAACTCGTATATCATTGCCTTCGACTTGCAAAAAAAGCACCTCAGGTCGAGTCTCTAACATATTAATATAACAGGGTTTTTGCAGACATCCTTGACTCGGTCGGACAGCCCCCCCCCCCCCCCAATTCCTTTAAAAAAAACATGAAATTGCCCAGCATCTAGTGAAAAATTTTTCCACTCTCTGTGGGATATGATAAATTCGTCAAGACGACGAATAAAGGAATGACCAAAAACTAATACCCGACAGGTCATAATGAATGCAAAATAAGTAACAAGATTAGAGAACAAATCTAAAAAAAATTATGGTTCGCCTATACCTTTTAAATCGTCCTTGCAGCGAGCATCCAAATCAAGGAATGCCGCGAACGATGCAGACTCCTGGAAAAACCCAGGGCGACATCTACAAAAAACCAATTAAAAGCGCGCATTCCGAGGTATGCAGAATGATGCAGAGTTAACTGCGGCTGACAGCTAAAATTTACTCGCATTGAGTCATGTTTTATTTCCGATAATTAAGTACGCGTAAACTCTAGATGCTTGAGTTGAAAAAACAATATGACATAAACACGTGCACAATAAAATACTTATATCTAATCTTGTTGTCATAAATTATTTTATTTTGTTCATAAATCAATTTTATGCAATTTCTATTTAATTCTTTCTTTTCTCACATTGACTTTGTAATTGTAATCAATTGTATTCAAATTTAGCTTTTCTGCCCCTTCTCCTCAAAAAGGTACATTGTAGTTGGTGCAATAAAATGTATCATCCCAGCATATAAAGAAAATATTTAAGACATACTATTATTTCAAATACTTTAAAAATGAAAAAAAAAATCGTGAAAACACACACACACACACACCCCCTTACACACACACATGTTTACATCAAGATCTATACTTACCTGCATCAGCTTTTTGCATTTTCCCCGGGCTGCCTACGATATTGCCTGAACTTTTGAGAACACCCCTGTGGTATCATACACTATGTGTATACCCATAATGCGCGAGCACTTCCGCTTCAGTTTTGTTCGGGCATCTTGGAAGAAAAACCGCGTGTTTTCTTCTGTTATTAAATTATTTTAGTAGCCTTCGATTTACGATGTCTGAATGGAACAAGATATGTCAGAAATGTAATAGAGAAATGACACTGTTAGGCGATCACGCGGAATGTTATAGACATCGGGTGTGTAATGAAGCGTTTCCTTGTGAAGTTTGTAAAACTTGGACAGAGGAAAAACGGACGTTAATGAATAAAATGATTGAACGCAAGAAATCTGAATCTGGAAAGAAATCCACCACAGTGTCGAATCCAGCAACAGAAATTCTCTTTGTGGGGAATAACACTTGTTCTGATTCACAAGTTTCCTCTGTGGGAAACGTAGTTGTATCAGAATCGCAACCTCTTGGATAGGAGACAAAATGGCGACAATTTGCCACTGGGTTTTTTCCCACCACAAATGGGTAATTTACCCCCTTTTATGCTAAATTTGATAGACGCCAGAGTTAAAGAATATCACATGGCGCAAGTAAACAGTCTGAAAAACCGTCTGCTAAGCGTTCAGAGAGTAGGTCTACGAGGTTCGATAGATTTCTACCTTCAGATGATCAACACTCGAGAGAGTCGGATGATGAGGATCTTGTAAGTCACAGAGGTGACAATGATCCAGTTATGAACAATTCACTAAATGACGATATTGTTGAAGTCCATGCTGAGGACAACCAATATGAGTTTGACAACTCTGTTGCAGGTTCTATGCATACAGAAATTGATGAATCATGCACAGTAGACTGGAAGAATTTTGTTAAGAAGGTAACTTTAGAGTTAAAAATAGATGTTGTGAATGCTTCTGAAAATCGAGATCGAGATTTCAAGTCCTATATGTCAGAACGCTTGATAGGGACAAAAACATCTACCCAACAGCAATCTTTACCCCTGAATGAACACTTTAACTGATGTTGATAAGGTGTTCCAGCGTAAAGGTGCAAGACGCACTTATAAAGCATCAGATGATGAGAAGTACAGAGTAACATCTGCAGATTTTGATAAGTATTGCACAACGCCACAACTTGATGACAACATTGAGGACAGTAGTTTCTCAAGGAAAGGGTAATAAAAAATCTTACCGTTTCCGTCATCCAACATTGCATTCTCGTATCAATGAGTTGTGGAAGATAGATCCAGAGTCACGTCTTCTCCTAAGAGAGTTGACATATGCTTCTCTTATTACCTCATTATGTGGAAAAAGTAATATCTGATGAGGACAAGACGGAGGCCCTTCAGGCACTGATGCAAGTTTTTAAGTCAATGGCTGATGTTACTTCACGTATCTTAGTGGGTGCAGTTGCGGCAAGAAGAGCGATTCACATAAAAGATCTGGCATTTAAAAACAAAGCAACTGAAAATAAGCTCCTTGTGCAGTCTACTCTTAATCCTAAACTTTTTTATGGGAAGTATTTTGACATTCTTCACTCAAGTGGAGAAAGTTTACGGGATGCTAAAGAAACGCAACACTTGAGAAGTTCAAAGCAGAGAGATGGTTCAAACCCCAATTCTGCAAGAAAGAGGAAAAGAGAAGATTCAGCTGGCGCTTCAGAGCAGAAAGAACAGCAATCAGCCATTGCAAAGAAGGGGAAGTTTTCCTCTGACAAAAATGCAAAGACTGGCCTGAGAATTCTCGGGTTTCTTTCAAAGGCTAAACTTGTAGCTCGGTCCAAGATCGTTTGGGGTTTCGTCCTCAGAAGTAAGCTTAAAAGTTCAACTAGAGACTCGCCTAGAGTTGCAGAAATCAGCCAAAGTAGGCTGCCGGATCTTTTCTTACCACTGGGAGTGAATGAAAATTACATCCGACGAATGGGTTTTTAAAATAGTCCAGGAAGGACTGAAGCTTGTATTCTTAAAACATCCTCCAGAGAAAGGAGTAAGAATCACAAATGTACAGAATGTTCCTAAAAAACAATGTATTTCAGAAGAAATAGAAAGTTTATCAGAAAAACATGCCATAGAGACTGTTCCCAAGGCCCAGGAAGGTCAGGGGTTTTACAGCACCTTTTTTGTAGTTCCAAAACGAGACGGAGGGTACAGTCCAATCCTCAATTTGAAACCGTTTAATGTTTTTTTCCAGAATCAGCATTTCAAAATGGAATCTCTAAAGTCAATAATACAGGCTTTGAATAAAGGAGATTGGTTTGCATCAATAGACCTAAAGGATGCATATCTACATGTTCCAATTTATCCAGAGGACAAAAAATACCTCAGATTTTGCATAGACAACAACCATTATCAAATCAACGACTTCCTCATTCCTCATCTACTTTGGTGGACAGAGCAGGGGAACGTCCTTGCGGGGACATCTCTCCTGAGTTACAGGGCAGATCTAGCAATGTGGACAGATGCCTCATCTTACGGCTGGGGAGCCCACCTAGAAGATCGCAATGTGTCAGGCAAATGGTCATGGAGGAACAATTATCACACATAAATCTGTTGGAATTCAGTGCAGTGGAAAAAAGTCCTTCATCACTTCAAAAACAATGTCAGACACAAACAGATCCTACTGAGGACAGACAACTCAACAGTGGTGTCCTACATCAATCGCCAGGGAAGAACAATATCTCCAGTCCTGTGTATGCTGACATGGAGGATTCTGCATTGGTGCACACATTCCTGGAAAAAGGAATGTGATAGCAGACCAGTTGTCCAGAGGACGACGAATTCCGAAAATGACAAAATGGAGTCTAAATCAGGAAGTAGTTCAACAGATTTTTTTCCACATTTTCTCCACTCCAAACATAGATCCGTTTGCGACAAGGGAATATCAGAAACATTTTTTTTACAGTTACAGTTAACAGTTTTTTGTTCTCCCTTCCCAGAGCCTCTAGCATGGGGATGCAATGCTCTAGCTGTAGGTTGGATAGGAATGTTTGCATATGCATTCCCACCACCAATACTAATTCCAAAAGTACTGAAAAAAAGAGAACAGGTGCTTTGTGTTCTTCTCATAGCTCCGTTCTCACCAAGACAATCGTAGTTTCCAGACCTACTAAATCTGACAATAGACTTTCCAAGGGAATTACCCTTAATAAGAAACTTGTTAACACAAAAGAGGGGACAGTTCATTCATCCAAGTCCAGAAAGTCTACATTTGGCCGTTTGGAAAATTTCAAAAGACAAAGTCTTGCGAATCAATTTTCTGAAAAAGCTAAGTCGTTCATCTTCAACTCTCGGAGACAATCGACAAGAAAAATGTATGATGCTAGACTACGAATATACAAGGAATGGAGTACCACAAACCAGAAGTCACCCGCTTGGCGCAGTGGTAAAGCGTCTGCCCTAGAGTCGCGGAGTAAGGAGTTGATCCTTACGTCGCGGGTTCGAATCCCACTGTGGGACGTGGAGACCGGTCCTTCGGATGAGAACGTATAAACCGAGGTTCCGTGTCGTAGCAAATGCTAGCACTAAAAAGATCCCTCACTGCTCAATGGCCCTGAGTGCGAGTATAGGTCATAATTTGCAGCTCTCCACCGGCAAGTGATTGCGTCTCCATATGAGTAAAAAATTCTCGAGAGGGACGTTAAACAACAAACAAAGACAAACCAGAAAGATCCTTTTGAGGCCATTGTAGCTGATTTGGCAGACCTTTTCATCTACTTGCATGAAGAACGCAGTTGTAAGCAAAACACTATTACAGGTTTTGATCAGCTATAGCATCTATTCACAAGGGTTGGAGTAACAGTTTCGTTAGTAACAATACTGATTATCAGATATATCGAAATTAATTAAAGGAATCTATAATTCTGAACCAAATGTGCGACCATTACTTCCAAATTGGGATCTACCATCAGTTCTATGGAAATTGTGTGATTACCCTTTTGAACCAATGAATTCCTGTGATGTAAAGTTTCTTACTTGGAAAACAGTGTTTCTAGTAGCATTGTCAACAGCCTCTAGTTTGAGTGAAATTCATGCTCTCTTTCTATCGGAGAGACGCATTTGCGTTTAGAAAAGAACGGAATTTGACTTTTACCAAACATACAGTTTTTGGCTAAAACTCAAAGATTAGGAAAGCCATGGAAACCTATGTTCATACCAGACTTTAACAACTTTGCAACAGACAGCAAAGACTTGCTTTTGTGCCCTTGCAGAGCATTAAAAATATGTCTGGAAAGAACGAAGTCTGCTCGTGGTAATGAAAATAAGTGTTTATTTTCAACTTATAAATCGGGTCTACATAAACCAGCATCCAAAATTTCTATATCAAGATGGATTGTATCTCTTGTCAAATTTGTGTATGAACAGAATACTGAAACCTTATGTAGCCTACGCGCACATGACACGAGACAATTGGCAACTTCATGGGCCCTTTTCAATGGAGCAACAGTAGAATAAATTTTACAGACTGCTCATTGGGAAACAGAAACCACTTTGACTGCATTCTATTTGAGGAATGTTCCTCAATATGAAGCTCGGTTTGTCAAGTCTTCATTCCTTGACACTTCAAGATGGGCAAAGGGAAAGGAACAGAAGGCAAGATCGTAGGCAGCCCGGGGAAAATGCAAAAAGTTGATGCTGGTAAGTATAGATATATCGTAAACAGAGGTTTTACCCTTAAAAAACTAATATATATATATATATATATATATATATATATATATATATATATATATATATATATATATATATATATATATATATATATATACAATTATACAATATGATGCAATAAATATTCGTAAAAAATGGCGGCGTGGCCACATTCGCGACGAAAAGTTCTCTGCTTTAGTTTAAATAAAAGTTGGTTAAAAATAGCTATGGAATTTCAATTGTTATTTTCAACATACTAAAGTCATGTGATATGAAAGGTCATGTGATTTTATTGTCGTCTGCTGTATTTCCGGAAATCTACAAGTCTGAAAGAGAATGGGTAGAAAAGGGAAAGAGTTGTCTAATGATGTTAAAAAAGCTGTGAGGAGACTCTTAGATCGAGGAAAGTCCATTCGGAAAGTGTCAGAATTCTTAAGAATTCCTTTTACTACTGTTTCAAGTGTGAAAAAACGCGTTGAGCAGCGTGGTTCGGTGGAAAACAACAGACGAAGTGGCCAGCTTCCGAAAGTAACAGCTTGTGATTACCGCAGATTAGAAAGGTTGGTGAAAACAAATAGAAGGGACAGTTTGCTAGACATTACGAACAAATTTAACGAAAATGTTGATAATCACGTTGCTAAACGCACGGTACAACTCCATCTTCACAAACATGGGTACTCGAGACGTTGTCTAGGGAAAAAGTTGTTGTAAAAGAGGGTAACCGGAAAAAAACGATTGTCATGGTGCAGAGAAAAAAGACGATTAACAGTTGATAAAGTGATTTTTTTCTGATAAGTCTAAAATTATGATTGGACATAATCCCCGTGTATATGTGTGGCGCAAAAGGGACGAGGGATGGAGGCCTGATCTAAAGACACCATTACAGGGTAAGCCATATCTGGGAATGTGTAACATGGGAGGGTGTGAGAACTATAACGTCTGTGAATGGCAATATTAATGCTGAGAAGTATCAGGAGATCCTTGATGAGAACATGTGGCCAGTTATAGTCAGTCATTTCCCTACCAAAAATTACATATTTCAGCAGGACAATGCTCCGGTGCATCGGACTAGAAGTACTCAACAGTTCCTTCACAGAAATATAACTAAAATGAATTGGCCAGCACAGAGCCCAGATCTTAATGTTATTGAAAACCTGTGGCTGTTGATTAAAAGGAAGCTTCAGACGCAAGTGGGGAGGATCGGGAGTAGAAAAGAAAATATAAAAGCATGAGATTTGTCCTAAGACTTGTCTTAAGATTTTTGATTCTTAAGCTAGTTCTGTGAAACGACAGTGAAATATCTTATGATTGTCATCAGTCAGATCATAAGATGATCTTCCGATCTGTCTTGGGATAAATCTTCAGATATTTCTCTGATACGCAACTCTGTTCTTTTAGATCTCGAATAACAGATGCGAGTTTGTCAATTATGTTATTTGTGATGGCTGGTTTATTGAAAATTACATTGTTATCGAGATCACTGAGTCTAGAAAGGTCTTTAGACATATTTTGAGATACATCTAAATCCGAACTAGGCCTTGACCTCTTTGTTTGAATTTGATTTAGTGTTTGTGAATGATATTATTGTAATATTATTGTAATATTTGCACATATTGCCTCTTCCACCCATTATTTTGAATGAGAAGGTCAAACTATGAATGTAAATGATGTATTGTAGTGTACGGATTTAAATATCTCCATTAATATTTAGTTTTTATACATAAAGGAGAGAAACATACTTAAAAGAATACTTGGGTTACCTTATGGAGTGGAAAAGGAAGATATAGTCTCCATTTCAACAAAATTGCGGAGCTCTTAAAAAACACATTTACATCGTGTTTAATCACGTAACCGTTTCTGTCAACTAAAACCAGAATATAGGTGACATGAGCTTCAATCAAGGCCAAACTTGAAGGTCATTATCATACCACAAAGGCTATGAAGTGATCGATAGGACATCCTCACAATGTCAGGGGTCCGTGAGTCCACTTGTGGTACCCCTGACAAACTTTACTCATTTTTACGGACTGATTACAATTACGTATGTTTGAAAATTTAAAAACTAAAAATTGACCAACCACCTTATAATAAGCTTTTTGTTGTGAAACAATCTGTAAACGTGCACTGAGACTTTCTGTTTACCTTTTATGTCAAGTCAGGAAAACCAAAACAACAACAACAAAAACACACACACACACACACACACACACACACACACACAAAACAATAATTTTATCAGGGGTTTTACGCCACGATGGAATCAGGATCCCTGATATTATGAGATGTTATAAGGGTTACAATGCGTTAAAAAGAAGCCATTTTATCATCAAACAACAACTGTTTAGATTAGTACTTTTCCTTTAATAAGCGTTTATTAAAAACAAACTACTGTAATTTACTTAGTAAATTAAATCAATGATAACTAATTACATGTTAATTTGACATTATTAAAAATTATTAAAAACTAAACATTTTATGGATAAATGAGAGTTACTGAGAGAGTAATCTTTCTTTTGAAATACACTGTACTAGCATGTGAATCAAAATTAAACTACTATTTCTAATGCAAATCAGACAGCTCATCGCTAAAAGATGATATTTACTTGGATTGCAAAAATATCTACTGATAAGAATGAAGAACCACATCTTGTACATACTAGAATTATGATTGTAGGGTTAATCACTTTCAAATAACTAGGTCAATGATCTACTTTTCATGTTAGTGGCCCCTGGGTATTTCTCGGAAAATAGTTCAAAATACCTCTTCTTTACGCTATGACCAATGTTTTCTTTATTAACAAAATTATTATTTATTAGCGCGCTAGACCGCTCGGCTATCTAGGCAAGTCAAAAAAACTTGCTTTCGATGCCGATGGAATTCTCGCGGCGATGCCCTACACTACACGGTCATTGAGAATGGAAGTGAGATACGCTGTTCCTGTACTGCTAGGAGATAGATTCCGTAGGTCGAGAGTTCAACCCCGGGCTGGGGCGGAAGTGGGTATCCTTGTAAAAGTGAATTTCTTTGTGCTTTCTATTATATTAATATTTCTTCACTTAGGGCAGTGATGTTAGTTTAAGAGTTGTTGTAAAATGTGCTATATATATATATATATATATATATATATATATATATATATATATATATATATATATATATATATATATATATATAATCTTGAAAATGGTTGAAAATATTTTTCTTTGTTTAATTATGCATTAAATGGTATATTTAGGTTATGACCCCCTGGAAGTCATCCCCATCCCTGAAACCGGAAATGACCACAGTAGGGACCTGTGTCAAAAGTGTGTCAATGATAATCTGACATTTCATTCTTGACACCCTAGGGTCAGCCGACCCTCCTAGAATTAGAATTGAAAATCATTCAGAGACCCACCATTAAACTTTTTGTACATGCACAATTTTGTATATTCACAATTTGTTTATGTCAGAACAGGTATTGGTTTGTGCTGGGATTCAATGGGAAAAGGGGGTAAAGGAGTTATGTCTGCATGGTCAAAATAATAAATGTTAAAAACTCCTACAGTTTGTGAATATTAACCCCATTTCCCACTTGTCATCTTCATTTACTGACCTCACAAGAGACAACATACATGTTTATTAATTCAATAGAGTATGGACTTTTTTGGTCATATGCCTAGTTCTCCCTTGAATCAGGAATGGTGATACAAATATTTTTTGAAAAGTTAAGGATTAAATAGGTATTGCACAATCTCTTAAAATTGATTAAGCTCTGTAGTTGAATTATACCAGCATAGTTTGATTTTGCTATTTAAAACACCTTGATTAAGCTATTTAATCATACTTTTTTCCAAAAATGTGCAGTTTTATTAACATGGCTATAACTCACATTATGCTGACATGGTATAAATACTAAATTTTTAGCTTTGAGCTGTTCTGAAAACAACTAATGAAAAAAAAAGCTTTTTAATTAATGTATATCCTTCCGAGAATTTGCGATCACGATTTTATTAAGTTTTGCTTAAGGTTATATACCTGGGGGTAATCTCTCTCTCTCTCCTTCTCTCTTTCTGACATCTACTTGGGCCAAAAATTGAAATGGAATTTTGTGATTTTTTTTTAAATTGATTGACTTTTACACTAATTTACTCATACTGCAGCTAGAATAATATCTCTTCCAGAAATATAAAAAATAAGTTTACTCACTATCTTGTTTTTGATCTACATCTAATTACAAAAGGACACAGCCAAGAGTCTTTTCTCGTGTTTTGTTACAAATTTCACATGGAACTCCTATTTTTCAAGATCATGCAAGTTTCTGGCTTATATCCATTAGAATTAAAAAAAAACTCGACAGTCCTCATGTTTTGAGTAGGCAGCTATAAACTAAATTGTTGAAAAGTACTCACTGTGAACAATCACCTGACTTGTTGAAGACAGGTAAACATACCCCTCAGAGTATAATTATCATACATAGGTCCCTACAAAATTGAACATTCAGGATTAAATCAACATTATCTTAGTTAATTTAATAATAAGAAACACACTAGAGGTGTAATGAAATATTTTGAAACACAAAGAGTTTTATTTCTCGTGTTAAATATTTTTTCTTGTGTAAAACAATTATTCACAAATGAAGGGTCAAATGAGTGAAAATTTAATGGTATTTCAAAAATCTTTTTCTCAAGAACCACTAGGCGAAAAAAGTTAAAAATTATGTGAAACTTCATCAGTAAGTGTAGATTCAACATTGTCCTAATCATGACCTTCAGAGGTATGGGGGCCACAATATGGGATCAAAGTTTTGTAAATATGGGAATGTACAGTAAAACACTCTTATAACTAAGTGCCTGGGACGGACGATTTTGTTTCGTTATAAGTGTAATTGCTCATGTCAATTAAGTTTACATTATGTTTTAAAGTCATGAGGAATGAAATTTGCTTCGCTGAAAGCGTCAGTTTATTATAAGCGTGTTGGCTATAAGCATACTTTACTGTATAAGAAAAAAAAATCTTCAAAAATCTTCTTCTCAAGAACCACTGGGCAAGAAAAGTTTGAATCTTATGTGACAGTTTCATTACATAATGTAGAAACAAATTTGTTCTTCTTTCAATTTCTACTCCTTCTACAGTTTTGATGCTACAAGTAGACTATACTAGTCTACATATTGTTTTTGTCAGTTTTCTTCTTCAATCAATTTTTGTCTTAGCCGTAACTCGACAACCCTTTGACATTAAGATTTCAAACTTGGAACATGGAGAGGTGGTATGGAGGTGGGATTGAAGCCACCAAATGTTTTTGAACTTGTCCTTTTGATAAAGTCAAGGTCAATCTTTATACATCAAAATATAGTCCAGGCTATAACCTGAGAACCCTTTGACGTTAGGATTTCAAACTTGTAACATAGAAGGAAGACATTTACACAAGATGCACTGCACCAAAATTTTGACCTTGACTCCTTTCTTCATTCAAGGTCAAATTGAGAAAAAACACCTCCAAACCATAACTTTAGAACCCTTTGACATTAAAACTTCAATCTTGGAACATGGAGAGGTGGTACGGAGAAAGGGTGCATGCCAGCAATTTTTTTTTACCTTGACCCATTTATAAAGTCAAGGTCAATCTTTTACATGAAAATATAATTCAGGGCATAATCTAAGAATCCTTTGGCATTATGAATTCAAATTTGGAACATGGTTATAAGACACTGACACAAGATTTTCGGCAACAATTTTTTTTACCTTGACCCTTTCTTCATTAAAGGTCAAATTCAGAAAAAAGACAACCGGACCATTTCATTTATGTTTGACATTAAGACTTTAAACGTCATTGCCCCCCCCACCCCCCCCACCCCGTTTGACCCCCAGGGTGAAAATGAAAATTCCGAAACCTTATTGAACATTTACAGGACACCACCAATCATCTTCCATAAGATGATAAGGCTACTGCATAAAATGTAAGAGGACTTCTAGGAACCAGGGTCTTTTTGTATAAAAAAAAAAAGTCATTTTCCGACCCCCATTTGACCCCTACGGTGAAAATGAAAATTCCGAAACCTTATTGCACATCTACAGGACACCATCAATCATCTTCCGAAAGGTGATAAGGCTACTGCATAAAATGTAAGAGGAGTTCTGGGAACTAGGGTCTTCTTTTATTAAAAAAAAAAAAACACGTCATTTTTCGACCCCCATTTGACCCCCTAGTGTGAAAATGAAAATTCCAAAACCTTATTGCACATCTACAGGACACCACCAATCATCTTCCGAAAGATGATTAGGCTACTGCATAAAATGTAAGAGGAGTTCTGTGAACCAGGGTTTTTTGTATAAAAACGTCATCTTTGGACCCTCATTTGACCCCCAGGTTGAAAATGAAAATTCCAAAACCTTATTGCACATTTACAGGACACTACCAATTATCTTCCAAAAGATGATTAAGCTACTGCATAAAATGTAAGAGGAGTTCTGGGAACAAGAGGTTAGTAGAAAAACATCATTTTCCACCCCCAGGGTGAAAATGAAAATTCCGAAACCTTATTGGACATCTACATGACACCACCAATCATCTTCTAAAAGATGATTAGGCTACTGCGTTAATTGTAAGAGGAGTTCTGGGAACCAGGCTTTTGTAGAAAAAACGTCATGTTTTGACCCCCGTTTTGCCCCCAGGGTTAAATTTGAAAATTCCAAAACCTTATTTCACATCTATAGGACACCACCTATCATATTCCAAAAGATTAATTGAATTCTGCTTAAAATGTAGGAGTAGTTAGATTAAGAAGAAAGTATGACAGACGGACGGACGGACGGACATGAGTAACAACAATATACACGAACGTTTTTTAGAAAGTGCGGGTATAATTACATGATTATTAAACAGTATTATTTCAAGCAATTCACAAATTAAAAGCTCATACATAATTTCAAAATGTTAACATATAAATGTAAAAATTGTACTTATGTCAAGTCAGGGGTAAAGTTCAGAAGCGTGGAGAATGGAGATACGGTTAGAATTGCGAGTATGTAACTGTCATCTATTTAGCTGTATACGGTTACATATTGAAAACAGGAATAAAATTAGCTGCCTAAGCAACAGCTGCGATAACCGATTGCCAGTTTAAAAGAACGCGTCAGATGCAGACTTGTAAGGATGTATTGGTTTGTCAGCCATTTGCTTACTTAGCATTGCATACTCTAACAGCTAACGATTTTACTATATACAGAAGAACGGTAAAGGATGAATTTCTCTTTGGGTGGCGTCTTCTCATTTTTTGCGGTAGGTTTTTTTGGAAGTATTAGCTTTTATTTGTAAAGATTTAATGTTTCATTTCGTATTGTGATGCCTTTTTAATTGTAACTCGAGCTGCCTTTTAACAAACATTTTTTTAAAGCTATTTTGCGAACTGAAATAGTCATTATCTAAAATGTATGGTTCGACAACTATAGCTATCCATGAATGTTTTGGCAATTTAAAAAAAATCAAATTTGTCAAAATCTTTAAAAAGTCTTCAACACACCAGACATTTGTACATTTACCAAAATCTAAAACAGTGTTTAAAGATGAAAAATGAAAACATTTTGCAAAGAGAAAAATTAATTTTTTTCACCACGTTCTGATTTATAAGTTCATATTGTATAATGTTATGTATTCAATTATGGAGGGGTAGGGACAAATGACAAGGCATTTTTATTTTGAAATATGTCTAAATGGAAGTCTGATGCAATTCCATACCGAATGTTGGTATAAAACTTTCGCCGACATATTAGTTAGAGCAATGAAATCTTATTTTTGTCTAATTAAATCCCTGCAAGAAACGTGAATGAAGAAGATATGACTGATTTAAAATACAAAGTTTCATATTCATCATGACTGATCCACGTAATCTTCAATAATTCAAAGGCTGTGCATTTATTGAAGCATTCAACATTTTTATGCAATACTTTATTTTATTTGCTAGTATGAGCTTATTCTCAGACATTCCAAATTCAAATTTGTATGAATGTAGAAATGTATATGAACTGGCGGCGGAAAGAGTATAAAAGACGTCTACACAAAACGAACAATTAATTTGCAAAAACATACTGAAATACAAAACAAACGCCTGAAAAAGAAATCAACAGAATCCGCTGCAAAACGAACGATCGCCGATGCAAAACAATCATCAAGTGTGTAAGGTGAAGCAGTCCACCCATCTAAGGGTTATACAGGCTCGCCGTTGCTTAACTTGCCTGAAATAGAGGGAGACTCTACCGCATCACTTAAAAAGCTAGCTCACTAGCGAGGCAGTATAAGTTCCCTATATACAACTGTACTGTCCGTTACACTTGGGTTGACGCTAGATGGCGTGCAAAAAACAGCCATCTGAATTAACGCTGAATGGTTAATGTAATTGATGCTTAATTTGTAAATTATAAAATTTATAATTTTGCAAATGTACTATCACACATTGTTTAATTATTTTATGCAAAATTTAAAAGAAAACTATGTCAATGCACAACATTATAATAATGATTTGTTAGACTTGCGATCTGTCAATTCCTGAAATATAAAATTCATCATTATATAGCATTACGCTTTAACACCAACAGCGTAGTCTAAGAAAATATTATATCTAGTTGAAATTCAAAACGAAAACAAATCATTTAACCCGATCCTTCCCAAAACGTTCTTCCCCCACTGACAACCCACATTTTTTGGCTGATTGCTGGAACAAACCCATATTCGTCGTTCTTTGTTGATATGACCCCCCTCCCCCCGAAAAAAGCAAACAAAACTAACTTTCCGAGTTTGTTATGTTTACTTATATTCTCGTATAGTGCTAGGGGAAACTACTGATTAAAATTAATGATAAAATACTTCAAAGAAATCTGGGGCACTTGTACTTGAGTTTGTCATGGAATCAGTCAAGTAACATATACAAAATTTTGAGTGCTGCGAAGATGAGGCGGCTCCATTTCGGTTGTTTGTAAACCTTGAATCCTACAGAGTTTTTTGAAATACAGAAATAGTATATCTTTTATATTAAACGACATTTTTCATATATTTTAATTTAAACTAAAAATGTACATGTAAAAATGCACATGTCTGTTCTCATTCCTATCCGAATAAATTTGACTCATTTTCTCCAATCTAGATTTAGACTGAACTCAATCAAAAGCGCAATTAACCATTATCTTTGATATTGCCGTAAGCTTTGAGGAAGGGATCTTTAATATAGCGTGTTTAAAATTAAAAGCAGAAACAAAATTTTTCAGAGAAAAGAACAATCGGAGGCTTTTCTATCTCTCTCTCTCTCTCTTTAAGGGGGGGGGGGTCCATATATGTTTTGCTCTGAAATTAAAGTGGATAAAAATTAAATAAATTGAAAATTAATAAATTGAAAATAAATGAATAAATAAATAAATTAATCAATTAATCAATTAATTAAAAATAGCAGACTAAATGCACACTGAACATTTTTAGGTCTTCCTACCTTGTAGAATGTTTCCATATGAGTTGTATTGGAAAAAATAAGAAAATGCAAGTAAACAGATAAAATACAAAAATTGTCTTTTAATTATTATCGGTTACGGTGGACATTTTTGTTTGTTATGAAAGAAGTGCCGAATAGAAAATAACTTGTGTAATTTGATTGGTGTAAAATAAAAATGCTGAATTTGTGATAAACCTCTTATTTGCTTTGTTTTATATTTTAAAATGAATTAAGATAATCTGTTAAGAGCCTATGAAATGCAAGGGGTGTTCGATTTACTTTTACTCCACAACGGAAAGATAAATTCGTGAAAATTCGTCAACATTTTATCAAGAACAAATAAAGCAATTATGCAAAATTTCAAGTTAATAGGATCATTAGAAAAGTCCCAGTTAAATTATAAATTGTCCATTGACCTGGATCAGCATCGTTACGTCGTTTTATCGCGTAGAATTTTTCCACATATTGAAACGATAGAAAAGCGTTTTAAAACTATTCTTTTTCAATCATTACGTATATAGCATTCTAGAAATCAAATTATCTCTTGCATAAGACGAAGTCAAAATAAAATTTAAAACATTAACTTTACTAAAAAGAGGGGTGTAACCGGCCTTTCCATTGAATATTTTCATAATAAATTAACAGTGAAACGTTATGTTTGTGAAAAAAGTGTGGGACTAGGAAAAGGGGGGGGGGGGTTGTTACACATGAATTAAACATGTATACATATGGTTTCTATAATTTACAGTCTCGCGCAATGTCTCAAATACCCAGACACTATTAGCTAAAATATAGACTTATATAATAAAAATATGTTTTACTTGGCTTGTATCTTTTTGAAATTAAAATGATATGTCAGCTTGAATATTCATATCCAAAAATAGGGGTGTTCAAAGGTGGCGTCCCTGGTTATTAATAAGCTTCTGGCGTCATGTCCTCAGAATAGAACTTGGACGGCTTAAAACATTGTAAACAAACCAAAATAATCCCCAGCTCAATACACGTTTCTATAAATAATGTATACTTGAAATCCACCTTAATTCATATCATTTTAAACTTAAGATATTTAGCATTTATTCTGTACCCAACAGGTATCTCCATCATGTCATCTATTTTTATTATTATCAATGAAAATGAGGCATGTGAACTTCCTACATGTACTACATTTCAGCCTGTTGACCACCTTTTAAAATTATTCTAGATTTGCACGCCATCTAACGTCAATTAAGTTACTAATTGTTTTGCAGCGGAGTCTGTTGGTTTTATTTTAAGCTGTTTGTTTTATATTTCAGTATGTTTTTGTAAATTGCTCGTTTTGTATAAACGTCTATTTTACCCTTTCCTCCGCCAATATACATGAACGGGATTTTTTTCTTTTTTTTACTGTAATACAATTTCAAAAATGTAAAGCGACAAAATCTACTCTTGTAAAACTTTAGTGTTACAGTTGTAATTGTATTTTAGATGGTACATGTATATAACATCAAATTACTAAAAACTACTGAAAATCAATTTCAAGTACAAATTTCTGTTTGAGAGACTTGATTCGATTTCTTCTTAGCTTTTAAGATAATTAAGTGAACGCAGTATAGTAATGAATTAATACGATTAAGTCTTTTTTAAATAAAGAAATTAAAAAAAAATTAAATTAGTTTTATGGTTTCTGTCAACATCTATTAGAGACAAAAACACTTATCTTTTCCAAGATACATCTATCACTTATATTTGAAACTGTTTTAAGCAGATTGAGTATTTAATACTACCGTTTTCCTTCTATACAATGTACGTACAATGCAGCTATTAAACGCAGATAAATATTACCAACTTTAATTAAAATATATATATTTTTTTTTTGAGAAAAAAAACCCGGACTATTTATAAATGCCCTTTTAAGAAAATGTCTTTTCTAAATTTTCAGTCTGTGAGTCAATTGAGCAATGAAGATAATATCTTACAAGAATAAATTACAGATGTATGTATATTTTAGATCGCGCATGAAATGCGGGAGCCCAATAGTAATCACATTGTCCGTCTGGTCATCATACGAGATAACTTAAATAGTTTTTACGGTAGCGTTTCCGAATTTTGTACAGAGGTTAGTTACTCTAAGAAGGAAACTTCTATAAATTTTTGGATCATATTGCTTTGTCTGTTTGTTTGTATGTATGTTTATATATGTAAACATCGTAAAACGATAACTCAAACATTAACAGTTTTCATTAATACTATTTAAAATTTCAAATTCAAAGAATTTACCAAAAGAAAAAGTTACCTATTAATTTTGGGGTCCGTCTGCCCGTCCATCTGTCACTCCGGCAACATTTGATTGTTACAATAGCTTTTGTTATTACGCAATAACATAGTTTTCAAGTTAACGTTTCCAAATTTTACAACGTTTTCAGAAATTTGATCAGAAATACTTAAAGAATCACTGGCGAAGCCCGTTATGTCATAAATTATCCCACGTTTCCAACTATCGTTGATGTCCCTGGCATACTCTACTAACTAGACAGTGATTCCTTATATTTCCATTTCATTGTGAAATAAAATTGTAAATTTAGATTTTAAAAATGTAGACTAATAGATTTAAATTACACGAGGCCTCACATGTCAATTTCAATAGTTCCCTCCCACTGACGTCAAACACAAAGACAGCCGCACGAGAATTACATGCATATTAGGCCTCCTTAGCGTCAGACACAAAGACAGCCGCACGAGAATTACATGCATATTAGGCCTTCTTAGCTCCTGACCTTTCGCTTGGCGAAATTTGCATTCCGGTAGAATGATCATGAAATCAACTCAACTAACTTTCAAAGAGTTATCACAGAGAAAACAAATAGAAATGGAAATATTTCACGATAAAATAAAGATGCCTATAAAAATATGGGGGGGGGGGGGGGGGAGGGGGTTTAGGGTGGATACTGCTTTGTGTCTGTATGCATGTATGACTTTCTATATGTGTTTCTTTCGTGGCATGATAACTCAATTTTCATTGCAGCAAATTATACACAGGAGATGATTATATATTAATTTTATATAAATTAATTTTGTGATCATTTACATAGTTTTTGTCTCTCTGTATTCCAATCGATCTTCAAATATTGTTAATTCTAACAAATACAGGTATATATTGTGAGTGATTGTTCTATTCCACCTTCCTGACACAGCTGTCCCAGTATGTTATATTTTGTTACTCTCTTAGGTACAGTTGTCACTTTCCTATGACAGCATTAAGCAGGGCCCTCTCTGTCAGTTTTCTAGTTTTCTTTGTCATACACATTGGCGATAATGATAATTATACTAGGATGTTTTAGTGTTTGTCATAATAATGACAGTGTGTGAGAAATATCAATTCAAGATTTTAATTGGCAAAAACGAATCTTGTGTCTTGGAGTGTTTCTTTAGGAGTTACAGAAAGTAAATGTACTGTTAAACCTTGTTTACGCACATTGGAGGAAACTTTATAATTTTTTTCCGATTATAGTGTGCAATTAAAAAAAATCTTATTCTACCCTTTTTTTGATGAAAAAAATCGAGGTAATCTTATAGTACGATACGCATTAAAAAAATTAAAAATGAAAATTAAGGACAACCTGATACCCCCCCCCCCCCTCAAAAAAAAAAAAAAAAAAAAAAAAATCATCAAAGAATGCGAAGTGTATATTCAGTTTCATCAAGGCACATATGTATGTATATGAGAAGAAAAAAATATTGCCTTCAATTCGACATTTAATTATCTCGAAAAAGTTTATGAATAAAGAATAATCATTGTTATTTTCATTCGCATTCGTTTGTCGACTCGCAGTTTTCTAGTGAACATGAAATTAAAGACACCACAGAATGTACCATATTTGTCTCATATTTGGATGTTTCATTGACTATAGACATTAATGGTCAAGTAATAACTCTACTATATAACAATCAGGACGAATTCATCTTTCCATCATCATTTCCCTATTCCGCTATCACCTGCATATGTTCTTTATGTCTCCCAACTTATCATGTACTCAAAAATATGTTTTAAGTACGATCAATTTTTAAACCAAACAGGCAACTGACAAATATATTTATGTTACAAGGCTTTCAAAAATCTCATTTAAAGTCAGCATTTCGCACATTAAATAGTTGTAATAATGAGTTCGTGTGCAAATGCGGCTCATTGTTGGGTCGTATCTTGACTGATATTTCATACTAATTGTTAAGCCATTGTTTTTATAATTATAATGTTGACTACAGAACATTCCATTTATCTGATCAATACGGAGGAACTGCTAACAGGGAATGCTTACTCTCCTGCTTTGGAACCTGATCTTATCGCTGGTATTTGCGGGGTCCGTGTTTTTGCCCTGTTAACATTTTATATTGGTTAAAGGATGTTTGAGATTGATCAAAGTTCGTTATCTTCACATTTTTCATCAAAATGAATTTTGAATTTCGTTCGCATTTAAGTTATGGTTGAAACATTTGTATTTTGTTTAAATAATGAAACATTTTTATTTTGTATTGAGTTAAAAAAATTAAGGTGTGATCATGTAAATTTTGGCAATTTTTTCGAAAAAAAAAAAATGAAAATGAAATGAAATACGGCATTCTGAGATAATTGACCCCTTATTCATTCTGGCGATATATTCAAGCCTTTTTTTTTTAATCGGAACATTTTGTTGATTGGGATGAAATATGGTGATAACGAACAGTATTCAAGCTCAATATCCATTTAGACAATACAAATCGGGAACACGGACCTCCAAAAACAGCATAGGTGGGATCAGGTGCCATGGAGGAGTGAGCATCCCGTGCCGACCGGTCACAACCGCCGTGTGCTCCTTGTCATGATCGGGGAAAAACGAAAAAATCCGTAGACAATTCAGTGTTTAAACAATAACCTAGGAAAAATATCGTGGATATTAATTAAGAAAAACGTTACTGTTTGTATTGATTTATTTTATCGCGTATGCCAACTATTAACTAGAGTGTTCCAAGAAAGGCTTATGTCGCCTGCTTTATATAGCTTCGTTAGAGACGTAAATAAGTCTAAGAGTGGTCAGCTGTATATTTACTACTAACATTATAGTTTAGTCATTTGACTGTAAAAGAAAAAAAAATCCATGTATAGTAAGACTGCGATAGAATCTGACAATCAAATAGAAATTTGACTCCCAACCCTCAAAGCTAAAATGAATAATAGAATTGACGTTAGTAGAAATAATTATTTATTATTGTTAGCTCTCTCGAGCGCGAGCAACTACGTACAATATGTACGTATAAGTCTTTTTTACTGAACAAGCTTATCTTTTGAAAATAAGGTGAGTTAGCTTTGTAGCTATTATAAATACAGAAGTAAATATCTGAAATATTGGTTTACTGAGCTGAAGTGATTAATTATTAATAGGAGGACACAGTGGGGCACTGGATAAGGTGGGGATGTGTGTCTCAATAATTATTCAGAATGGTGAAATTCGAGTGGGATTCACGTCGCCAATGGTATCACTGTGCTTTATGTATTCTGCAGTACAATGTAATTTAAATTTTGAGGTGAAAAATACAATTATTTTGAGAGTTTGACATTGAAAACAACCGAGCTTTTCGGGATTACCAATATGGTTGATTAGTTCAAATTGTAATAGCTGTACGTTGGTGGATTATTTTACCATAAAATTTCTTTTTCTATTTCTGAAATAGGCTTTATATTGTAAATGTAACGATTTTTTTCAAGCATAGTTTTTGCAAATTTTGTTTTCCCAAACATTTCATCCGGGAATTATACAATTGTTTCCTACCTAAAGATCCCTTATTCTGAGTGAAAAAATATCGAAAAAGACAAAAATAAACTAGAAGTATTTGAATCAGTTGGATTATTTCAACATCATTGAGGATTTTGTTATTAAAAAGCGTTGCTTCTTGCGCTTGGTATGAATATTATTTTCAAGTCGCTTGCGTGGCGCAGTGGTCAGAACGTGTCCTCTAGAGTCTCGGAGTAAGGAGTTGATCTTTACGTCGCGGGTTCAAATCAACTGTGTGACGCGGAGACTGGTTCTTCGGTTGATTTGAGACCGTGTAAACCGATGTTTGCACGAAAAGATCCCTCACTGCTCAAAGGTTGTAAGTGTCGACTACATGCCTTCACTTGCAGGTGGTGGTGGTGTCTCTATATGATTGAAATTCTGGAAGGGACGAAAATCAAACAAACAAAAATAATTCAAACTCTGTTGTCAGTAATATTAACCGGGGCAGATTCTATGACAGAGGAGTGTCTTTCTATAATGTATTAGAACTACATCAAATACAAGTAATATACTGAATTATTTATAAACTGGTCGGTATCATTAAGATGCTCGGGGATGGAGTTGACAGGAGGTGAGGCCAGTATTCTGGAAAGGACGTGATTTTAACGTCACAGGCTTGATTTAGTCTACAGTCGCAACAACTGTGTGTATGACACAGTACACAAAGCAATATTGTGCTCGAGATTAAAAGCCTGCCTTAATATGTACATTTGCAACACCATTGGTAATAAAATATCTGAATTTAATCTACACTATGTATATATGTCGTATCACGTGATGGCCTATTTATTGTATCGATTATTAGATTCCAAAACATGAACTTTTTATCAGCTCCTGTTATTGTGTAACAATTCTAAGATTCAGAAAAACAAATAAACCCATTCTCACTAAAACATGACACCTTGATGCCAGTTATGCTATAAAGAAGCTATTTAGAATATATCAATAAGTTTTGTTTTGTTTGTTGTTTAATGTTCCTCTCGAGAATTTTTCACTCATATGGAGACGCCATCACTTGCCGGTGGAGTTCTGCAAATTTTGACCTAAACTCGGCACTGAGGGCCATTGAGCAGTGAGGGATCTTTTTCGTGCCAGCACCTACTGCGACAGAGGATCTCGGTTTATACGGTCTCATCCGAAGGACCGGTCTCCACGTCCCGCAGTGGGATTCGACCCGCGAAGTAAGGATCAACTCTTACACTGCGACTCTAGAGCAAACGCTTATCTATAAGTAAATAGTAACTATGGGTATAATTTGAATGCATTAAATGCTGAAGAACGCTCAATATTCACTAATTACATGATCAAACTCAATCAACAACTCAAGAAAAACAATAAAAGTAATTGACCATAAATAATTAAGCATTGGCAATATTATTCTAAAAATAACTTTAATGGTTACCATGGTAACACAGTGTAGCCATACAACATTTATTGCTAACTTTTGGTTAATGCTAGTATATTTAGGAAAACATGGAAATTCAAGACTGGCAAATACACATCGTTAGGACCTTCTTACACATAACACGAAAAAAGTGGGATTAATTGCTACTTTGCAGTACGTGTAACCATGGAAACGACGTACCAGTGGTTTAAAGTTAATTTTTTCCTGTTTTAGAAATTAATTACCTTTCAATCAAGAAACATACTATTTGACTCACCTTGACTAATCTTTTGTTTACTAATCTGATAGAACTAAAATTGAATACGGTGTTTCATATATTGACAAAGTTTGAAGAAGAAAATAACACAGTTGCTTTGGTTACCAAGAGGCGAAAATGTTCGATTTTGTTTACCTTTTAGAAATATTAAACTCTATGGGGCATCTTCTGGCATCCTGTTAGAATTTGTGTGGAATTCAAAGTTGAAAGTCAGATTAGTTGTTCATAAATATGAATCATAAAAATTTTGGGAATCCACATATAAGGGTACCTATCCAAGGAAACAAAATATTTTCTGTTTATCAATACATAATTTCCCCGCTGATTTCCATTGCAAAGATCTATTTAAAGAATTTAATAAGAATTTTTTGAAATGTGAAAATTATGACGATACTTATGCCTAATTGATCACCGGTTATATAGATATGTGCTTTTTAAAAAGATAGATCATATGAAAGTATACAGAGAGTAAATTTTAAATCCCTTTACGGTATTAAAACCATGGCCACCATTGCCAACTAATTAGAAATATAAAATTTCATCCCTGGTATATGTTACAAGGATCATTCACTATAATTTGGTTGCCTTTCAACCAATATTTGCTTTTATTTTTGAATGAATAAAATTATTACTTTTGAATGCTTTGTTTCCATAGTTACGTAGTAATAGTTGATTTCCCAAATATGTTTATCATGCATTTAAGACATCAAGCCTTCAACTTTTGGAAACAGTCATTGCCACTTGTTTGCACCGTGCAAACATTAACTGATGGGACTCTGAACACATTGAAAAAATGCCATTTTTCGAACTTTACGACATGTTCCAATGGTTATCACGACACAGAACAACTAATTTTTTTGAGTATCAAAGACTTTTATCATAGAGTGTTTGGAGAAATTCTGAGACTATGCGTACCACAGCTCCTATATAAATTTCAAGTCATTACAGAGAATGGCATTTAACTGTTAAGTAAAAAAAAATGACCAACCCTTTCAACTAGGAAACGCAGCATCCTCGTAAAATGGTACATATGCAGAGTCATGTATATGAAGAACATTGAATAAGGAAAGTAGATTGTCCTAACCCCCTTTCATGTCCTACCCCCTCCCTCTTTCAGCGAAATAAGTATTTCAGGTTTGGACAGTCTGTCTATTCTTTTAATTTTTTTTGCTTGTCAAAAAGTTGACGAGTTTAAATGGCAATATCTGTTTGAGTTGTTGTGGACAACAACCCGCCCTTCCCACCGCCCTTTCGGGAAAAAATCTGGATCCGCTCTTGAGATATATCTATCTTAAATAAGTCCAAATCTAGTCTAAAAAAATAATACATGTAGAGACGTACATATTTTACCACGATATTTTATATTTATATGTATGTACTACATTGCATTTTTCTGTTCCGTGTGCAGTACCACGGAACTGCCTATGTTCTCAAAAGGGTATAAACATGAATTAAACAACTCGTATTAATAATGTTTGACTAGATATGAATAAATTAAACAATATATGTCGTTTTTAGTATGATATATATATATATATATATATATATATATATATATATATATATATATATATATATATATATATATATATATATATATATATGGCATATTTTCCGTTCCATTCCGCTCTCCGTTCCGTGTTTTAGTAACACCCCCTTCCGTCATGTAACTATTTATAAATTTCTATGTTTTATTATTTTAAGATCACATTAACAAGAGAAACAATTTGAATATGTAATTAAAATATTCATCATTAAAACTTTCTACCGAGATTACCTCTTTAAATTGATATTTCACTATTTATTTTTCATTATTTCATAAAACAACAGGCCCAAGGGACCTAAGGATCACCTGAGTATAATACAAAACTGGAAGGATCCATAGAAGAATAACATAAACCAAAATAAACTGAAAGATGAAGCTATTTTGTTCCAAGGCAAGGGAAATAGAATGATAAGGGATCAACAAAATAATAAATCTAATAAAGAGTAGCAAATCTTAAAATTTATTTATCCCTCCCCCCATTTGTTACCATCATCATGTAAGCTTAACACAACAATAGTGTTTGAGCAGTATTAGTAAATCTAGCTTTCCCCTTTTTTGATATTTCTAAATTCAATGTACAAAGATGAGTATTTTTTCGTCGAATCTTTTTTTATAATTTACAAGTCTACCTGACCATTAAAGGTGCTTAGACACAGATTTGAAGTTAATATTTTCTCAAATTTTCTGTATAATATCATGACTTATATATTGCAATAGCATTTCACACGAAAAAATAATTAAAACGTATTTTATCTGGGAATTATTGGAACTACAAATTCCTGGACGCGTTTGATTAACACATCCTTGCACTTTCACAAATTTTATCTTTATCCTTAATATTTAAGAAAAGAAGAGATTTTGTTGTGTATTAATGAAAAACATTACATCTATAATCCAGAAAATTCAGAGTAGAAATGCGCGAATGCAAACCCCCTCACTAATATCGTCAGCCCGTGCTCAGTGTTGTGTTCAGAGTTTAACAAATTGAATACACCCGTGAAACGTAAACTGTTTTTGTAAACAGGGAACGAGCTCTGTTGTTGATAATGTTTACGATTCACCGGGTGTGTTCAATTGTTAAAGTCTGCACACACCACTGAGCACGGACTGACAATACTGTGAGTGGGTTTTGCTTTCGAACATTTCTACTCTGAATTTTCTAGATCTTAGTTTTAATATTTTTCATTAATACACAACAAAATTGCCACTTTTCTTAAGTATTAAGAATAAAATTAAAATTTATGAAAGTGCAAGGATGTGTCAATCAAACGCATCCAGAAATTTGAAGTTTCAATAACTTCGAGATGAAATAAGATTTTTATTATATTTTAGTATGAAATGCTATAGCAACATACAAGTCATGAAATTATACAGAAAATTGGAGAACATATTAACTTCAAATCTGTGTCCAAGCACCTTTAAAACCATGAAAGTACTCTCTGTATTACCTTTTATAAAAAATCTTGTAAAATTCCCTTACCAATTGACATTTCAGTTACATTATTTACAGTGATTAATTATCACAGGTGAATAACAAAGGGGAATATCTTCTCTCGGTAGAAAATTAATAGATTCATTCCCACCACTAGAACACTCGACAAAGAGCTCCAGAATCAAAAAAAAATCTGGTAAAAATACTCAAGCTTATTGCAATTTAATACTCTATTTGCCTCGTAGATGCCCCGCAGCATTGAAGAATATTTTCATAGAAATAGTGCATTTTTAACTAAAGATTCAACACAGCCTATCCTAACACCAGTAACCCTGACCCTGGAGCCATGAAATTGGTAATTTTTGAAGAGCCACACCTACTCATCATAGCCATGCATTAAGCATTTTTCTAAATACCAAGGGGCAGAGAAGAAGATTTTCAAAGTAATGCACTTTCACTATATAATCAATAGTGTCCTTCCCTAGCGCCAAAACTCCTAACCCAATGGATTCAAATATACTTTTTGAAGAGGTATTCTTGCTCATCATTCCAATGCAATAAGCTTGTCTGGTAGATATTCAAGGATAAAGAAGAAGATATTTGAAGAATTTATGCTCTATATTCACTATCTGATTTATAGAGCCTTGCCCGAACACCAGAACCCTGACTTTAGGGTACGAAATTTTCAACTTTGGATAAGGCACTCTTGTTCATTATAACCATGCATGTAGTCTGTTTGCTTAATACCCAGGAATATAGAAGAAAATTTTCAAAGAAATAATGCATTTCATTAAATAATCAATAGAGCACCTTCCCCCAACACCAGAACACCCAGGGGCCACAAATTTCACAACTTTGGAAGAGGCACCTTTTCTCACCATGATGCAGTTAATTTATATGCTAAATACTGTAGATTCCTAAAAATACGCAAGGAATTAATTATTGCGTAATTTCGCAAGAAGCACCAATCGCGAAACAAAATTATTCGCTTTTATTTTTTGGTGCTGAAATCCATATAAAACCTCTTAATCAACCGTCCACTCGCAAATTATCGTTCATGTCATACATATTCATGTAGATCAAGCAAGTCGTGTGATGGTGAAGGAAGGAATAGGGGTGTCAGAATGAGAAAATGGTGTAAGATCTAGGATTTTGATTTTACAAAGGAGACATGGCATTTTTGAAATCTAAATTAATGCACATATACTTGTATTTTACTTTATACACATGCCGGTTTTGATTTTCCCCATAGTTATCCCCCCGGAAGCTGTACTCTAGAGTAGGATTTCCCCCCAAGGGGGGTATCCCCCAGAGCTAGATATTCCTTTCTTTCTTTCTCACAGTAGGATTCCCCCTCTTTTATCTATGCTTAAATCATATGGATAATGTTTTGGCTAAAAGTTTCTATGAAAAAGTAAACTGATTTTTAAAAGGGAGTATGAGTGTTTTAGACTCAAAATTGTCGAAATAAGTATGAAATCTTAAAATATATAGTTCAAATTATCGAGTCTCAAACCAAAATGTAATCTTTTCAATTTCATGGGAAATTGTAAAAATAGTCACTTCAAAAATTGTAAGACTAGATGTCTCAACACCCTCTCTTGGTGCAGCGGTACCTGTTTGCCCACGAATTTTAAAATGTATATCGGGCCACCTTTAGTGATGTGAAAATTTGTTTACCCTCTAAAGGCCCAGTATTTCATCTATGGATCGATCCACTATACAGAGAGTGGGTGAGAAAATTCTAAAATTTATGTTACTGATAGGTTCCACTTGCCATTTTGCGATTATCTGAATCGAATAGTTTTTCAAAAGGGAAAAAGAAAATTTAAAAGCCAAAACCAAAAACAAAACAAAACAAAGAACACTGCTTTTGCAAGTCGAAGCATATGTTCCCTCGAACCCAGCGGCGTAAAATAGGTTTTGAAAGCAGAGAGCTCTTAAAGTTTTGCAATTTTCAATATTTTAGAATTAAATGACCCAGTTTTAGTTCCATGACAGCGGCAGCTATTTTGGTTATTTAAACTCCAGAATCTTACAATTGAAGAGACACTTACACATCAGTATTATACATGAAGTTTGAAATACAATTGCAGTAAAACATTTAAAATAAACGTTTTTTTTCCATGGATACTGTTAAATATTTGAACGACCGATTACATGCACATTGTACCCATATTTTCTCCAGAAACCAGTTTGACTTTATCAAAAGTATAAGATTTTTAATGCTTCAAAAGAATTGCTTTGACGGTTACTGAAAAAAAAAAATGAAATTTAAAATTGTCAATTTTCATACATGTATGTTTCTATGATACTGGTCGCCATTTTGAAGAAGGGCCACTTGTAACAACATGTTGCCCTCCCCCCCCCCCCAAATAAAAAAGTACAGCCAAGATATCAAGATATTTTCTTAGGAGGAAAATTGGCTCTGAAGAAAATCACACTCTATAACTTTTACACAGAGTAGGATTTCCCCTCGGAAAATTGAATCGAATGTGGTATTTCCGTAGGGCGAATCCTACTCTTGAGTAATTTTCCGTGGAAAAATCCTACTCTAGGAAATGTTGATTTTTTACCTCATGACTTTGACCATGAAGTGTGGCAGACTCTTCAAAAGATTTGACCTTTGTTTCAAGTTTTGCACCTATATAGACAAGACTTCCATGTTTTTTGGATTTGTCTTGCATGATGGACAGAGAAGTCAGGGCAGATGAGACAGTATTTGCACATTTTTTTCTTTTGAATATGCACAAACAAGCAAATTCAGAGAGTTTTGGTCCTCCGCTTATTAAGTCTTATTAAGGTTGGAATGCAATGATTTAAAGCAAATTCTAACTGTCTGCCCTGGTCTGTCTGTCCATCATGTAAGATACGCTTAAAAATATGAAAGTCCTGTCTCTTCAGGTACAGAAGCTGTAACGAAATGTCTTTTTTTTGATAATGCGTCAAACTTCAAGATGAAGATCATGAGGTCAAAAGTACCGGTAAAATGTAATAAGAAACAGCCGTTTTTTGCATTTTAAATAAGTTTTAAATAACAAAAAGGAGAAAAAGAGGTAGGTCTTTAAACAGTAATACGAGTAATAGATTTAGTATAGCAAGTTTTAAATGTGGGGGCAATTATTTGAACCTTGAGAAATCGAGAACTTATAGACTTAAATAGCTGAAATGGAATATGAGAACAAAGCTCAGCATAAGTCCCATGCATGTACATGTACGTTTGTGTATAATGACCCTCTGCTTAAACAAGAGGCCCAATGGCCTTGCCGGTCACCTGAGTATAATGCAACATTGTAAAGGATCCACTTAGGAATGATATAAAATACACTAATAGATGAAGATTTGTTATCCCAAAGCAAGCAAAAAAGGATGATCATGGATCATTAGTCTATTACTTTCATGACTCAGTAATCAATCAAAAAGTAACGCTTTTTACTTGCCATTACTAATTTGTTTCTATTCTTATGGAGACTAGAAAATACACTAGTGCTTGAGAACATGGAGTAAACCCTTCAAAATTCCTCACACAGAATCCTCTCTTTGTCTTAGAAAAATATATAATGTAATGTCTCTTTTTTATTTATCTATTACTAACAAGTCTATCTGATCCTGATCAATGTTTTTGTGCATTATACATTGAAAGTTCTTGTTTCATTCTTTTATTCAAGTTGTCCTTTCAATTACATAATATACAGTAATTAATTATCATAGCTGAAAAACAAAGGGGAATGACTTTTCTCACTAGAGTACAAATTTCCCTACAATATAAATAGAGCCCTGCCAAGCACTGGAACACTTGACCCAGTGGTCCATCATTGCTTACCATAACTATGAATTTAGTTTGTTTGGTAAATACACAAGGACAGAGATTTTAAGAAAAAAATATGCATTTTCAATTTATACTAGCCATAGCCCCAATCTAACACCAGAACCCCTGACCCCTGTGAATTTCACAATTTTGACAGAGACACTTTGCTTATCATTATCATGACCTTATTTTATCTGCAAAATACCCAGAAGCAGAAAAGAAAATTTCCAAAGAATAAGTGCCTTTTCATTATATAATCAATTAAGTCCCACCCTAACACCAGAACCCCTGACCCTAAGGCTACAAATTCCATAATTTTTAAAAAAGTTGTCCTTGCTCATCATAACTATGTACTTACTTTGTTTGCTTATTACCCAGAAGCAGAGAAAATGATCAAAGAATTAATGCAATTCACGGTATGATCAATAGAACCCTAACTCCATAACCCCTGACCCAGGGGCAATGAATTTTATGATTAGGGTAGATGACTCAATGCTTATTACAATCATGCCAACAGTTTATATGTTTTATGTCCAGGAGTAAAAAGTGACCATTTTTAAAGATTGAATTAATTTTGATGGTGTTTAGACCCACCCTCAGGCCGAAGGTGGACAGAGACCATGAAATTCATAACTTATGTTTCGCTTCACCCATATATGCTACATGCTACATGCCAAAATTGGATGAAATTGGTTTAGTGGTTCCAGAGAAGAAGCTGAAAATGTTAACGCAAGACGCAAGACAAAACAGAAACCAATAGGTCATCTGAGTGACTCATATGACCTAAAAAGACGTATATGTAACTCGCGCAGGCGCTTCCAAATTATTATGACATGCTAATAATAATAATTAGAATTAAAAGTTCTCGATTTTCAATTGTGTAAAAAAAAAATGCTAAGCTGGATCTAGATAGCGAATAACAAATGAATTTTGATAAAACGTGTAGTTAAAAATGTCAGTAATCAAAGCTCAAAAATGGAATAAACAAAACAAAAATAAAGACCATGGCAAACTTTACGATGTTATCAGATGATGCTTCTGTACGTACTTTTCAATGGTTGTCATAAATGAGAAGGCTAAATAGTTCTCACACGAAGAAAACGACATTGACAAGTTGACTACATTATTATTTTTTTCCCTGTGTCAGGAATAATTGCTTTAGTAGAGATGTTAAGAATACGATTCAAATCTTGTAAGGTCAATATCTTTAAACAATCTATTGAAATATATTCAGCCTCTTATTTGTAATCCCCTCGCAACAAAATGGAGGGAAATTAGTAACGCGCTCTTGGGGGAGTGCGTAACGGAGTAATAACGCTGTGCTCTTTTCCGGGGGATGCTCCGCTTTGCGGTGCTCTTGTTAACAATTATATTACGATATATTTTTATTGCTTTAAGGGCGCAGTGTCAAGCTTATGGGAGAATATCCATGGATCAAATTGGGGCGGGGGGTGCGTGCGTAACAGAAGTAACGCAAGTAATGATGCTGTGCTCTTTCCAGATGGTATGCTCTGCTTTGTGGTGCCATTGTTAACAATTATATTACGGTATATTTAGTATTGCTTTAAGGACGCAGCGTCAAGCTTATGGAAGGATGTCCATGCATCAAATGGGATGAGAACATGTTTTTTCCATTGGTTTAGGTCAAAGGATTTATTTTTTTAAATACAAGATGATCTCCCGTGCAAGCGCAGGGAATTTTCGCCTAACCTTCGGTGACTGAACAATTCCATTAATATATCTAATAGTTTCTACTGAAGTAATATTATACTCTTCTAGCAGAAAGATATGCTTTGTTCAAAAATTCCGCAGTTAATAGAACTGTAGATGCAAAAGTAGATATATATCACACAGCCCCCCCCCCCCCCCGTCCCATATTTCTTTTTTTGCTTTTTTATGTTTTGTAAGAATTTGAAAAATACCAATTTCATTAATTTATTTCAACTTATTTCTTCAATATCACTTAAACCAAGTTTTGATTGAATAGTTCATTAATGACATTTTACCAAATAATAAAACGATCGCTTGTTGTCAGATTCATTAAGATTGTCGGTAACTTAGATGGGTACAGTCCACTAATTGTTTTCCCATAGGCGAAAATGTTAACGTTTCTTCACCTAGCAATGTCCCTAATTTTCGATAGCAGTGAGTGACCCTTCAAACCAAAGTAAATCAAGTTGTTTTTCTTTGGTTAAAATTTCAAGATTGCATGTCAGATTCGTTTTCGGGCAAGATGCGTCTGTCTGCGTTAACCTCTGAAAATGAAAGTAAAAGTAGGGGAATTCAAGACTTCTCACTGGTGTTAATTTTGCTTGACGCCTACATTTTTTTTCTATAAGTTGCCAAATCGGCGACCATTTCAAACTGACTTGGCGATTTTCAAATTCCAGAAATGTAAATATTTTTCAATATTTTTTTTTCTAAAGAGGATTGATTGATTGCATGTTGTTTAACGTCCCATTTGAGAATTTTTCAGTCATATAGAGACGTCACCATATACCAGTGAAAGACTTCAAATTTAGACCTTTACTCAGGGCCATTGAGCAGTGAGGGATTTTTATCGTGCCAACGTCTGCCGTAACACGGGCCTCTTTTTTAAGGTCTCGTCCGAAGGACCCGCATCTTTCACTTCAAAGTGCTGAGCACTTAGCGAAGGAACAGTTGCTACCTATTTTTTATCGACTTAGGTCAGTCGCGGCCGAGATTCGAACTCATGGCCTTCCGACTGAGCGCTCTACCGACTGAGCTACCGTGACGGTTTCTAAAGAGAAAAAAAAAAGAAGTCTAAAAGTTGAAAAAAGAAGTCTAAAAGTTATATAAGGGTATATTGACTAATATCAGTTTTTGAATTGGCGCATTAGAAGAAAAATTGCCTGGCGACTAAAAATTTGCATTGGCGACTTGTTTTGATTAGAAGCCAGATGGTGCGCCTAAATATTAGAGGTCACTTTGAGGCCTGGTTATAATACACAAAATAATTCTGCTGATCTTTTTGATAAAATACATCTGCCAAGCTTTTTTGGAAGGGAACATACTCCTTATCAACAAGTATGAGGCTCAGTTTAGCACATTATCACAATCTTTTTTTAATTCAAGTCTGCAAATTAAGGAACATGTTATTTTTCTGCACTACTTTCCCTTACGATTCTAAAAATAAATAGAGGTACATGTATGTACCCAGCTCAACCTACCGTTAACACCACCGTACTCTCCCTTTGCTATTTCAATTTTAGAGCCATGCTTACAATGTTAGCTCCACCTTTCATACATACCTAATGTTTAATCAAGGACAGATACATGTAAGTGTAATTATTAGAATTATTTTATTGTATCACAGTCTAAAAACATTTTAACATTTAAAATTTGTGCCAAATTAATTGACAAAATTCTTTAGTAAATATACAAATGTGAAATCAGATTAAGATATAAATGCAACAGAAGTGACGGAAAAAGACCCAAAACCCAGCGTAAAGTGCAAAAATACTTTATAATTATCCTATTCAAGTGAAATATAGTATAGTTTGCGGACATCCTCTTATACGTAATGTAAGCATGTATTCTAGTGCAGACGTTTCGGAGTTTATTTACAAAATTTCATAAGGAGATGGGTGAACAAGGCGTGCAGAATGCCTTTAGCCATGTTAGCTTCAGATGTATAAAAATCATATTCATTTTGTGAATTTAGTATTCAAGACTAAAGTTATCTTTATTGAAATTTATGAAATTATGATAAACAAAGCTTTTCTGAGGAAAATTTTCTCGGCAAAATTATTCTGTTATTGAAAAAAAATAATGTGGTATTTGTGAGGTTCGAACTCTAGCAATAAAAATCCTGATTATCATTTTCCTTTGAGACTAACGCGCTAACTAATACGCTACACAGCTCCTAGTGAATAGTGGCATTTAAATAATGTTTGTGATATGACCCTTGACTATATGGAATTCAAGTATTTCTCGGAAATGCGAAGGTTGTGTCACAAAAGTGTATTATTAAGGTATAGTCGGTCTTTGCTCCATGCTTTTGTTAATCAAAAATGTATTATTTTTACGCAAACTTTGGGGATAAACTTTCAAAAAAATGGAGCGAAGACCCACTCATATCGAAAAATTGTGTTATAGTATGAGAAAACGATCCTTTTTGCCCTCTTTAGTGTGTGTATGCTATTTCTCTGTCATTAATATGATATTCAAACCATCCAGATCTGAAGGATTGAACTTGATCTCGTTTTACAACTTTCCATTTATTGTCGATTAATAATAATTTTAATTTTCACTATAGAAAATGGGCGAAAGGCGCCCAAAATGCCTAAAATAGCTTCAAATATGTAAAAATCAAATTTATTTTATGAATGAAGTCTTACATTGTAAGAGCAAACTCCCAATTATTGAAAGATATGAAAACTTGACAAACAAAACTTTTCTATGGAAAAATAAATTCATGTGATGTCTTGAAAATTATTCTTTGGTTTGAAAAAATAAGTAAATCAAATATTAGTTTTTTTCTCATATATTGAGACGCTAACCACTACACCACACAGCTCATAACAAGAAATGGCATTTAAATCTTATGTGTGATATCACCCCTGAATAACTGGAATATATCCTTGAAAAAAAAATTGTCCCATAAAAGAGCATTTTTTAAAGGCCGGTAGAGTGGGTCCTTGCTCCATGCTTACGTGAAGTAAAAATTGTATCTTTTCAAACATATTTTGAAGATATGTTTTTTAAAAAAAATGGAGCGAAGAACCAATTATTAAGAAAAATATCTATAGTATAAGAAAGTATCATTTTGCCCTCTTTAGTGTGTGCATGCTACTTCATGGACATTTTTAACACTATTTCAAACTCTGAAATTTGATTTCATTGCAATCAAAATGATAGCAAAGTCACCATTATTTTATATCCGAGTGACCTTGACGATTGAGATAACCTGAAGAAAACAACCAATAAAGTCTGAAATGTCTCTTGAGTTATTAACAGAGACAACGGAACTAAATACATTTCATTTCCCATTCCGAGAAAAAGCATTTAAAATATTATGTCTGGAGAATTAATAGCAGACAACTCTACATTATATACGATGGATTCTTATTAAATCCTAGCGTTAAATTTTTGTAATAATGATACTCCCGTTGAACGATCCGCGAATTAATGACTTTCTTCAGCGTCATAATGAATTCACAAGTTATTTTCTATCCATGCTATGTCAATATAGGCCCTTTCTTTAACAGATTTAATAAAAATTCTGATTAATCACACGTTATTAATTTTTATATCTACCCTTTTATTACTGGAGTATACAAATGAGACAGCTTGTTTTTTAATATTGAAACAGACTGATTTTTTCCCCTGCATTATAAAAATGATGTATAATTGGACATTCCAAACAGTTTCAATAGTTACTATACTTCCATCTTACAAGACAAGTAGCATGCATTCTTGTAGACGGCTTTTGATCTTTAAGTTCTAACGTACGTTGGTTTTTAGCTTTGATTTGATTTGAAATGTTTTACATAACAAATGAAATGTCACTATTGTTGCAAAAGTGATCAAACAAATATCATTTTTTTATTTGAACATATTTCATACAGTGTAATCAAGATTAAAAAAAATAGGCATTCTTCATATATAAGCCTTCTTCACGGAGAAGGCTTAGCTTTCTTCTTTGCTATCACAAACCTTCTCTGTCATTAAGTTACATGTAGGATTATGGAATTCTCCTATGTAATTAACCAGCATACAGGAAGGCTTTTTTATTGATTATTTGCAGCTTTGTCTTTTGTCCTTTGTTATATTTACAAATAACTAAATGCCTCCTAATCATTCCATCGTGTGTCATTTGAATATATCATCGTCTCATCGTTAGTCGTCCTTAACTTTCAGAAACACGTTGCATCGATTTACCGAAAGGTATATTCTTAAAAAGGCGTAAACATAATCTAGTACATAAGTTATTACACCCCTCGGCAAATTTAGCTGCATTTTTCCATATTCATTCATACATATTTATTAGGAGATAAATAAAACTTCGCTATAAGTGTATTTAGGTATATGTTGATAGATACAGAACAGAAGACATTTCTTAACCTTAAAACCCCCGGAATCTCTACATTTCCCTATGTGAAGTGTGGAATCATAGGCCATTAATAGTACATTAGAGTCCTCTCTCTTAGATAAAGTTTGACGTCGCACACGATGGTGGTGTTAATTCCAGTAAGATCAGGTGTTAATTCTTTATTCGAAGTGTTAATTATCTTGTATCAGTTATCCGAATGAACAGGCTCCAAAGCTTCCAACATTACACGCAGAATATTATCCTGAAAAAACAAGATGTGTTTGTGAAACACTGATGCCCCCGTATGGCAACTTATAGCAAAGGTTAATCAAATGCAAATAAAATATGTTGGTACCCAAAGTTAAGGTCTTGTCTCGAGGAATGTAACTGTGAAATATAAAACCCTTGTAGCAAACATTGAATAGATATGGAAAAGGTTAAGTTTTTCAAAAGTAAGTCAAACATCAAGGACAAGGTCAAAATTAATGGTGCCCAATGAAAGACCTTCTCACAAGGAATACACACGTGAAATATGAAAGCCGTAGCACCGATCGTTCAAAAGTTATGACCAAGGTAAAAGGGCATTAAAACAATACTTACCGAAATAACGACCAATATTATATTTCCTATGCAATCAAAAATATATGCCATGAAAACTTGAGATTACTAAAATAACGATGGAATGTTGTTAAGCCCCCGTACCGAAGATTCGGGGGTATATAGTTTTTGCCCTGTCCGTCCGTCTAGCTGTTTGTCTGTCTGTTTATCTGTTTGTCCGCAAAAAGTTTAACATTGCCCATAACTTTTGATTGATTGGAGTTATGGCGTTCATATTTCACATGTGTATTTCTTGTGAGAAGACCTTTCTTTGGGTACCATCATATTTGACCTTTTGACCTTGACCTTGGAGTTTGACCCAGTTTTCCAAAATTTTACTGAATTTTAACCTTGGCCATAACTTTTGAACAATTGGTGCAAGGGCTTTCACAGTTCACATGTGTAATTCTTCTGACAAGACCTTCCTTTGGATACCAAAAACTTTGAATCTTTGACCTTAGAGTTTGACCTACTTTTGAAAAACTTTAACCTTGTCCATAACTTTTGAATGGTTGGTGTGAGGGCTTTCATACTTCACATGTGTAATCCTTGTGACAAGACCTTCCTTTGGATGCCAACAACTTTGACCCTTTGACCTTGACCTAGGAGTTTGACCTACATTTGAAAAACTTTAACCTTGGCCATAACTTTTGAACAGTTGGTGCTACGGCTTTCATACTTCACATATATAATCCTTGTGACAAGAACTTACTTTGGATACCAACAACTTTGACCTTTTGACCTTGGAGTTTGACCTACTTTTGATAAACTTTAAACTTAGCCATATCTTTTGAAAGGTTGGTGCTTCATATTTCACGTGTGTATTTCTTGTGAGAAGGCCTTTCCTTGGGCACCATTTATTTTGATCATTTGACCTTGATATTTGACTTACCTTTGAAAATTTTAACCTTTTCCATATCTTTTAAATGGTTGCTGCCTGGGCTTTCATATTTCACAGGTATATTCCTCTGGAGAAGAACTTACTTTGGGTACCAACATATTTGATTTGCATTTGAGAAAGTTTAACCTTGGCTATAAGTTGCCATACGGGGGAATCAGTGTTTCACAAACACATCTTGTTTTAATAGGGAAATAAAATGTGTTTGTGAAAAACTGATGCCCCCGTATGACACTTATAGCCAAGGTTAAACTTTCTCAAATGCAAATCAAATATGTTGGTATCAAAAGTTAGGTCTTGCCTCGAGGAATATACCTTTGAAATATGAAAGCCACAGCAGCAACCATTGAATAGATATGAAGAAGGTTAAAGTTTTTCAAAAGTAAGTCAAACATCAAGGTCAAGGTCAAACGGTCAAAATTAATGGTGCCCAAGGAAAGGCCTTCTCACAAGAAATACACATGTGAAATATAAAAGATGTAGCACCAACCTTTCAAAAGTTATTGCCAAAGTTAAAGTTTTTCAAAAGTATATCAAACTCCAAGGTTAAGGTCAAAGGGTCAAAGTTGTTGGTATCCAAAGGAAGGTCTTGTCACAACAATTACATATGTGAAGTATGAAAGCCCTAGCATCAACTGTTCAAAAGTTATGGCCAAGGTTAAAGTTGGGTAAAATTTTGCAAAACTTGGTCAAACTCCAAGGTGAAGGTCAAAAGGTCAAATATGATGTTACCCAAAGAAAGGTCTTGTCACAAGAAATACACATTTGAAATATGAAAGCCATAGCTCCAACCAATCAAAAGTTATGAGAAATGTAAAAGTTTTTGCGGACAAACAAACGGACAGACGTAATCTTCGATTACCGGACATAAAAAGCAAAATATGAACATTACTATCCTTCCTATGCAGTCAAAAATATATGTCATGATGAACTTGAGATTATTTGATATAAAAAGTCAAGAAGTTGCTTCCTTGCTGAAATCTGATTGTAAAAAAAAAATTAGCTTGATATAAATTGATTTAAATGTATACAGCAAAATTAACAAAAGTGAAAACAAGTTGATTCATGCAATATCTAATTCAGTGATGCAGTAATTCTGCAATTATCTATTAGGTATCAGTTTTTTAGTGTCTACAATTTAATTAACATATTTATGCTTAAGATTTTCATTCACAAGCGAATGATGTGTTATGAAATATTAAAGATGTTTGTCATCCCTTACCACGACAGAGGTTTTATGGGCAGTGATCCGCTTTGATGGGCGTTTTTTTTTCAGCATAAGCTAAATATAGACAACTTTAGCAGTAGAACATGGATATCATTTTACATATGGTTTCCGCCTATTCCCGATATGGCATTGATTATCCCAAAGATTACTTCGAAGATTTCTTTAACTGCCAGGCCCGTAGGAAGCAATTTCACTTTGAGGGGGCACAAACATATATTTTCAGTATCAACTACCAAAATTCCTTGACAAGCAAAAAAAAAAAAAAAAAAAAAAAAAAAAAAAAAAAAAAAAAAAGGGTCATCAGACGTTATTTTGAGGGGGCACAAGCATATAGTAGCTATATTTTCTATAGTATTCTATATATCGGCAAAATTATTGGGGGGGGGGGGAACGGCCCCCCGTGCCCCCCCCCCCCCGGTTCCTACGGCCATGACTGCGTCAAAGAAAGATTATTACGGTTAACTAGAAACAGATAACCAGGGCTAGAGTTACGAATTTTATTTTTACTTGGAACACCTCTCCCTCTAACACACACCTGTTACAGTAACTGCACCATTATTCTTGAATACATGAAATATGTAGAGATAACAACAGTATTTGAGCTCAAAAGTCCATTAAACATTACAAAATAGGTGCAGAGCAAACACGGAACTCTAAGACACCAGATCAGGTGCCATGGGGAATGAGCATTCCCCGCCGACCGGCCACACCCGCCCCCGCTATGATCGGGAACATGCCTCCTATTGTGTATCCTATCGTATTGCGCGTTTATCCTATCTGGTTGTCCGTTTATCGTATTGTATGTTGCTTTTAGCAGGTTTTCCGTTTTTATTGCATGCATTTGGAAGACATCTACATGTAATTATATCGCCCTTTTCATGAAAAAGATCGAGGTATTCTTATATAAATTACGGATTAAGAAAAAAGAAAAAAGAATAATGGAAATCGATATTGAAAAGAAGTGTTAAAAGATAAGTACGATAAATATGAAGATTTTGTTATATCCACATAAGTATCATCAGTATTTGTCTAAATGAATGAAGAAATATTTATGAGAAACTATAAAGTTAATTTTGATAAACGATGGTTTAAAAAATAAAATTTATCATGGTTTAAATAGTTTGATAATTATTTTGATGTTTTAAATATTTGCTAAATATTATGCAAAAGAGTGTCTTCATCCTGCGAATTATAAAATGTTACAATTAATTCACGTCAAATTTGAATGAGGAAAATCGCTGTTATTTACATTTAAATATTCTAATTGAATCCTATTAAGAACCCCCCCCCCCCCTTCAAAAAACATCTCGAAAGGCAAGTAAAAAAAACTCTATGAAGTAAAGTTTATGTTGAGAGGAGGGGGGGGGGGGTGTTTTATGAAAACAATGAGTAAAGTACGTTTTAACGTTTAAACTCTATTAAACCTAATAATATAACAAAAAATTAAGATCTGTCGGTTTCACATTTTTTTTACGCAACATAAATATAAAATGATTTTTCTGAATTACGTGATTTGTTCCCATTGAAAAATAAAACAGTAGCTATATGTACATGTAATTTGACCCGCTTAGGACAGCACTACAGCAGTTAAACATAGTCACAGGAAGTCCAGCAAGTGTCAAAGAGAAAATTGATTATGAAAACCAATGTCTTTTATTTGGAAAAAAAAAACAAAAACATGTATACATATTACACGATTTCATTTATGAAAATTTATAGGGTGAAAGTTTTAATACATGTACATATAAAGATTTTAATTTATCAGAAATAAATTTTAATAATAATTTTAATAGCAAACATAATTTAGTTAGTACACAGTTGAGTGACATGCCCATTATGTTTCACAGTTTATTTCACTTGTAAGTTATACAATATTGCTCTCTTTTCAGATTACAAACAACTCTTTGTTATTTGAGAACAGTCTGAGAAAGCCCTGGAAATACAGGTCTGAGATAGACTGTATCCAGACACTAGAAACAGAGATGAAGACACAGGAAGGTTAGGATCACATTTAATTGTCTTTCCCGTTTAGGAAAGACCTTTGAGAAGAATGACAAATTATTAGCTAATGCATTTAATTATATTTGCCCTATTTGATATAAGCTTTATTTATGTCGTGTAATGCAACTCAACTACAGGGCACTCGAAAAAAATTGCCCGCCTTCGCCAAACCCTGTAGTGGAATGAGAAAACTCCTTAACATATTCACTTGTTAGACATACTAGTTTTCATGAGGTATCGTTATCGTAATGTTGTTTTATGGGAAAAAAATCCAAATTCACACATAATGCGTCCTTAACTGGACAAACCTTAAGGTAGTCCGATCCTCAGGTTCTGAAAATTATCATTCTTGAAGTATAAGAAAGATGGAAGCAATATTAATACAAATGAAAAATATTAATAGAAATATCCTTTGAGCTACCGTAGTGTATTTATTTAAATTATATATATATATATATATATATATATATATATATATATATATATATATATATATATATATATATATATATATATATATATATATATATATATATATATATATAAAATTGAAATAAAGCCTCAGTAATCCTATAAAAAAGAAAATATGAAATGAAAATACAAAATTCCACAGTAAAGCTTTAGAGTTTACATCGTGATTGTTGTATTATTGACCATGGCATTGCATAGCAATTCGGACATCTCATCCAACGAATGTGAAAATTTGAGATTTTACGAGAAAGGCAATATACCGTTTATCATGATAAATGTATAAGCAGTTAATTCTAGTTTTACACTGTGGAAAAGTTTCATTTAAAATCCCCTATGCTGAGGTGTTCCGGTCAAACTTTGACCTATACTCGGCAGTTAGGGCCATTGAGCAGTGAGGGATCTTTTTCGTGCCACCACCTACTGCGACACAGGACCACTCTCTACCATCAGCTCATACATTCACCTCTGTCGTTGGCTCGCGTATATCACAGTGATAAGCATAATTTTAATTCATTAAAATTAAATGTCTGTACTTATGTTTGTCTTTTAAGGTAGACATTTACTAAGTATATCTAAAACTTTTAGTTTAACCTGAAATAATCCTGGGAATATCATGTTGTTTACCTTATGTCAAAAATCTTGACGTGAGCCCATTGCAGAGGTGTCTGAGAGAGGAACGAACGACAACTCTGCAAGGGAGATTGACACAGGACCTCGGTTTATTCGGTCTCATCCGAAGGACCAGTCTCCACGTCCTACAGTGAGATTCAAACCCTCGACGTAAGGATCAACTCCTTACTCCGCTATTCTAGAGCGAGCGCTCTAACCACTGCGCCAAGCGGGCTAAAAAAACTTAGGGGAATAAAATCATGCTTCTGCAAGTTAAGACCTGCTGAAGTTGGACAATTATAATATTTCTATGTAGCAATTGAGTAACATATAACATTTAACTTTGCATTAACATTGAAATAGGGTGACCTTCTTAACTTCAATCACCTGTATCATGATTGGATGAAATTCAAAATAACTTTTAATAGCATGATGTATTTACCTCCAGAGTATTTAGTGGTATGACAAAATGTATTATTACCCTTCAGAATAAAACAGTGAATCTGATTGGTCTACATCATGCCACGCGCAGGGAGACAATTCGTGATGTCTCCCTCACGTGCAGGGTGACAACTTTGTCGTCTCCCTTCAGATGACAATAAAATAGCGCAAGCGAACGTGTAGGGTAACAACCGTAATTTCTGATATAGTTGATAATCATATATGCGGGATCGGTAAACAATAAATTATAACGGTGACGTCAATGTATATGTTGGCATAATTATTTTGAAGGAATGGATTTGGAGCAGTGGGTAGTAGAACACAAGAGGTTTACCTGATATTTTATGCTCTATTGTGTTAAATTAAGATTCTTCAGAATAATAAAACTATTAAGGATTGTTTAGTAGGGAGACATCAAAAATAAAAAGGTCCGAATAAGGTTGTCATCCTCGGGCGCGCGCAATATTTGTGATGCCTTCTTACTACACTCATGTGCCAAATTAAATGTCACAATGGCTGACCCACTTGTCAAGTATCACAGACATACATTTTCATTTTCAAGTATTATTAATGTAAAGATGCCTTGACTTGGAACTTTTCTACCAATGCATAAATTCAGTTGTCACGTAGGCTGATCAAAGGGAGGTAAGTCTTTGTTTACAAATAAAGTTGTCGTCTGCAGAATATAGCAATGGGTGCCAGGGGAAAGGATTTGACAGATGAACAACAACTTGAATCCTAAAAGTCACAAATGAAGGTAACAGTGGTGGAAAAATTGGGGAAATTTTAGGAATTAATAGATTTACAGTGTGTCATTTTTTGGAAAGGAATGAAAACCAGGAAAATATCAGTTTATCAAAAGGAAGTGCAGGAAAGTCCAAATGTGGCGAAAAAAAAAATAAACGTAGTGAAGGATCAGACCGAAGATTTTTGAATATCAGAAAAGTTAAATGGTGAAGGGCTTTATCAGATATATTTCTAATCTATATAATAAAAATACCTCTCAGAAACTATCCAAACGCACATTTCAAAGGTGATCGCATTAAAATTGGTATCACAGGAGAGTAGTGAAGAAGACCACCACCATTTCCTAATCGAATAGACTGAAGCGCAGAATCTTTTGCAGATCTCATTTATACTGGACTGTTTATCGTGAATGTTCCTGAGTGGTATTCTCTGATGAAACACAGATTGTTTTAGGAAAAAAAATGAAAGTTTTTGTTTGGGGAAAAAATGAGGAAAAATGGAAACCACGCTGTCTTGGAATTTACAGTGACCAACAGACTCCACAGCTTATTGTAATGTTTTTCGAGTGTCTCACCAATGGTGCTGTTGGCACATTAACACCATTAAAGGAAATATTAACTCCAGGAAGTACACTGAAATTCTTGATGCAAATCATTGGCCAGTTATTGCCAGAAAAAGGAACAGGACAGAACATATTTCTTTCAAAAAGAAAATGCACCCGTCCATACATCTAGAGAGACTTGTAGGTGGAAAACTGAAAATTGCATCAACACAATGAATTACCCCCACAATGTCCAGATATTATCATGATTGAAAATGTTTGGAGAACTGTGAAAATAAAACTTCCAAAACGGATTTCTCCAAGAAAAACTAGAAGGACGTAATTGACAAATTATTAAGGCAATCACAAATAAGACAGTGGACAAGGTATAATACAAGTGTAGAGACATACACGCTTCCGTAGGGACCTGTCGTTAATTATTTTACTCGTCACAATATTTATTATGTATACTTTACAAGCATTTATATAATTTTTATTTCAAAGAGAGATTGATGATTTTTAAAAATAAAAGAAATTATAAAAATTTTACTAGACTTGCATATATTTGATTTCTTTAGTTATTAATAAGAATGATTGAAATTGATATCTGCTTCATAGAGGACAATTTAACCACTCTTGTCTCCCTGTGATTGCACATATTGTCATTCTGTACATATTGTCGTCGGCGACAATATGTACCTACCCTCACTGCACATATTGTTGTCCATTGGTACATATTGTTGCCGGCGATATGTGCCAAGACAAGCCTTATTTTTCTTCTGCATAATGGACAACAAAATGTACAATCAAGCATCGGCACAAATTGTCGTTGATATATTGTTTTGACGAATATTTACAAGGGTCGTAAAGAGAGAGAGAGATTGACAAACAAACACACACACACGCACGGCGGGAGACAGACAGCATTACTTGCGATACTGTAGGGAGAAAATTTTGTCCAGGATTGGTGTACACACTATAATAAACAAAGATACCGGAATTCTTTTTTTTTAATTTGTAAATCAGAATATTCCTATTTTCTTGACGTCAGTAATGATAATTATTTAGATAATACTTTTGTGTTTTTCTTATACATGTATAATTGTGGTTGGAGGTCCACATCTTAGCACACATAAGCTGAAAGCTCAATTGAGCTTTTAATTCTGATCACCCGTTGTCTTTCTTTACGTCTGTCTGCAGGATTTTTTTTCCAGGGGCCACCCCATTCAAAAAATTTCAAACCCAGAAATTTCATTTTTTAAAAAATCCCTTCCCGAACGTATTCTAATCCAGAAAATTTCTTGACAAACAAGAAGAAAAAAAACGTTAAAGGGGATGTCCATTCCTAAAGGTGATAAAAACCTATTTCGTGGCGATATATTGGTGGTGTTCACATTTTCTAGGGGGTCCAAAGCCATTATTTATTTGCTTCAGTGTATATATTTAATAACTCTGCAAATTCCGAGGGGGGGGGGGGCGGACCCCTCTCTCCTTCCCCCTCTAGATCCGCGTATGGTCTGTAAACTTTTTAAATTTTCAACTTCTTCCCAATAGGCAAATTTTAAACATTGGTGCAAAGCATCCCCGGGTACAGGGGATCCCAAATTGTAAAAATGAAGAGCCAAGTCCCCTTACAAGGCAAAATAATCAAGAAAGGGCAAAAATAGGGTAGAGTCATTAAAAAATCTTCTTCTCAAGAACCATTGGGTCTGAAAAGCTGAAACTTATGTGTAAGCTACCTCAGGTAGTGTAGATTTTAAATTGCTCAGATCATGGCCTCCGGGGGTAGGTCGCAAAATGAAATGAAATTTCGTCATTGAAATATATAGGAATGAAATATATGGAGATAACGAACAGTATTCAAGCTCAAAAGTCCGTTAAACAATACAAAATAGGAGCAGAGCAAACACAGACCTCCAAACATCAGAGGTGGGATCAGGTGCCATGGAGGAGTGAGCATCCCCTGCCGACCGGTCACACCCGCCATGTGCTCCTTCTCATGATCGACAATTCGGTGTGTAAATAATGGCCTAACAATTAGTATGAAAAACGTCAGTCAGCATTTGACTCAGTGATAAATTGTATTTGCTGACAAGGTCATTGTATCGACCATAGAACTTACGAAATGATTACTTTCAACGAGACAGCTGATATTCTTGTTTCATCAATTTGTTTGTCAATAATTTACCTCGTTTTAGAAATTGTACATACGTAGAGCATGCTCTTGCGTATCGAATCAACTGAGAGATATATACCCCGTATGCAGGTGATGAAGGTATATTGCTGCATAAGTAAGGGAAGCTGACGAATGAAAAGTTAAAGTCATCACGTTTATCATAAAGCTTGGTTGTTAGATTACCATTAACGTCTTTTTCAAGTAAAATATCCCAGTATGAAACAGATGTGTCAGACTCTGTAATATCATTTGTCTCAAGCTCACCGAGATATATCGTATCGACATAAGAATGGAAATAGCCATTGTTAATTGACAATACGTCGTCGATATATCTAAATGTCGAGTTGAAGGCCACAGCAAGTGTTTTCTTCTTTTCACGTTTAAGATTTTGGACAAATTCTGCTTCATATGAATACAAAAAAAGGTCTGCTAATAACGGGGCGCAATTGGTACCCATGGGAATTCCAATAGATTGTTGGAAGACCTGGTCTCCAAAAACCACATAGATATAGTCAATCAGAAACTCAAGCATCTTTTTAATGACAACTTCAGAGTACTTGTGTGTACGATCAGAATGTTTTTTAACAAAATAATTTTGCAAATGACCAATGACTAGGTAAGTAAATTTACGAGTTCCATTTTTATTGAAAAGCAGCTGTCAATAATATAAAAAAGCCTGGACTTGAATTTATCGTGGGGAATGTTTGTGTATAAAGTTGAAAAGTCGTAAGTTTTTAAGCTGTTGATTTTGGTAAAATCTTGTGATTTCAAATTTTCCAAAGTTCCTTGGAATTTTAAATTAAGTATCCACATCTGATTTACACCACTTCTCGAATATACTCTTGAAGTTTCTCCTTCACTACTGTTAATATCTTAGTGAGGAGTAAAGAAAGAGGCTTGTTTGAACATTTACTGGAACCCGCCATGTATTTTGTTTGTAAGGATTTTTATGAAGTTTTGGAATCCAATATAAATATGGTAATTCAAATACATTTTGGTTGTTTGGAATATTAAAAATATTCAAAACTGACATATGATTTTGAAGAATGTCTTCCTTAGAAAGGGAATTATGAATATAAGTTGGATTACCACTTGTAGTATTAAACCCAAGTTCCTCTAAAATACATCTATTAAATGAGCCTTACAAAGACAATGTTGTTACCTGCTTTCTCAGCAGGGACCAGTACGTACTGATCATGTAATCCATCTAATTCTTTTTTCACTTCTGGATTACTGAATACAGAAGGATAGATGGTTCTCATATTGCCCCTCAATCTTTTAATGCGCGATTTTAACATACATCTGATACATTTAATCCATTCTGACAAAGTGTCAAGGTCTTCTTTTTCATGTCTGGCCCATCGCCTGGCGTAATCCTCTACAGAATCCATAATATTTATAAAATTCCGAAGCCAGTTGAAGGATCGGGGTTCCCTATATTTAGGACCTTTAGGATCTTCAAAGAACAACTGGACAAGATTAGATGAAATTTATGCATCCTGAAGTAGTGTTTATTCTAAATTGTTCAGATCATTGTCCGCGGGGTAGGGTGGGGCCATCATAGGGATTCAAAGTTTTATATTGAAATATATAGGAAAATATTTTAAAATCTTTTTCTGAAGAACTGCTAGACCAGAAAAGATGGAATTTAGTAGAAAGATTTCTGAGGTGATGTAGATTGTAAATTGTTCAGATCATGACACCATGGTTAGAGTGGGGCCACAAAAGGGGATGAAAGTTCAACATTGAAAAATATCGGAAATTTTTTTTCAAGAAATTCTTCTCAAAGACCTCTATGCCAGAAAAGCTGAAACTTATGTTTCATAAGGTAGTAACCGTTCACGGTAGCTCAGTCAGTAGAGCGCTCGCCCCGTGATCTGGAGGTTCGAATCTCGGCCGCGACTGATCTAAGTCGATAAAAATGGGTAGCAACTGTTCCTTCGCCATGCGCTCGGCACTTTGAAGTGAAAGTTGCGGGTCCTTCGGATGAGACCTTAAAAACCGAGGTCCCGTGTCACGGCAGGCGTTGGCAATCTGTCACTGCTTAATGGCCCTGAGTGCCGAGTAAAGGTCAAAATTTGAAGCCCTTCACCGGTATATGGTGACGTTTCTATATGAGTGAAAAATTCTCTAATGGGACGTAAAACAACATACAATCAATCAATCATAAGGTAGTGTAGATTGTAAATTGTTCAGACCATGGTTCCTGGGAGGTAGGAAGGGCCACAATAGGGAATCAAAGTCTTATATTGAAAAACATAAGGAGAATCTTTCAAAATCTTCTTTTTAAGAAAACTGGACAGAAAAGATGAAACTTGGGAAGCCTACGGAAGTAATCTAGGTTGTAAATTGTTCAGATCATGGTCCTCAGGGGGTATCAGTGTATTTTATTTTAGAGTTAAAATAATATAAGGAAGCAATTTGGATAAATATTTGAAATATCAGTACTCGATGTACAGTTTGCGCAAATTCAGCCTCCTTATCTTTCCTCATCATTATCATCATCATCTTATTATTATCATCATTATCTCAATTTGTGCAGTAAGGGTACGTAAGTCTAGTCGTCGGCGACAATATATATCGACGGACGACAGTGCGTGCAGTTACATGGAGGGGAGGTACACAAAGTCGCCGGGGACAATATGTATAGAACGACAATATGTACCGTCACTATTGGGCTGCATGAAATAGCCTTAGAGACACATATGTATGATTTATACACCAATTACATAAAAATAGCCTTAGGGACACATATGTATGATTTATACACCAATTACATAAAAATACAAAAATAACCCTTAAGCGAGGGGGAGGTAAAACTGATACATAGGCCTAGCAGCCTTGTTGTTTGTTTACATGTGATAAGATCGAATTATTGTTTGAAGTTAAAGGTACATTTATTAAATCTGGAATTTTCCATGAATCCCGAGGACTGGAAATGACAGGATTGTATGGATACAGATGATCAGCTGGTTGTCGGGGGGGGGGGGTCCCCATACCAAACCAGGTTATACAGAAATAATTTGTGTTCCTTTTTGGATATTAACCAATCAGAGGCTAGAATACAAACGAAATTTAATTAGAACAAGATAACTAGTTTCTTTGTGCGAAATATTTAACTTATTATAACGAGATAACAAACTTACTACATAACGAGATACAACTAATTCATTATAACATGTTAAATATTTTTAGCTCATCAAAAATGAGTCTATCAGGCTTTTGTAGTAAATGTTAAAGTATTTTATTTATCTTTGTTTTATTGAGATAAATCGAATATTTATTGATTGTAGCCTCCGACTGGTGCCAAGCCACATGGGACACCATTCTTTGTTGGCCTCCAGTCCCGCCTGGACAAACAGTTTACATGGCCTGTCCCCCCTATCCGGGTTTGGACCCTCAGAGTAAGTATTGTCGAAGTCATTAGCAAATACATGTAATTTGCTTGTGACACAGTAATATTATCCATATTGCTTCTGCCTTTGTTTTATGGAAAAATATATATCAATACATATACATGCAGCTTTGTGAATTTTAAACACTTTTCCATGCACAATGAGAAAATAGTACATTAAAACACGGTTACAGAGAACGCGGTATAGTGGGGTTGGACCTCAGCCCCAGGGGTATTCAAACTACATTGAGCGCTGCACTCCTGAATTTCGTAGATTCATGGCCAATTTCTACGGCAATAAATAAGCAGAAGATCAACTCACAAGTTCACGCTTACAGCAAAGTAAATTTCAAAGTTTTATGAGCTATACATATAAAACGAATTACGTTAATTTTCATCCCTTTAATTCAGCTATTACTTTTTAAAAAAAAATGTACGTGTTTACGCTATCTGACTCAAGATTTTAATAGACAAATCTATCAGGAAGTAAAACGATTTTATTGAAAAATGCTAATAGAGAGAAAAAACTTCATTATTGGGGGAAATGATTAAAAGTTATTGCTAACATGCCAATGAAATCCATGTTTCCTTTTTAAAAGGCAAATAAAGACCGTGGTTATTTAAAATGGTATGCAATATCCATGTAATGGTAGCTTTGATATTAAGAAAAAAATTGGAAACTTGAAATTCGAAAGACAAATCTATATCCATGAAAATTATTTATGAGAGGTTCTATGCTCAGAATTAAAGTTTACTAAAATTCCTTCCATTTTATAATAAGATATGTTCTATGGGAATGTGAAACATGGAAAAGGCTATATCTCTCAAATTGCCATGTTTTACTGTTACAGAAATGGCTTTCAGACGCTGTGGTTGTACCTCCCGTTGGGAGGGACCTCAGCCCCTGGGTTATTCGAACTACACTGAGTGCTACACTCCTGAATCTCGGAGACTCATGGCCAAATTCTACGGCAATAAATCAGCGGAAGATCGACAAGTGAATATCAATCTATTAAATGTTTGGAGATCTGTGTAGTTTTAGACATTGTTTTAACCTGATAGACATTGCGTGTAAGCTAAGAAATTAAAACATGGTTTATATGTTGGCTATTTATGATACTGATTTGAAGAATATCAAAGTACTAATTTAAGATAAATACGAATGACTTTTCTTTCTCAATCAAACCTCTATGCCCTTGCAAACAAGACATTGTCCTTTGAACATGTTGAAATGACCCAGATGTAACGTGACGATATATCTTTAGGTCATTTACAACAACATAAAGTTAGGTTTATATATGTAACCAACCAAGTAAACAAAAGATATCTACACCATTTCACCATTTCTATGCTCAAATAGCGTGACAAATTAATCTAATATTAATATATTCGCGGTTTATAAAGCGTAAACTGTTCCAACCCAGTTTATACCGTATAAATTGGGTACCTATTAAATTCATTCCTTATAATTTAAATTTTCATTCATTTGGTATAAGAAAAAAAGATGATTACCCTTAAAAAAAAAAAAAGACTTCAATTTGTACAAAAATTGAATGTAACGTCAGGCGGATCAAGGTCAGGCGGATGACGCAAGTCATTGTGACGTAGGCAACCCAATTTATACGATATAAAGTAAATTCTTTATCCAATCAAATACAGCATTACAACCAGAATATATATATATATATATATATATATATATATATATATATATATATATATATATATATATATATATATATATATATATATATATATATATATATACAATATTAATGTATTCAAATATACATTAAATTTTACATATTGAATATCAATGTATTCAAATATACATTAAATTTTACAATTGGAAGGTTCTGCCTATCTTCCTATCAATGTTACGGAAAATATAAAATTTATAGGCATTTGAAATTTTATATTAAGACGGATTTTAAATGGATTTATAATATTTTTCATTTCATATTTAGTTAACATTTAACTCAAATTTATGTGATTTTGAAAATTTCAAGTAGCGCTTTTCATTTCTGATAGACATTTGACTAGTAGTAATTTGTTGAAAATCGAATAATTATCAATCTGGTATAGATTCAGAATTGTTGAAATTCCATTCAGTAAGAATGTACGAATTATTTTCTTTTATGAACCCCTAAATGCTTAAGAAAAAGGAAAATAACCATAGAAATAAGTCATATTGATCTTTTTTCTATTTAAAACATAGAAATGTACTCATGTACCCTGAATGATCCTCCCTCATGCTATATTATTTCATGAATAATAACATTCTTTTACTTAACTAATATTTAAGCTAATTTTGTAACTTTTTGAAATTTTGAAAATTTTAGGACACAATAGAGCCCAAACTGCACCTACTTCTTTTTCATCAAAATAACCAGTATATCAATGCTTGCAACTGAATGATTTGTATTTCAGCTGATGAAAAAAATAGTGGTTGGAACTCGAACTATGGAAATAATTGGTCTTTGCGTGTCCCTAGTATCTTGTTTGACGTCACTATTCATTTTCTGTTACTTCCGAGCATTAAGGTGCCACAGAACGAGAATCCATCGGAACCTCCTGGTTGCCATCATAGTCCAAATTATAATTCGACTGGTTCTGTACATTGACCAGTACATCGCTCGAGAAAGACAATCCGATTACCTACTGACCACAGGAAGTTATATAGCCATATTTCATACGGTATTGAACATAAACGTTCATTTCTTACAGAATGCCTTTTTAAATAAGTATTTTTATTTCATTGCTTTTAATAAGAAATCAAATTATTATTTTGAATTTAATATTGATATTCTGTGCTTAAAATGCAAATCTATCCATTTACATTACAGCAGAAGGCATGTATTACAAAGTGTGGGATATGAAAAAAATATTAAATGACAGCGATGAAGATAACGATCAGTGATCGATCTCATGGTACCTAATAATAATACAAATCTGTAAACAGGGAAAAAAACCAAAACAACAAGATGTGTTTGTGAAACACTGATGCCCCCGTACGACAGCTTTTGACGAAGGTTAAAGTTTGCCAAATGCAAATCAAACTCTAAGGTCAAGGTCAAGAAGAAATGACTTGTATCAGTGGATATACCTGGTAAATATGAAAGCCCAAGCATCAACCATTCAAAAGTTATGGTGAAAGTTAATGGGTCAAACTCCAAAGTTCAAGGTCAAAGGGTCAAAATCCATACAAACTATAAAAGCCTTAGCACCAACTGTTCAAAAGTTCTGGCAAAGGTTTAAGCTTTTCAAAAGTAAGTCAATCTCCAAGGTCAATGTCAAAAGGTCAAACTTATTGGTATCCTAAAGAAAGTTTTGTCACAAGAAATATACACATGTACCTATGAAATTTGAAAGCCCTAGTACTAACTGTTCAAAAGTTATGACCCAAGTCAAAGGTTTATAAAAGTTTTTTTTGTTTTTTTTTTCAAATTGGGTCAACTCTAAGGTCAAGGTCAAAAATATTTACACTCATGGAAAAGTCTTGGCACGGTGAATAGACTTGTGAAATATGAAAGCCCTGGCACCAACTGTTTATAAGTTTTAGCAAAAGTGGGTCAAACTCCAAGGTCAAGAGGTCCAATATATGGTACCCAAAGGAAGGCCTTGTCACAAGGAATACCCATGTGAAATACGAAAACCATAGCTCCTACCAATCAAAAGTTATGGGTAAGGTTAAAGTTTTTCCGGACAATCAGACAGACAGATAGACGTACGGACAGGGCAAAAACTCTTCGATTACGGGGGCATAAAAAACAGGGAACTCTGGAAATTCAAGAGGTGGAATCAAGTGCCTAGGAGGAGAAAGCATCCCCTATCGACCGGTCACACTCGCCTTGAACCTTAAGTACTGCTCGTCAGACGGAGTAATTCATTGTCAAATTTGATTTTAAAAACAATGGCCAAAACAATCAGTAAGGAAAATGTCTGTTAAAATACGACCAAATGATAGCTATATGTTGTATTTGCAAACAAGATCATTATAACGACCATAGAATTTACGAAATGCTGACACTTAACGATGTGGTTGAAATCCCTTTAACTGATATGCACTGTATAAAATGGGCACGCATTTAGATACACAACCAAATCAAGAAATGATTCTTTATGATATCAGAATTCAGATATCATCTAGATTAGAAGTATGGTGGGCTAGTTAAATTTAAAAGTAGTTGATCCATAAAACGAGCAATTATGGTTCTTCATCCATCACCAGTAATTTTGGGCCCTCTGTTAAAGAAAAACATTTAGGTCTTTTGTTCATTTTTTGGAGTCATTTAAGCTAACCGTGATGAATCTGTGTTTTTTTTTTTGCTTACAGCCAACATTTTGTGAGACAATTTACACGTTACTAGAGTACACAGTCTCCGTACAATTTATGTGGATGTTTGTTGAGGGTATCCACCTACATAACATCATAGCCGTCTCGTTCTTCTCAGGAAAACCCAATTACTTCGTTTATTACATCCTTGGTTGGGGTAAGAAATGATATAATTATCTCACCAGAACCGAAGGCTCAAGTGAGTTTTTCTGATCAAAGAGTGTCCGGCGACCGTCTGACGTCTGTAAACTTTTCACATTTTCGATTTCTTCTCAAGAACTACTGGACCAATTTCAACCAAACTTGCCTCAAAGGAATATTGGGTGAAGGGGATTTAAGTTTGTTCACAGGATGTGCCATGCCCTCTTTCAAAAAAGAGATAATTAGGAATTCCTGAAAAATTGGTGGTTTCTTTTAAGGAGGCTCAATACACTCACAGTTTATTTTAGATTTCATTACAGCACCACTTATTATGAAGATTTCAAATATCCAAATGGAGGATATGATACGATAAATATTTTTTTTAAAGATTTTTAAATCTTTTTGTCTAATTTTTGTTAAATGTTTTATTTCAAGTTTCTGATTGATAGTATTGCAGAAATCTCAGTGTCAAGTGATGGATATCATCTTCAGATATGTAAGCAATATAATAACACTTCATAACATTCAATATTATTTTTATTAGAAAAAAAACCCCCCAATTTTCTCCCAAAAATGAATTAATGTGATTTTCTTAATCTTTGCATGAATAATTTGGTAAATCAGTTATAAATAGACAAGGAATGTATATTAATGAATAACAAGTGACATATTGAATGAAAAATGTTTTAAGGAGATGAAAATTCCAATTTAAAAAATAGTTGGAATAAAAAGTCCACTTGCAAGAGTTCTTTCCTACCCCCCCCCCCCTCCCCCCGACTCAAAACAGTCAGGAACGGTTGAATATATCAGATTCAGAATAAGCTAAAATTTCTAGAATAAATATACATTTTTCAAAGACATAAAGACAATCACACAAACCAACAAGAGTACAGTACTCTAAAAGCGCAAGTGAATTTAAAATTTATTTCAACAAGGTTGTAGATTTCAACTCGAATTTCCTCTGTACGTACATTTTGTCAGTTGTAGAACTTGCTGCTTTCGCTGTGACATTGTACACTACTTGGTTAGCGAAGATTTGACTGTCATTTTCTTTGGTCTCTACTTGAAAATAATCCTTCTTCATTTGTGATTTATAATGAATCCGTTATCTTGTTCTCATATTGTTTACAACATTGCATGTAGTCTATTTTTAGAGCGTTCTAAAGATTTAGATCATCAGCAAACGAACCTGTACAATTCGTCTCCAGGAGAAAACGGACGAAACAATGGAGGAGGTTTATTTGTCTGTGTAGTACGTCATCGAAAAGTGGTGTAATGAGCCTCCTTAAAATAAAAAGAAAAAACTGGACAAAAAAAAGATGAAAGCTTCATTATATACTGTAGATTCAAGTTTTTTTATATCATAACCTCGGGGGGTAAGGCAGGCCATAAGAGGGGGGGGGGGTCGAAGTTTTACATAGGAAGATATAAGTAATGTCTTTAAAAGTCTTCTCGAGAAATACAAAGCCATGATGAGTCATATTATTATAAAAGTATCATCAGGTAGTATAGATTCAAGTTTGTTCCAATCATAAACCCTTGGGGGTAAGGCAGGAACACAACAAGGGGTCAAAGTTTACCATAGAAGTATGTAAAAAAGATTCTTTTCAGACAATATAGAAAACAAAAATCGCCCACAAAGATTTTGAGAAATTTGATGTCTCAGATTTTTAAACAACTTTGACTACGAAATTTGAAGTGGGCAACGGCTGTGGACACTATTTTCTTAAGGAAAATCACCCCTTATATGAGCCATTTTGAGGCTTTCTCTGTTTAAAGCTTAGAAATGCAACAAGTCAATGACTTTAAAGTTACTGAATGGTACTTCTTTATGCCAAATTCTTTCATGATTTATCACATTCATATATTCAATTTATATTTCAAAAATTTCGTTTCCATTTGAAAATATCTATGTTTAAGGGTATAATAAAGCCAAAAACCGTGCCTTTAACGTAAAAGTACCTCGTGCTTTCTCCAGTATAAAACTCATATTAACATTATTTCAGGTACTCCAATACCATTCACAGTGGCCTGGGTTATAACTATGCTTGACCTTCATCAAAACAGGTTAGTGTTTGGAAGGTGTGATATTTTAACAAAATAGATTATATTTGATAATTATATATAACTTCTTTTGGATCAAGGAATCCCGAAGAAAAACTTTTTACTAAAGTGTACGTACATTCTAATTGCAGTACCAAAACAAAAATCTGTATGAAGTCTTGATAAAAACAGCATTTTAACGGCTCGAAATAACCCCTCTGAAGAACAAAATGCTCATTTCTGTATTCACTTTCTCAATACAAGGGTTAAGAGTTCATGACGTGACAAGGCTTTACAAACTATAAATAGTTCACTTTGAAACAAACGTTATTGGTACGCGATCAAATCTGCTGAGAAACCCTTCAGAAGAATTTGATCTCGTGACCAAGTTTATTTCAGATTAGAGAACTTTTTAACACTGTCATGTGTTTCTTAAAAAAAATTAAAAAGGGAGAGAACCGCCCCTATAATCCATAAGTTGTTAGAACCTTTGCGCGCCGATATACGTATGCGGATCAAATGATTTAGTTTTAATTAGACTGCCTTTTATCTTCAACAAATTCATATCACGTTTCCTCTTAATTCTTAATGCTTTTTGTCACAGTACCCTTTAATTTTGATCACTGAGGATTATGTCACGGTACTTATTATAAATTCTTAATAGGTTCAACTTTCAGTACCATATCTCACTCTAAATACAGCTATCACATATGTACCAACCAGTGATGATTCCATGAGTGTGATCTCACTCCAAATACAGAAATCAATAAGTACCGGTCACAGAGTCAGTGTTGATTCCATATGTGACTTCACTCTAAATACAGCAATCATAAAATCACTAGCTAATAATGATTCCGTTGGTTGATGTTTTAACTCTTAAAACATCAGACAATATAATTTATATGTTTATATCATTCAATATAATTTACATGTAGTTTTTGGAGATCAAGTCTCCCAATAACCTCTTGGAATTTCCATGGGTACTAGTTGCGCTCTATTATTACAATGTAGCAGAACCATTTTTTATTCGTTTTAAGCAGGATTTATTCAAAATATTCCACACGAAAGAAGTAACTTCTTGATGTGGCCCTCAATTCGACCTTAGATAAATTGACGACTTTTTATCAATAATTGATATTCATTTTCATCCCTACGTTCATTCGATACATCCCTTTGAACTCGAAATTGAAGATACAACAGGGTCTGACACATCTGTTTCATATTTGGATATTTTACTAGAAAAAGACATGAATGGCAACGGAACAACAAAACTTTGTGATAATCGTGATGATTTCAGCTTTTCTATCGTCGACTCCCCTTATTGAATTGTCTACAGATTTTTCCGTTTACCCGATCATGAAACGGGGCACACGGCGATAGGGGACCGGTCGATAGGGAGTGCTTGCTATTACCTGATCCCACTTCTGTTGTTTTTAGAGGCCATGTATATGATAAATACTGGCTCATAATTTATATCGTTTAAATGGATTTTAACGATTTATCACTGTTTGTTATCTTCACATTTCATTTTACCGTAGGATATATCACTCTCGATGCAATAATCACACCGGTATAAAGTACCAGTCAGTCATGATTCCATATGGTGATATCACTCTAAATACAAAATCATCAAAATACAAGCACGTAATGAAATCACACTCTAAATACTATCATATAATATCATATCATATAAGTATCAGTCATTAATAAAGCCATGAGCGTTAGGATCAGCCAGCATTGATTCCAAAGGTGCACCTAACAGCCATGATTCTGTAGGTCATTTATTTATTTCTTTTATTCTGGTCATCACATTTAATGGTTACTTCCTATTATAATGATGATTAAATTTACATGTCAAATTCTGCGATGATAATAAATAATGTCCATAAATGAAATGATCATTAACATATTGTTAATGATCATTGCATTTACTCAATCACGGCCGCGACTGAACTAATTCGATAAAAAATGGGTAGCAACTGTTCCTTTGCCAAGCGCTCGGCACTTTGAAGTGAAAGTTGCACGATAAAGAACCCTCACTGCTCAATGGCTCTGAGTGCCGAGTGAAGGTCTAAATTTGAAGCCCTTCACCGTTACATGGTGACGTCTCTATATGACTGAAAAATTCTCGAACGGGACGTAAAACAACACTCACTCAATCAATCATTTCATTTACAAGAAAAGTTCACTGATGATAGTGATAAATATAGTTTTGTTCTAACGGCAGTTACACTTTGTCTTTTTAGTTGCTGGTTCCCGTACTACTTTTTAACGGAGTACTGGATTATAGAAGCGCCCAGAGTAACTGTAATTGGTGTATGTACTTTATAATTCTGTACATTTTTACTGTTTAGAATAAAGATTTTTTAAAATACAATAATGATTAAATTGATCTTTAATTGTAGGTAAACTTACTTTTTCTACTCAACATAATTCGTGTTCTGGTGCACAAGTTACGAAAAACTCGAACACTGGAGCCACAGCTGACAAAAGTCAGGTAAAACATATATAACAAAAGTCATGTTTAAACTGACAGCTGACAAAAGTCAGGTAAACATATACAACAAAAGTCATGTTTAAACTGACAGCTGACAAAAGTCAGGTAAAAAAAACACACACATATAAAAAAGTCATGATATACACAAATCTGAGAAAAGTCAGATAAAATGAAATATGAAGATAACGAACAGTATTCAATCTCGAGAGTCCAATGAAACGATACGAATTTGGAGAAGAGTAAAACACATATTACAAACATTAATGTTTTAACACACAGCTGAGGAACGTCAGATAAAAAAAGATAAGGTAAGTCCCTACACCGTAACTCGGCATATCTTTGGTTAGAATTATTTTTTTTCCTTTTGAATCATTAGAAAGCATCTTATGTAATTTAGAAAAAAAACGCTCAAGAATACACAACTTTACAAGTTAATTTTCTGACCAGAAAATCTAGATGACGCATACCCCTTTCTTTCATCTATCTCAACTGAATTTTTTTTGGCTAATCTTAACAGAAAATAAAAGCAAAATTACTTTCAAATCTATCAATTTATCTGCTGTTATGTAATTTATTCATAGTTAAGGTCATTTCATTAATATATTAACAAATGTGAAAATTTATCGGGAAAGTGTGCCTAATAAAATTTTTTGAATCATCTCAAAATTTAACGTGAATGTGTATAATTTCAGAATGTCATGGTCTAACACCTTACTTTTTCAAAATACAAGATTTTCGTCTATTTTGTTTTAAAAAATACTGTGCCTCACAGGCTTTTTTCTTCCTACAACTTCTAGAACATGTACGCAGGTATATTAATGCAGTACCCAGATCAATTTTCGGCAAATTTAGACTTCTTTTCGTAAAATGTAGCATTGATAAATCGGAAAAGCGATAGATAAAACATTTACTATTATTATCCATTGTATAAACGTCATTGAGTCTTAAGGTGCGGTCACACGATGCGATTTTTCATTCGATTTTCATTCGACTTGCTCAGGTAAGTCGATTGGAGTCGATTGGTGGGGTGGTCACACGATACGATTTTACATTCGATTTACAAACGATTTTTACAAGAAATGAACAGGTACTTGTTTTTTTTTTAGTTTGAAGTAGTTCTGATTATTGTAATAAACCTAAAAAGCATCATTATGAAAATATTTTTCCCTTTCATTCAGTTTAACATTACGTCATTTGCCCCATTATGACGTTGATGTTGACGTAATCTACAGGTTATGTCTGAAGAAAACATGCATACCGCATGTAAAGAACTTGTCCGAAGTATCTGATGTTTTCCAGAGTTTTTAAACTGACTAGTGAAGGAAAATACATGTTTTCTTTTTTTCATTTCGGCATAAAAAGATTTTTAAAGAGAACCTGCACTACACTTTCGCTTACAAGAAAGGTAAAATAGCTACGTCGCAAAATTTAAACTTGTTCCGTTGACCAGCAGTTGACGAAACAATATTACTGAAAACATTTGAAATATCGCCTTTTTATTTTCACAAATTACTGTAAGTGAAATATTTACAGTCCATTGATTACTATATGTATATTTAAAATGCGTGACTGGGTACACTGTAAATCAAATTCACCAGACGCTCCAATAATTAAGTTAAAAAATAATAATAAAATAAATAAAAATTAGACTTAAAAACTTCCCTGATGGTATGTAAACTAATCATTAATATTTTTAAAGAATTCAATATTGAATCTTTTTTTTTTGGGGGGGGGGCAAGTCCAAGTTCAATTTATTCACTCAAACCAAAGTATTGTTACATGAGTTACAAAATTAATAACATACAAACATATATACAGTAGTTAGAGGTACATGTACAATGCTACATCACGTGGAGGTGAAAGGAAATAAGGAAGATAATTCAAGGAGAAAAGACAGCAACGTAATTCCTCCTAATAAACATAAATAGTTTTTTTTCAGTCTGTTTTTTTTCGTTAGTAATTCCGTATATAAGGAGAGTAGGGGCGTTTACAGAGGCTCTAACTTGTATAGGAGTAAAAATTAAAAACCTAATCTAGTTAACCACTTCATTTAGTACTTTATGTGAGTTCTAAAAAATTAAAATCTACTATTTTTAAATTATTCTACACGTTTACATATATATACATGAAATAAGTTGAATCTCTTGACGAATGCTTATAATTAGAATCCGTGCAAATACTTAAAAAAACTACTTGTTCATATTATTGATAGGATTGGGGTGTTTACGCGGCGTCAAGTCAAAAGGATCTCGCCGTGAACCCCTAGCATACTGAAGTACGGATATGGTATGTACCGCAGATCTTAATTTACAGCAACATAAGCACTCGAAAGATCTAATTTTAATTAGATTTATAAACATCCGTGCTAGTTTTAAAAGTAATATCTAAAACTTCTTTTTTTAAGATAAATGCGAAGATTTGAATCAAGCTAAATCTATGATATGCAAAAAAAAAAAATCTTTAATCGTAAATTGGCATTCTATAAACACATGAATCTCCGTCCTCGCAAACTACGGTAATAAAATAATAGTTTATGACTTGTATGCTTTATATAATTGCCAATTTCACCCGTAATTGCCGTTTACTGGGTATCCTTATATTTTGTCAATTAATAATTTATACATTCATTAAGGTTAAGACCTAGTAAATGAAAGGTGCCCACAGATTTCTCAAATTTGAGATACACATTCCTTTAATGATCCTTTACGAATACAGCTTGGTAAAATAAGGTGTATCCTGACATTATTTTGGGGTAAACTCATCGGAAAAATATATTATAAACTGCTTATTTTCAATGAAAAATGAAGAAAGTCTGGTATAAGTATGGGAGTTTTTTCCATCTCAGACAAAGGAAATGTATCAATATTGCCTACAGTCTCTCAGAAAACGGTTTTTCATATCTTCTTGATCTCTACTTTAAAATGATATTAAGGTCAAGATCTAGTAAATGAGAGGTGCCTACAGATTTTTCAGATTTGAGAAACAAGTTCTTTTTTTGATCTTTTACAAATATAGCTTGGTAAAATAAGGTGTATCGGGACATAACTTTTAGAAAAACTCAACGAAAAAACATATATTAAACTGATATTTTCAATGAAAAATGAAGGAAATCAGGTATAAATTTTGGAGTTTTTTCCAACTCAGAGAAAGGAAATGTATCCAGATTGCCTACAGTCTCCAAGAAAACAGGTTTTCGTATCTTTTTGACCTCTGCTTTAAAATGATATTAAATTTAATATAGGTATCGGGGTTACTTTTAACATGATTTCAAATTGAATTCCATAGAAATGTTTCATTTCTATATAATTCTATTACAACCATAATGTACGGGAAAAATTAAGTTTCAATCTATTATGACGTCATAATAGATCTAGCACCAAAAAGACAGTAAAACACATTTACTAGATCTTGACCTTAAACGGAATAAGGGTTTCGGAGTTACATTTGACATGATTTCAAATTGAATTCCATGAAAGTGCTTTATTTTCTACATAATTCTATTGAAACCGTAAAGTACGGGAAAAATTGAAGTTTAAATCAATTATGATGTCATAATGAATCTAGCACCAAGAAGAAAGTCTATACTCATTTACTAGATCTTGACCTTAAAGATGACAAAAATAACGACCATTCATTTCGCGTCGCGGGAAATGTCATTGTGACGTCACGATTTTCACTGGAAAGTCGATTGAAAATCGGACGCCATCCGATTTCCAATCGACTTTCAGATTTTGCTTTCGACTTTCGACTTGGGTGGTTACACGGTACGATTTTAGTCGAAAGCAAATCGAATGGAAAAATCGGATGGAAAATCGAATGAAAAATCGCATCGTGTGACCGCACCTTTAGGCTAAAAGACGCACTCCACTACGACGTCATTACGTGACGTCTATAAATAAAAAAAAATCCTTAACGAAAAAGTGAAAAGTTCTACCCCGGGGATAATTTATTTCTTTTTGTGAAAATAATTATGTAAAGACATCACTGGGCCATGAAAAGTGGTGCTAGAATCTGACTCTCCCGAAACAGAAAAAAAAAATATTCAAAAGTTTCATAAAACCTTACCAAAATGTCCACATTTTTTTTTTTACATACGATCAAGGAATTGTCATCAATTCATGTAAACCACACGATTCTAGCAGCACTTTCTATGTACTATAGAATACAAACTTTCGATACAAACAAAAACTATGTTACAAAGTATGCGGCGTAGTGTTGAACTTTTGCATCTTTGTTGTTAGAACGACCATAAAACAGGCTGATCGGGATTTCAAAACACTGCCTGTGTTCATTATAAGAAAACATGATAAGTATAAATCAGCGTACCTGATTCTTAATCTTTAATTCCTTATGAACCACACATGACATTCACGGTATATGCTTTAAAACTCCCATTTCATATATATGTTTACATGAATTCTCGTCACGTTTAATTTTCACTCAGCAAATATTCGATCAATAGTTTTGACGTCATGGGTTTGGTATTTAACCCCCGTGATAAATATTAGTTATTAAACTACCGAAGACCGACAGGATTGTCAAAAGTCGTGATATTTTCCTGTTTTTATGGAGTACAACAAAACATGACAGATACCACAGATTTACATAAAAAATAATAAATATTGTGAGATTCTCAATTTCCTGTGTTTAAAATTTCAAGAGCATCTATTTTATACTTTTTATTTTCTGACATAATTAATGACCCCGCTTAAAAAAACTTCGGTTATTCATAACGTCAGAAACACGCTATTACGACGTCTATCTACCCATCATTTGAAAAAATCGTTTAAAAAATCAGTTATTTAAAAACGTAATTAGATTTTTAACCTTAGATTTCCTAAATTTGTTAATTTTTGTAAATTATGTAAAAATAGTTGCTTTAAAAGAGCAAATACGCTTTATTTTACTATGCTGTGCGAAGTACTGCGCAATGAAAACCCCAGTCGGCCCCCTTAAATACAGATATTAAGAAATCATTATTTCTAAAGTTCACGTCATACTGCTTACTATGACGTCATACTGTATAGGCAAGTAGGATATCTGAGTGCAGCCTTAACATACCCGCGTAATTGTATATCCCCTATTAATAGCGATTCTCTGTAACCACTTAAACTTCTTTGCCACGCATGGTCACCGATTTTGATGAAACTTTGCCCATTATTACAACTTGACACCAGAAACATATGTCAAATAAAATTTCGTTGCTATGTGTCTTGGTTGCCATGATGACAGCCAGAAAAGTTGAAAAAATTGAGATTTTCAGCTACTTTAAATCTTTATTAAGTCTTAATAAAGACTAAGAAAAACAAACAAACCATTCTCCCAAAAACATGACACCTTCTTGCCACTTATGCTATAAAGAAAGTATTTAGAATTAATCTCTAAGTAAGTGGTAACCATGGGTACATTTGGAATACATTTTAGATGCTGAAAAATTCTGAAAAATGCTCTATAGTCACAAATGATAGATGTTACATGATCAAACTCAATCAACAATGTAAGAAAAACAATGAAAAATATTTGACATCATGTAATTAGGTATTGGCAATATTATTCTAAAAATAACTTTCATGGTTGCCATGGTAACACAGTGTCACCATGCAAAATCTGTTGCTATGATTGGGTTAATGCTACTATCGTGAGGAAAAACAATAAAATTCATGACTGGCACATATGCATCCTTAGGACCTTGCAACACCGACAACATAAGAAAAATTGAGGTTAATAGTTACTTTGCAGTGTAACCATGGAAACAATGTACTAGTTGTTTAAAGTGATATTTTTTTGCTGCTTTGGGTATTTACTAACCTTTTAATCAAGAAAAATATCATTTGAATCACCTTGAATAGTACTTATCTCGTAGAACTAATGTTGAATATCATATATTGATAAAGGTTATTGAAAAATACAACACTGTTGCTATGGTTACCAAGAAGAGAAAATGTTCGATTTTGTTAATTTTTTGTCAATATTAGACCCTATGTGCCAGCTTTTTGCATCCAGTTAGAGATTGGGTGATAGTCAAAATTGAAAGTCAGGTTAGTTGTTCACATATATCAATCATTAAAGTTTTGGGCATCTACATACAATGGTACGTATCCAAGGAAACAGAGAATTTTTCAGATTTTTACGCATGTTTTTTCGCCTTATTTCCATAGCAACGCACTATTTAAAGAATTGAAATTGAATTTTTTGAAAAGTGAAAATTAGGGTCACACCAAGGCCTTTAAAAATTGATCATCAGTTATATAGAAATATGCTTTTTAAAAAGATAGGATAAGATTAAAACACTAAGAGCGTAAATTTAAAATCCCTTCGTGGTATTAAAACAATGGCAACCATTGCCAACCTATAAGAAATATATTTTGTCCTTGGTATATGTTACAAGGATCTCTTCTCTATTAATTGCTTGCATTTCAAGCTATAATTGTTTTTATTCTTAAGTGTATGACTTTATAAAATTAAATGAACAAAATTATTACTTTCGAATACTTTGTTTCCATAGTAACGTATGTTAAAGATGATTTACCAAACATGTTTATCATGCATTTAAGACACCAGGCCTTCAACTTTCAGAAACAGTCATTGCCACTTGTTTGCTTAACTGCAAACGTTAACTGTGGGACTCTGAAGATGTTGAAAAATGCCATTTTTCAAACTTTAGGACATGTTGCTATGGTAACCATGACACGTAGCAACCAATTTTTGCCTGATTTGGGTTTACGGTATCAAAGACTTTTACCATAGAGAGTTTGGAGAAATTCTGAGACTATGCGTGCCACAGCTCCTATATAAAAGTTCAAGTCATTACAGAGAATGGCTCTTGAAAGCTATCAATGAAACACATTTCTTCAGAAAATATCTGTATTTTTTAATGAAATTAGTAATTATTTTAAATACTGTGTGAAAAGTAAATGTAAGTTGTACAACGTGCATATGTATGTACATCAGTTACATTTTGCAAGGTTGAAAATCAAAACCTGTTTAGACGTTTAGACATGGAATCAAATTCTCACTGCACTGCTACCAATGTAATATCATAAAAAATAGGTGCACATTAACTCTCTTATTGATAATTATAATATATATTACATATTTTCAATATGGTACCAGTATTGATGAAGTCACTCGAGTAGGGACCTACATTAACAAAATTCATCTGAAATCAGGTAAAAGCACAAGTAACGAATGTCATGTTTGCATACACAGCTGAGGAATGTCATTTATACACATAAAAAAAGTCATGTTTAAATACACAGTCGAGGAAAAATCAGGTAAAACACATAGAGCAAGCCATCTTAAACACATAGCTAAGGAATGTTAAGTAAAAACACATAGAAAAAAGTAATTTTTGAATATATCTGAGGAAAGTCAGGTAAAAACACATATAACAGAGGTCATGTTAAATGCTGACGAATGTGTATAAAAACACACCAGTAATGAATTGCAGGAAAACAACAAGCTAAATAAGGTCATGTTAAACAAATCTGCAAAGTCAGGTGAAACACACAGCTGACAAAATCATATTAAAGAAACAACTGACAAAAGTCAGAAAAACACAAAACTGACGAGTTGTCAAGAAAAACACACAGCTGACGAAAGTCGGGTTAACACACAACTGAAGAAATTAATGTAAAACACACAACTGAAGAAATTAATGTAAAACACATAACTTAAGAAATTAATATAAAACACACAACTGAAGAAATTAATGTAAAACACACAACTGAAGAAATTAATGTAAAACACAAAGCTGACGAAAGTCTGTAAAACACAAAACTGACGAAAATCATGTAAAAGAGCTTACAAAAGTTGGGAAAACTCACAGCTGACAAAATTCAGGAAAACACTCAGCTGACTAAAGTTCAGGAAAAAAACCCACCTCAAATAACTAGACGTAGAAACTTTTACTATGCGCACTAAGTGTTGGATCTACTCCTTTAATATATAGATGTGAATTTGCTATAATATTCAAACATAATGTTGGATCTACATCTATGTGTCATGAGTGGGGGATCTACTCTATACATACACAGTGGTTGATCATGATATAGTCTATACATACACAGTGGTTGATCATGATATAGTCTATACATACACAGTGGTTGATCATGATATAGTCTATACATACAGAATTAAAGATCTACTCTATACATACACATTGGTTGATTATGATGTAGTCTTTACATACACATTGGTTGATCATGATCTACTCTACACATACACATTGGTTGATCATGATTTACTATATACATACACAGTGGTTGATCATGATATAGTCTATACATACACAGTGGTTGATCATGATCTACTCGATACATACACAGTGGTTGATCATGATCTAGTCTATACACACAGAATGAAAGATCTACTCTATACATTCACATTTGCTGATCATGATATAGTCTATACATACACAGTGGATGATCTTAATATAGTCCATACATACGCGGTGGTTGATCATGATCTACTCTATACACACAGAGTGATAGATCTACTCCATTCAAACACAGAAGTAGATCTATACAATACATACACATTGGTGGATCTACACTATTCTTACACAATGGTGAATCTATTCTATACAGATTCAAAAAGTAATCGATCGACAACAACAACTTCTTTATACTGGGAAGTGTTTTTATAGAGGAGTCTAAGAGCTCTCTCTCTCTCTCTCTACATAAAAGGGGTTGCAATCCGGATAATCTTCTACCCATGTAGATCCAACAAAGTTAGTTAAAACTGCAGTAATTTATATGATTACATCTTTAAACACAGTTCAGGAGTTTAGAGTTTTTAATAAAAACATATGGAACATAATTTCCTTAACGTTTTCAGAAAAAGTAAATATTACTCTCTCTCTCTCTCTCTCTCTCTCTCTCTCTCTCTCTCTCTCTCTCTCTCTCTCAATATCTGTATGGAAGGATTGGTTTTTTAAAGAAAAATATTTTAGCTCATTGCTTGAGATTTGATGACAGCGTTGTAAACCAAGCGCATGGAGATTTCAAAATTAAAATATTTTGATTCATTTTCAAGATTTTTAATCCCTTTTCGGTAATTAGATAATTAATCTTAAAAGAGAAAGTAACTATAAAGTTTAATTTCAAAATTCAGTTAGGTACATGTATGTTTTTAGTGTTTGTTTAGTATGTGTTTATTACTAGTATATTCAAAGCAAAATACAGTTAAACATTGATTAAAGACAGATGCTACAAACGTCTTTTTTTTTCAAAAATCATGAAAATAACAACTAAAGACATACCGAATAAGTTTTACAGCATAATTTTTAATTTTTCATTCAAACTTTTACAATAATGCCTTATTAATGATAAAAATATTGTATAGATTTATAAGGATGATTGCAGAAATGTAGAATTTTGAACATCATAGAAAGTTTACAATTTCTAACATTTTAAAAATTTAATATTTGCATCATTTATGACCAAAATAGGTCAAAATATGTACTAATCCAGGCATTTATTTAGTTTGTATCATCTGTCTCTAAGGACATTGGCAAGGCTCTGTTTTCGGAGAAAAAAGGTTCAATACATGGGTTTTTCACTTATGAAATAGTGATTGAGAGTGATCTCCCGTGTACATGTAGAATTCTCTAAGCGATGAAAAAACCAATGAAGCGTATGTTACAGAGGTGAATAAAAGCACGTGCACATCCTTCAACAGGTAAAATCATCTCTACAACAATGATGTCTTCATTGTAGATTGCATTTAGGGGACAAACAGAATACAGGTTGTTATTTACAGTAATTACCATAACTATGCTTGAAAAGTCAAAGATCTGACATATGCTGAAAACTGTTTCTGGATCGTGTGAAGGAGGTACTTTTTAGTAACTACGAAAAAAAATGAAAAACAAATCCATGCCAATATTTGTATGACAACTTGCTTCCAATAAATCAATCACATATTAGAAACAATCATCCAGTGTCTTGACGATTATGAATATTAATTAGATGTTCAGGGAAGTAACTCAAAAATAAAGAACGATGCTGGTATATTTGTGTATTGTATTTATATTTGCATTTTCGGCCAAAATATCTAGATGACATGGGAAATGAGGATACAATAATAAACATAATACATATACTTTATAAAATAAATGGGTTTAGAAAAATTGTATGGTGAAAAATTATGTAGGTCCTTTTTATCAAGATTTTACACAGGAAACGCATTGAGAGATGTAAAAACATTGATTTGACAACATCTAAAAAGGAAGGGTGGTTTGGTGGGTTAAATATAACAGAATATAACATGTTTAAAAGTACCATTACACCTGCTCGGGAGTTCTTGAAAAATTCTATACGAAAGCCAGGAACATTGCCAATGTCCTTAAGCAGTATTAAAGCACAAACAAGAAATTGTGAAGAAGTAATGCACATGTAAAATAAGGAAGCCCGTTAGGTCTCGTTAGGTTAAGGTTAATTTTTTTTGAAAAGAAGGTCAAATTTCAAGCTTTAGGTCATAAATCAAATTACAAGAAAAGGCTTCTCACGGGTAATGCACATGTAAAATATGAAAACTCTGTCTCTTCAAGTGCAAAACCTTTGACCAGGGTTTAAGTTTTTGAAAAGTATGTGAAATATAATTTGAGATCACCAGGTAAAAAATCATAGTATATTTTGAAAAGTCTTGTCAAAGGTAATGTTGTTAAAAATGAAAGTCCCATTTCCTCTCGTTTCAAAATTATGATCTATTTAAAGTTTTTTGACACACAGAAGACTGACATACGGCAAATGAGATTTATTGTGTCTGCGATTTTGCGAAAGTGTGGGATAAATATCGAGACTAAGTTTAAGCAAGACAAGAACATGTTATACATTTGAACAATGAAGTTCAAATCCTAAGTATTTACATTGAATTCTATCGAGCGTGAGTTTTTGGTCAAACGTCTTTTTGTGTTTTATATTTTATCAGGTAATTGAATGTCGGAACAATTTTTTAACAGAAAAGCAGTGAAGGCAGCCATTGTATTACTTCCACTCCTTGGGATCACTAACGCTGTGAACTTGATAGATCCGCCCGCAGATAGTGTGGTTCATTTCGGACTCTGGTCCTACTCCACTTACTTCCTAGTCTCCTTTCAAGGATTTTTCATCTCACTATTATACTGCTACACAAACGGAGAGGTAAAAACTGATACATTTTAATATTTCTAGACCAACGGAGATACTACAAATTGATCTTATTTTGTTTTTTAAATAACAGTATCAGGCGCGGATCCAGGATTTTTTTTTCAGGGAAGTCCATCTCAGTCAAAAAAAATTTCCAACCCAAAAATTTCTTGACAAGCAAAAAATAAGTAAAAAAAAAAAAAAAAGAGAAAATCCATTTCCCAAACGTGAAAAACACCCATCTCGTGCTGGTGATGGTGGGGTCCAGGTTATCTAGGGGGCCCAAAGTCATTTTTTATTTGCCTCAGTATATAGACTTTTAATAACTCCGGGGTTGGGGGGGGGGGGGGAGTTATCAATCAAATCTTGAAAATTTTAAAAATGGCCAAAAATTTAAGCTGTTTTTTAATATTTTGCATAGACCACAAACTCTGATGCAAAATATTCAATTATATAATGAAAGAACTGTTTTAGAAGATTATAATGAACAACAATAGATCATATACGAAAAGGGAAACACTTTCAAAACTTACGTTTTTACACTTATCCAAAAGATGAAGGTTAAAAATATAACTAACAGTATATTTCGGAATGCGACTGTTCCAGATATATTTGTCAGCTCCATCTAAAATGTTGTAGGAATTCCAATGAGAAGTAAATTTTTTAACGAAAGATTTTTAGGCTTCCAGGAACACCATTAATCATATGGGAACAAAATTAATTGTCTTTCTCTAAAAATGCAGGAAGAAAAGGAAAAAAGAAAATGTGAGAGACGGACGGAGGTACCAAAATACCTCAGTTTATACAAAGTACGGGTTAAAATATGTCCTACATTGACTTACTGCACAAACTTGATTTGCATACTATCTCAACGAATTTTGTATTTGAATTATTTGTGAGTTTAGATTTCTTTTAGAGATAAAGTGCTATATAAACTTTTTAAGGTACAGGCAGCGTTGAAGAAACACTGGAGTAACTATTTGGAGAGTAAATCCTTTTCCGGTTTGCAGGCATTCCAAAATCGGCGATCCTGTTCTGTGGTCACCAGTTCATTTGATTTGACCCTAAACCAGGTAGTTATTTTAATTCTTCATAAAAGAGGTAGATATTTTAATTCTTCATAGACAAAAGTAATTCATACATAGGATAATGACAATTTCTTAATACTAGTATTTCTTACATGATATCATACATATCACAAGTTTATTTAGAAAAAAATAAACTTTAACCATTTTAATTTTGGTAAGAAAAAATACAGGCAAAAATTTTAAAAATTTGACGAGAAATGGCACAGAGGAGTATTTTCCTTACAAATAATTTGCAAATTGAAGAGATTTGGAAACTAGAAATGCCAATTTTTAAAATTCTATCAACGCTTTCTAAATTATATGTATGTCGTCTTAAACTGGGCAAGCTGTTTTCTTTTTTTGTAAATTTGTTAAAATCGACTTAAAATAAATTCTTGGAGATGTCATTTATATAAATGATGGTATTTTACACGCAAAAAGGGGATAACACAAGCTCTAATTGTAAGTTACCGGTGTAAAATATGATGTCTGACACCCCCTCAAAAATAAATAAATAAATAAAACAAAATGAATTAAAACATCATAAGATCAAAACATGTTTTCTGTTTTAGATACATCGTAATTCTTGGATCTTTTCAAGTAATCGATCCAAACTTTAGACAAATGTTGCTCGTGACATAAATGTTTGTCATAATCTTAAGTCTATACACATGTAGATCCTATCTTTATAGCCAAAGTCACTAAATTAGTGATATTATGTCCAGCTCATACATTATACCTGTAAATGGACATTTGTACATTGTCATCTTTCAAGTGAAAAGAAGAACCACTCAATTTCATATCACAGAATTTTCACACTACAGTGATTCCTCCTTAGCAGTGTTTGTTAAGTGACTAATTCTTAACACAACATTTCCAAAGCCTTCAAAAATTAAAAAAAAAAATCCCCCCTCAACAACTCCAAAGCTTTGTATACCATAAAAGTCTTGTATTGAAGGGAGAATTTTCAATTTTATATAGTATACAAGCTTTTTGCTAGTTAAAAGTCACTGAAAATTTGCATAATAAAAAGAAGAATGCTCTGAAAATTTTGCCTTAATTGTTGAAAAGACATAATTTGCCTTAACAAACTTAAGAAAATCAAGAAATATTGTGAAAATTAAAAGAATACAACCAATTATAAGCATTTTTATAAAAGAGAAGCGGGGGATATTTTAAATTAAAACAATAAGTACAAAGATTCTTTCTTTAATAAAAAAAAATATAAATTGCACAGTAGTACAACTGCACTACACTGTACCCATTGCGTTCCAATGTCTACATAGTACCAGCTTGGTAATTAGCAAATAAAAATGAATGTAGTCAAATTTTGTTTTTACATGTATTTACATTTACATTGAAAATTTAGTTGAATCTTCTATCTATCTCTTTTTTAAAATTTAAAAAAAAGATAATTGGCATTCTTTTTTTGTTTATTTTCATAAATTATTTTCATAAAAAATAATCAGAATTATGTTACTTAAGGGGGCCGACTGGGGTTTTCATTGCGCAATACTTCGCGCAGCATGGTAAAATAAAGCAAATTTACTCTTTTAAAGCAACTATTTTTACTTAATTTATAAAAATTAACAAATTTAGGAAATCTAAGGTTAAAAAATCTAATCACGTTTTTAAATAACTGATTTTTTAAACGATTTTTCAAATGATGGGAAGATAGACGTCGTAATAGCGTGTTTTTGACGTTAAGAATAACCGAAGTTCTTAAAGCGGGGTCATTAATTATGTCATGAAATAAAAAGTATAAAATAGATGCTCTTGAAATTTTAAACATAGGAAATTGAGAATCTCACAATCATTTTTAATATTTTTTATGTAAATCTGTAGTATCTGTCATATTTTGTTGTACTTCATAAAAACAGGAATATATCACGATTTTTGACATTTTGAGATGCCCCCTCTGGAAACCAGACGGTAGAATTTTGTGTTTCTTGCATAAAATGTACAATATAGAATTACCCATCAAATAATATAATTCGAGCAAAAAGTCTATAGTAGCTTTTGTATAATTTGCTCCGAAGTGGGAAAAATGGTATTTTCCTATATAATCCTATAGTAAATGTACCTGTATTTTGAGATGGTCCCTAAACAATAACCAGACGGTAGATGTTTCCTAAACTTGGCATATAAACTGAAGTCATTGTAAGGTACATATGGTATAAAATTAAAGAGTTTCTCTATAGTAGTTTTCACACAATAAAACCCCAGTCGGCTCCCTTAAGGTTATTATGATCAATTATAATTTAAGAACACTGTAAGGTGAAAGTAAGAAATAGGCGAATTTAAAAACAAATAACCGGACACATAAATGATGACCTGGACTCAAAACACAGGTTATGTGAATATTATTTTATGTTTCAGTATGTGTCTCTTGATATTGGTTAGCTTCCTGCCGAATATCTAATTGATATCTTGAGTGTCAAAAGGTTATTGCAAAAATGATGTTTAAAAATGACAGGAATGCAACATCATTTAGAGAAATTTTTAAAATTTCATATTTTTGAAAATTTGTTAAATAAAACATGGTCCTTGTTGGGAATAAATAACTTTAAATGGTAGTAATAATAGGTCAGAAGTCAGAAGTGCGACAAAATGAGATAAAACAGGTTCACTTTAAAATCTCTCTTTTTTTTTTTTGCTTTACCTTTAAAAATTGACTTAATTGACAAAAGTTATTACTGGGAACTTATTGCATCGTATCATTTTTTAAACCAGAATTAAGACAAATAATGTAAAATGTCAATACAAAATATCTATACATATACAAAGAGAAAAAACATCAATGAAGGCTTATGTCCTTGACACAATTCTTAAATTAAAAAACTATCATTTAATTTCTTTTTTTATATTGTATTTAAGAGTCTTTGAAGATGTATCAATATTTTCATTTTTTAAATTAAGTTCTGTTAATTAAAAATTCTGAAATAAATTTATATTTTAACCTTTCCTATTGCCACTTTGCACTTATCCAGAATATGATGTATTGAAAAAAGTGTTAACGCAAGTTGAATTAAAATGATGCAGAAAATTCAGTTTGTTGGTTATTTCTTGATTTAATTGACCTACGAGTCAGAATCGTCACGAAGAATGGTAACGTTGTTTTAAATAGCAAAACCTGGTGCTGATGTCTCATCAATTATAAATGCTACCAAACACTTCGTTATCATTTACTTTGAGCATTCTTACTCCTTGTAAGTCATCTCTTTGCAATATTTCGCATGTCAAACTTAGTCAAAAACATCTGCAATGCTTATTTTATCATTCAACTTTCTTTTCAAATGATTCGAATTCAAAAAAAAAAAAAAAAAAAAAAAAAAAAAAAAAAAAAAAAAATTAAAATATCCCTTCCACATTTCAACAAATACGTCTCTTTTCTTCAAGTTTTATTTAAAAAGAAAATTGCATAATCATGATAATGTGACTTCTGGAAAAAAGTTTGTTAGCTCAAATTATGTCCCTTTGAACAACATATCCTTTTGCAAATATCAAAATTCTAACATATAATTTTTTTTAAAGGCTAATAATTTTCGAAAAGAAATTTTAAACCAATGCACACACTTTCTGCATACCTTGCGGGACAAAATATGATAATTTTTTCAAATCTAAAATATTTTTTTCACTTATTCCCCCCCCCCCCCCCGTTCTTTCAAAATATTTTAATGTTATTATAATTAGTATTAAATTCCTGTGTTGTTTCCTGTATTCTTCCCGTAAATTATCATTTATAAATGTATAAATATAGGCAGTATTAGTGATGAGATGCACTCTCTGTCAAGCACACACCCTTACACACACACACACACCCTCACACACACACACACACACACACACACACACACGTTTAAATAATCAAACATAAAACATTCATAATTCTAAAATAAAAATAAAGAAATAATTGGACAAAGTTGATTTCAATCATTGAGGAAGGAAACGAGGGAGAAATTCGAAACGATTATCTTTTGCTAATTCTTTTATACTTGTCCTGGCTATTAAATATTTTATCCAAGTACAAATCTGTGGTGCTTCTTTTCAATTTATATGAAAGAGTTACATGTAAATAGTAAAGATAATATTTTAGAAATTAATGCAAATGTTTTCTTTTATAGGATTTTTTAAACCTTTGTTTTATTGATTTTGTCTGCTAATACAAAGAAGAATTGTTTGAAAATTTCAGGATTTTTTAAAAGTCTTATTTCACTTAAAGTATTTCTTATAGCAAAATTCAGTCTAAGTAGTATTCAATGGAAACTTTTTAAAATATGACTAAAAGTAAGCTCTATAACTTCACAAAACTTTTTAATATTTTTTTTTGTACTTGCAAATGATTTAAGGTAAGGACCATTTTTTTCATTTAATTGAAAGGACTTAAATCTTGTCCAAACTGCCATGTTTTATGGTTACCACACTTTCTTTATTAATCATAGAAATTTTCTTCATTAAAAAAAATATTGCCCTTAAAGGATTTGTATTTCAATAGCAATTAATCAGGGTCAGGCCACACTCATTTGTCATATACCACCTTTTAAGCGGCACAATGCTTGGATTCTCCGCTGTATTTGCTTCAAAAGTTATATGGAAGGTTTTCAAAGGGACAAAAAAATTCCACAGAAAAGTTTTATATGTCATAATTTTATTAATTTCAATAATAAGAACTGTACTCTAAAAATTAAATTCAAAACTACAAGCTTTTTGCACGCCTTGTTTCCCATCTCCTTTGTTTTTGTCGTAAAAAACCCTTTTTTTCTCTTACAAGAAATGTTTTAAAAATTCGTATTAAAATGAAAAAGACTTAACCCAAAAAAAAAATAAATCATAGATTTCTCTGTACTTTAACAGATTTTTTTTATCAAGCAAACACACAAATTTAGAGAATTTTTTTTTATAATTCATATTCGTATATATCTATGTTTCATAAAGTATAATTTGACCCCCCCCCCCCCAAATAATTATCGATGAGAGGTAGAGTGTTTATGAGGTAGAGTGTTTATGAGGTAGACTGTTTATGGGGAAGTTTTTTATATGACTGATTAGTATGATAACAGTTTCTGTTTTATTATAGAGAATCCTTAATCAAGTCAACAAGAAAAGCCCTCTAATTCGAATGAAGTCTACTGGAAGTGCATACACAGAGTCTATGGTTTGATAAAGAAAGATCCTGGGAAACTATGTAATAAACAAGCAGCATTTGTAATAATTATGTACTATATAGGCATATATGTTTTATATGTTTGACAAAATAAAAAGCTCTTTGTACAGTCACAGTTTTCCTATTCTTCTACTGATAATATACACATTGAAAAAAAAGTCACATGTATATATAAAGAATAATATAAAATACAATCTGTATGAACATCCTTATCAACCCAGAACATGAATAGGAACCACCAATTTTAGTCAGAAGGAAAATAGGCGAGAAAATCGAAATTGTTCGAGGGATGATATTTCAGTTCTTTAAATCATATAAATCAGATAGCGAGGCAGGATATTTAAAAATTTTATAATCCTGCATGTAATGGTAGAATAAAGAATAAACATATGCTTAGAAATGACAAATAAGGCATAACTAACATAACATGAATAGGTAAAGATTTGTGTGTTCTAAATATGTGCTTATTTTCTCTTCGCTTGATTTTCAGTCGTTTTTCAATTTTTGTCTTTCATTTTTAAATGGTCAGTATCAGTTACAATAATTTTCATTCGATATATAGATATAGAAATTGTTTATATATCTTATAACGAAATCGATTTAAGCAAATAAATGTTTTGCTTATTTTGTTTTGAATATATTTATGACAATAAAGAATGAAGTGTTTAATTAAAGGGGAACGCTACTTAATTAGTCCAGAGTCTTCAGATAATCTCCTCACTTTGTCTTCAGAAATATAACAGAACTTTTCCCGTACTTAATCTTATTATTCGTGATACATCATTAAGAACACGAAAAAGCACATGTTGAAACACGTGCTGTTTAAATGGTATGTAGGTAGGAGGCTTAGCATGGTGACAATCCTGTTAAGATAATGTGGTGTATTTTACATTCCACTCGTTCTATTTTAATATGTATTTGAGAAGACATTTGCTACTACAGTTATTTTTTGTTAATATTTAAGTTTTCTGTTAAATAAATTTTATCAGAAAATTTGCCGTCAGTTTATCAAGATAGTTCTTTTCGTAATGTATTATAGAGATGACAAATAAACATGCTCGTCAGTTATATTAGCTTCATATTTATTTGATTTGTATATTTTTTCTCTACTTCCACATTTGTATTTTGAATTATTTTATATTATCTTTTACTGCAACGAACGGACGAATAACTTTAAATACTTTCATGAAATTTGTAGTTTATTTTTCACGAATGTCTTTATCAACACCAAAAATTTATATAAGCTGCGTTATTATCATATCATATTCATTTGAATTTTATTTCGTGAAACCGGTCCTTTGGAAAAAACCAAGGTCCGGCATCGCAGCTGGTTAACAGACCTCTACCAGCAATTGGTAGTGTCCAAATATGAGTGAAAATTTCTCGAAGGAAAGTAAAAAAAAACAACCAACAAAGTAACCAAATTAAAAAGTTTTAAATCTTATAGAATGATACAGGCAAAAAAAAATTCCCATTGGCTGAAATGATGTGGCGTATTGCAATGATTAATATTTTGTCATGGTTGTTTCAGTTACATCTAGTCAGAATGCATTTTTCTACTCCTCATAATAAGAGGCATCATTTGTTAAAACTTATATCATCAGAACTCTGACGACTAGAGTTTCGATATTGTAATGTGTTGGTATAGTGATTTTTCTCCTGGCAATTTATTGACAGGATCAAAATGCTGAAGTCCCTGGGACAGGTTTTTTTTTTGTTTTTTTGAAAATTTATTGCGCAGTATATTACGACGTAAGGTATGGATTCTTAAACATGAACAAGGCAATAAAAAGATTGATGCTGAAAACAATCGATTTTTAATGTTACGTTAAGTGTGGTACATAGCAAAAAGTATAAAGCGTGATTCTAATTTTTACGTCTCTAATACATTAACATTCATTTTTATGATTTATTCTACTTAAAGGTAGGAGGATTTAGTGAACTACATAGATAGATTACCTGATCAATATGTACTGGTCCCAGTTGACAAAGCAGGTAAATAATAACATTGTCTTTGTAATGTTCATTATTTCAATTGTATTTTAGAGGAACTGGGAATTAATTCTACAAGTGGCAATCCAACTTATACCCATAGCTCCCTTTCTAAGGAGGAAATTCTTCAAAATCAATAGTTAGTTTTAAATATTTTTAATATTCCAAATAATCAAATTGAATTTGAATTACTATACCAATAGTCATCTGGATTCCTAAACTACAAAGCGGGTTCCAGTAAATATTCTAACAAGCCTCTTCTTTACTCCTCACTAAAATATTAACAGCAGGGAAGGAGAAACTTCAGGAGCAGTGTACAACCAATTAACAATAGTTACTTCCATTCATATGTCGACTTGATATACCCCTGTGAGCTTGAAATAAAAGACATCAAAGAGTCTGACATATCTGTTTCATATTTGGATATTTTGCTAAAAAACTTTAATGGTAACAACAACAAAACTTTATAATAAACGTGACGATTTCAACTTTTCTATCGTCAGCTTCCCTTATTTATGTAGCAGTATACCCTTATCACCTGCTTATGGAGTTAATGCCTCCCAGTTGATTCGATACACAAGAGCATGCTCTACGTACAAACAATTTCTAAAATGAGACAAACAAGTTCAAGAAACAAGGATATCAACAGTTTCGTTTGAAGTCAACATTCTGCAAGTCCTATTGTCGATACAATGACCTTGTCAGCAAATACAATTTATCATTAAGTCGAATGCTGAATGACGTTTTTTAATACTAATTGTTCGGCCACTATTTACACACTGAAGTGTCTACGGATTTTTCCGTTTAAACGGAAAACCGTTAAAACCGTTCATGACAAGGAGCACACGACCGGTGTGACCGGTCGACAAGGGATGCTCACTCCTTCATGGCAACTTATCCCAATTATGATGCCTTAAGCTGTCTGCGTTTACTCTGCTCCCGATTTGTACAGTTTCAATGCTTGGACTTTTTTGTGCTTGATTACTGTTCTTTGTCCCCATATGTACATTGAGGAAATCACATTCTTTCAATTACATTCTCAAAATGCGAAAAACCTCATTCTCTCCAGACCATCTTTCAAACACAGAAAACAATTATTAACTGATCAAACTGATATGAAAATAATTTTATTTTAAAAAAGGAATTATTATCACTTATTGTTTTACGGAATAGAAAATCTTCAGCACAGTAATAAAAAAATTGAGTGTTCCAAAGAACGCATTTTTCGCCTGCTACAGCAATTTTAACAATGTAAATATATTCTAAAAGTAGTCATTTATTAGTCCCCTACCAGTGAAACCGGAGGGGACTGTAGGTTTCCTTTGAGTCCGTCCGTCCATCTGTCTGTCTGTCCGTCTGCCTCTCTGTCTGTCTGTCAGTCTGTCCAACTTGGTTTTCCGCACTTTTTTTCTAAACGCTCGCAGATATTCAGCTGATTTTTGGTATGTGAGTGTACATGTATCTTGATGAGTTACAGATTAAATTTGCATTTTGTTCCGCTTCAATGATTTTCGAAAGAATTACGACCTTTTCAATTTCTAAGGGGTTTCCGCCATTTTTTTCTAAAAGCTTGCAGATTTTAAGCTGATTTTGGAATGTGACTTTATCTTGATGAGTTATAGATCAAGTTTGCATTTCGTTCCACTTCATCGATTTTTGGTGGAGTTACGGCATTTCCAATTTTTAAACGAAACCAGATTACACTTGCCGGTAGGGGACTAGTATTGCTAGGGCAATACGCTCAGAATGCTTGTTCATATTGTAGTTCACGCATTTTCTTGCGAAGAAAGAAAAGTCCATGGACAGTATGACTGCGATAGAAAAGCATTTATCATATTTTGTAACAATCAAATATGAAATATGATTTATCAACCACAAAAGCAAAAATAAATAAATTACTCTGGGAGAAAAAAAATATTGTTTCATTCATTTTTGTTTCCCGCATATTCATTAAGTTTTAGGAAGACATTTCAGTCTGTCTTTACTGCAATTGTTAGTCTACAACCAACTTTATTTGAAGAACTAGCCATTTCTGTGTACTGATCCCGATGTATTTTCATTTGTGTGGTACCTGTATATCTACAGTGTCATGAGCTTTTATATATACATACATACATGTACATATATACAGTGGCACCGCGTTTATCCGGACGCCATTTATCCGGTCGCCTCACCTTCCTGACGATATTTTTTGGGAACCGATTTTTTCAACGTTATTCTGTCTCATTAATCCGGAAATTCGCGTTCCGCATCCGGACGGTCGATTTCTACTACAAAACGTAATAATTCATTGAAAAATGACTCGTTTATCAGGACGGTAATTTTTCAAGAAACGACTTTTTCACACTTATCTTGCAGTAGTGTTAATTGTTGTAAAAAGTTCAAACAATAGCGTCTACAATACGTTCTATTTCCACTATGGAAGAGTTGTACTTCTTAGTGCGCTCTTTTGTGAAAAAGTCGGAAAACGTACAAATCTCGCGGGATTTCTGGTACAAACGTAACATAAACATGTAAACAATATGTTGAATGTCGATGAACAATTCCCAATTCCTAAGAAAATGCAAATGAAATATTTTATTGTTGTGGACTTTATATACATCAAGAGTAGGAATGACAATGATATCAATTTATATCTATTGTTGATCGTATGTATCTATTTTTCATATGGTGCATCGTAATACAATACACATGCCTCGAAAATGTATTTTTTATTAATGGATGATAAATTTAGGGTTCTTGCTCTCTTACATATGTATTTTAGTTCTTCTATTCTTTAATTGGAATGACAAATACATTTAACATTTAAAATTGGATTGAGATTGGCATGTTTTGTATTATCCGCAACGCCATGCTGTCCCTGTCAGACGACCAAACGCGCCTCTAATTTTGAAGAGTTCACTAATGGTAACGTATTAGCGTGTGCTTACCCAAATTAAATCACGCGTTTAACGAAGCTCGAAGAAATTAACTTACACTGTGCATTAACTAAACAAGAAACCGTTTAAAATCATATATCAAACCGTATATACATCTGTAAATTCATGAGAATTTTGGAGAGTTATAAATAAAAAGAACAATAAATTACGAGCGATTTCGTAATGGCCTTGATCATGTTGACAGTGTTAGTTTAATACGATTTTCAATTTCTATAAACAAGTAAATGTATTTGAAACGCCTTTTTTCACAAGACAATTTAAAAAAGTACATAACTGAAGAAATATCTTTCTTTTTAATGTACTTAAAAAAGTACATAACTGAAGAAATATCTTTCTTTTTAGTGTACTTAAAAAGTACATAACTGAAGGAATATCTTTCTTTTTAATGTACTACCGTCAATAAACGTACATTACATTAGAAAAGAAATCTAAAACTGGCGTCAGGTATAGAAGTTTATTAGGTTTTTCGAGGTATTTTTTAAAACGAAATTTAAACTTAAAGTCTGTAGAAAAAAATTATTGATAATCATTAAGATGGCTTGTGTTTTTGTTGATTGCTTACAATACTTTCACTGATTGCGCCTGTATGAGATGATAGCTTTCAGTGTTCAGTTACTATAGTATCCTGTGTAATGAATATTCGGGGTTAGTTTATATTTGAACATTTTCAATGATAAAGCTGAACAGTTCTGTCATATTATACAGTGCAGGGAAGTAATTTTGTTACATAAATCAGCATAAGCATAAGCAAAATAAGCATCAGCATCCAGCTAGCATCAGCATCAGCATTTAAATAACAGCATTGCCAGGCTCAGCATCAGCAAGCAAAGGATAGAACTAGCATAACTAGTATTGACCTACTAGCATCAGGAAATCAAAAAGGTTTTTTTCAGTAAAAAAATTAGAACAGAGAGAGAAAACTAATTAAGTTAATTGAAAAAAATTAATATATAATGAAATTTAATGATAAAACCTTATATATTGTATTTTTATTGCTCAGCCCATGAATTCATATGCCAAAGAGAAGGCGAATAAAATTCCTGTGTTAAAAAAGGGGGTCTCAACATAAAATTGCCTATCCATATTTTTTATCGTGTAAATTACATTTTAATATATTTTTTCTTGAATTATTTTCTTCTTTTATATCTATGAAATAAAAACAATAAACCAAAATATTTAAGTTTTTTTCCTTTGCTTTCACATTTGATACCAAAGTGTGCATATATACATGCTTGAAGAGGGTTTTTGATAAGTGATTCACTTATCCAGACAATTTCGTTGGGGACGGAGGCGTCCGGATAAACGAGGTGCCAATGTATATATATATATATATATATATATATATATATATATATATATATATATATATATATATATATATATATATATATATATATATATATATATACTGCCATTCTAAAGACAAAAGTTAAATAAATCATTCGTAGTATTTTTGAAAGGTAGGTCATATGGAAGGTCATATGCACAGTAAGACGGTGTTTTTCATAATGTTTTATGTTAACAGTGAACATGCCAAATAATAAAGACTTATACAGACTTACTTCTCAAATGTCAAAAACATGCTGTATAAAATATTTTGAAAAGTTGGTCAAGGTCAAGTTCAAAGGTCATGAGGTAACCATGGTATTTTACAAAAGCCACAGTACCAAGCAATGTATGAGCAACATATCAAACTCATACCTCTTACAGTTCTCAAGGTATTTAAGGTTGACAGTCAAACAGCTAGACAGACATACAGACACACAGGCGCCGAAAAGGTTATCCTTAATTGTCGCTCTGCTCTGCAGGCGATACAATAAATAAACATCAAAAGATCGAAAAACAGTAAATAATAATTGATCGATAGATAAAGTAAAAGAACACAATGATTGAATGGTAAATATCAAGTTAATTTGAATAACTTGTAGAGTAGTTCAAACATTTGCCATTTTGGTATAAGCAAAAATATACAAAAATCGTATTTCATGAGCCATGAATATAGTAAGAAGAATTCGTCATAAAATAGTATGTAGAGTGAATATTGTTTAAAGTGAATCTTCATTAGATGGTGCATGTACGAGGGATTATCAAAAAGTTCGTAGACTAACTCCATAAAATTAAATCGCTTGAGGTATATCAATGACTATTCACACATTAAGAATTATCTTTTCTATCTTTAAAATAAACAAGCAAATTAAAAGAATTGTAGTCCCTTGCTTTCGGTGTCTTATTGGATGGGATGCCATAATTTATGACATATTGTAACTGTCTTGTTTGTGTGTCCCGTCTTATCTGTGCATTATTGAAAACAAAAGGAAAAAAACCCCCATAAATTATCGAAGTAATGACAGAAATAGCAAAGATTACAGCTTCTTAAAACTATACATCAAACTCCAAGATCAAGGTCATGAGGTCAAATATCAGAAAACAATTTAAAAGATCTTGTCACAAGTAATGCACGTATGAAAAAAAAATAATTTCAAAAACCACAGTGAACAATCGGAAAGGTCTTGAAACAGGTAATGCACATGTAAATGTAAATGCCATATCTTTTCTCAATCAAACGTTCACAGCAATGTTAATTTTTTTTAGAATAAAGTCAAACTTTAAGGTCATTGGGTTAATATCATAGTACTTTTGGAAATGCTTGTCACATGTAATGCATATGTAAAATATGAATAACTATCTTTGCATCAATAATTTCAATCGACAATTCATGAAACAATTTGTAAAGTGGATCATCATTTAATGTATCATTGTGTACAATAAATAATTATTTGATGGAACAAATAGGTGAAGTATCAGTTGATGAAACAATGTGTGCTTGTATTCATTAGATGATACAATCACAAGTATATGAATAGTTTATCACCAAATAATGGAAACAAATATTATTCAATGAAACAGTTTGTACAGTGAATCATAAAATGAAAGAACGATGTGCAAGGTGAATCATCACTTGAGACAATGAAACGATGTGTAGAAGAGAATCAAGAACCCTAATTCCATGGAATAATGTGCATTGGTGCTTTTTAGTGTGTGTGTGTGTGTGTGTGTGTGTGTGCGTGTGTGTGCGTGTGTATGATATAAGTATTTGGTAGTAAAATGCGGGTGATAAATTATTTCTAGTATTTAATGAAAATATGTGGACGGTGAATATTCAATGAAAGAATTGGATCATCCTTTGATGAAGCAATGTGTGCAATTATTTGACTGAATGTTCTGCAGACATTATGCAAAAATGTTTTTCAAAGAGAACAATGTGTTCCCTATAAATTGATGGAACAAAGTGTATGGTGAATCAGTATACAATGAAAGAATATGAACAATGAATGATCATTGAAACAATGAGTACAAAGGAGCATAAAATGAAAGTATAATTTGTACAGTGGATCATCATTTACTGGAACAATGTGTACATTAGATTACCAATTTAAGGATTGTGGGGTAAATATATCATCAATGACTAAAACAATGTGTACAGTGGATCATCAGTTACTGGAACAATGTGTACAGTGGATATTTAATAACCATTTACTGGAACAATGTGTACAGTGGAACATCAGTTACTGGAACAATGTGTACAGTGGATCATCAGTTACTGGAACAATGTGTACATTGGATTATTATTAACCATTTACTGGAACAATGAGTACAGTGGATCACCAATTAAAGGATTGTAGGGTAAAATATATTATCAATTACTAGAATAATGAGTATAGTGGATCATCAATTAGTTGAACAATGTGTTCAGTGGATCAATGATCGATTGAAAATTTGTACGGTGAATAAAAAAAATTATTTATTTAATGCACCTCTTTGTACAATGATTAATCAGGGGGTAATTTTTTTGGTGAATCATTATAAAAAATGTGAAGAATGTTAACAATGAATCATTATTTAAAGAAACAACGAAAACAACAAATCGTTCAATGATGGAACAATATGTTGAATGTAGCACGATTTGATGGAATAATATGTACAGTAAATTATCATTTGAGCTGTCCCATACAAAAAAAAGTTCTTAATATAAGGTAGAAATTCTCAAATTTACTTCTCAAAGTAGTATAATAGAATGTAGTGAAAAATAATCGAATACTAAATTTGAATTTTAATTATTCAGAATAATTACTGAGATACAGTTAATCAAAGGTTAAGAAATTGTATATGAAATTTATAATGCAATATTTGATATCGTTTGCATCAAATTATATCAATATGCAAATTGTCTTCTCATTTTTTATTTAATATAAAATTTGGTGTTCTGACTACAAGCCAAACCTGGTATTTGCCAACGTGTAAAGCTATCCAAATATGGAATAAGGGAATCCCCATTAAAGCGAGTTGATCCCCAAAATCAAGTATGCAAAACAAAAGATCATCTTAAGACCAGAAAACAAACGTGACAATGCAGTAACCGCTTCAATGCAGCTTTACTTATATATAAATAAGACGTATTTTGGACTCGATTTCAGAGAGGACTTCCATGTACATTTAGAAAGTGTAGAAATTTTTTGCATGGCGCAAAAATATGGTCCTTTTTAACACAGTTCCATAGATAGTCAACTCGCTCAATTTCGTCGGGTCATGCTTTTCATCCGATATTTGCCTAACAACTCGAAAAGTTTCCGGTTTTGGTTTTTAAATTAGTATGCACTTTAATTGGCTAGGTACAGTAGGCTGTGTACCGGTAAATTATTAGTGCAGTTGTGAACAATTATCTGAGTTGTTTGGATAGATCGAAGTTAGAAGTCATTATAAATTGGCTTCCAGAAGAACGAGATCATTATCAGGGCCAACCGAAACAAAAGCGTAAAAAAGAAAAACGACATTTTAATAATCAATGTACTTATAAAAAAGATCTTGGTACAGTACATGAAAATAATGTGATCGAAGATAATGTACATTAAATACACATTGCACTTGTTTATTAGGTCTGGAGATGAAAAATTACTTCAAAACCAAGATTTGAATACTTATAAAAATTACATGTAGCACTTGTAAACTTAAATCCCATGTCATTCCAATTAGCAATGCAGATTCTGAAAGGGTCTTTCAGTATTTAAAGAAATGCACATTTAATTCAGGTCAGTACTAAACAATGAGACCGTCAGTGTCCTTTAACACGTAAATTTAATCAATGAATTTAATTAATGAAATATTCGAATTTTGCCATTGTAAGTAACAAAGCTTTTTTTCCCAATAAAATAATTCACAATACACCAATGCTTATTGTAAATATATTTTTGTTATACTCTCACGTTAAATAGTCAATTTTGATTGGTTTAAAACATTTGTTAAAAAGTACTATAATACTACCCCGTGCATAAACCACGCCCTCCGGGTAACAGGTAGCAAATTAGATTATGCACTACATAAAACACATAGATTCAGAAAAGTCCATTTGCAGTAAAACAATCCAGTTCAAATTTCTGACATCGAGGAAAATTGAGGAAGAAGGTGGGTAAGGGTGGGGTTAACGGTCCTATTTTTGCCATACATATACATGTATTGTGTACGGCGACAATATACATGTACCTACACTTACTAAATGCATTATGTATTAATTGTCCTACATTGGTACATGTATATTAAAACGAACGTTAATATATACCGAGACACCCCCCTTTTTTTGGTTGATGTATTTAATTACTTTAAAGGACTTGTCTAATGTTTCTCATTACTTGGAATTTAAAACTTATTATGTTCCTCATGATCACAGTTCATAAATTTCGTGTTTTTATTGCGGAAATACCGCGGTAATTGAAATAAATAAATTAAATAGCGATTACATGACCATGATACGTCACAAGAGACAATGGCTGATCAGCTGTATACGTTAATTCTCCTAAAATGAACACGTACAAACTGGGTTTTCTGCGTTACAAACAACCAAATCGCTGATTTTGTCTGTTGAAGTTTGAACTGTCAGCAAAATTCGAAAAATCTGTGAACATGGTAAATTTACCTGTTAACAATGATGATAGCGAGGGAGACGAGGCGAAGACGAAGAAACTCGCCTGCACAATATAATTATATAATTTGTCATCTTATCACACGTATTAAGCAACTTTATTCACAAATTCAAAGTTACAGAACTTTGTTAATTTATTTTATTTTGTAATCTTAAATCAAATCACAATGTAAAAAAGCGACTGAATCATCATTCAATTTAGAAGGGGACCGGGACCTGGGCAATTGATAATAATACCCAAGGTGACGGGATCTTTACTAATTACCCTTTCTTTTAAAATCGTATACTTTTATCTAAATAGACAAGCTCCGCTATAAATCAGCAAGTTTCTTCGTGATTTAAAATTTCTATTATATTTTCTCTCTAAAATCATTACACCATGTACACTCACACCTTAGTCCGTTTATAATACATGTATTTATAAATTCATCTTTAAATAGATGTTTATACTTAAATTAGAATAAGTTCATACTTCTATAGTAATTAAAAAGCGTGTAAGAATTTTTCTAAGGGGCACTATAAAAGCCATCTTCAAAAGTTCAGTGAAAAAAGATTAAGATAGATTACACGATCTGTATGTACTGCTCCCAGCAGACAAAGCAGTCTTTGTTTGTAAGGCTCATTATTTTAATTGAATTTTACAGGAAATGGGATTTAATTCTGCAAGCGGTACGTGTAATCCAACTTTTACCCATAGTTTCCTTTCTAAGGAGGACAATATTCAAAATCATACGTCAGTTTTAAATATCTTTAATATTCCAAATAAAAATGAATTTGGATTACTATACCTATACTGAATTCCAAGAATTCATGAAATCCTTACAAAGATACACAGCGGGTTCCTGTAAATGTTCTACAAAAGTCTTGTGCTTTACCCCTCACTAAAAACAGCAGTGAAGGAGAAACTTCAAGAATACTGTACAACATTATATTTGAGAAGTGGTGTAAATCAGATGTAAATACTTAAAAGCTCTAAGGAACGTTTAGAAAGTTTGAAATCAGAAAATTTTACCAAAATCAATAATATCAAAACGTACAATTTTTCAACACTTTGTATAACCAATCCCCACGATAAATTAATGCCCAGGTTTTTTGAGATCATAGACAGCTGCTTTTTCAATAAAAATGAAACTCGTAAATTTACTTACCTTGTCATTGGTCATTTGCAAAATTATTTTGTTAAAAAACCATTCTGATTGTACACACAAGTACTCTGAAGTAGATATTAAAAAGATGCTTGAGTTTCTGATTGACAATATGTAGTTTTTGGAGATCAGGTCTTCCAACAATCTGTCGAAATGCCAATGAGTACCAATTGCGCCCCGTTATTAGCAGACCAATTTTTGTATTCATATGAAGCAGAATTTATTCACAAATTTATTCATGAGAAGAAAAAGACACTTGCTGTGGCCTTCAAATCGACATTTAGATATATAGACGACGCATTATCTATCAACAATAGTTACTTCCATTCATACGTTGACTCGATACATCCCAGTGAAATTGAAATTAAAGATACCACAGAGTCTGACACATTAAGTTTCATACTTGGATATTTTATTAGCAAAAAAAAACGTTAATGGTAACCTAACAACAAAAATTAATGATAAATGTGATGACTTCTACTTTGTTTACAAATAATGTACATGTATTTTCCCTATATTATCATTACAGCCCGCCCTAACACTAGTACCCCTGACCTTGGGCCATGAAGTTCACAAATTTGGAAGAGGCACCCCAGCTAATCATAAGTTTGTTCTTATTTTATTTTCTTCATTCCCAGGAGCAGAGTAGAAGCTTTTTTAAGAAATAATTCTTTAATTGTTTTTAATAAAATTTTCTCTTTATTGTCTTCTTTCCAAAATAGTCGAAATCTCGTGTTAAATCAAGTGCAGGTAACGTTAAATTCAAATGTAATGGTAAGAAATAGGTTGGCACAATAATTTATAGATCTCTATATGTTTATTTCTGATGTGTATATTATGTGGAAAATATAATGATTAAAACTTAACTAGCTAATGTAAAAAAAGTTAACATCGGTTAACGTTACACTTGATCCAATTCTTACTTAGTTTTTCAGAACTATTCATTAAAATGATCGGGAACAGCCTTGACATCCTTGACAGTGTGAGGGTTCCAGTTAGGCTCTTTGTTTTCGATCACATTTGCCACAGGTGATGTCCTCAAAACAGTATTCTTGTCCACAGTTTGAGGATTACTGGAAAAATCATTAATCTTAACATCACCCCCTTCTAGGATGTACAAGAGATCACGTTACCTAGGCTTTGCCAGATTTCTCAAACTTTCCCTGGCTTCAATAACTAAAGGCTTCGATTCTTTCGTATTAGCTGGATTAGCGTACTGCATGATGATGTTTCTCTGCCCCGGCTTAATCTCCTTGAACATTGGACGGAAGACCAATTGCTGGTTTGTAATGAGCTTGTCTAGTTAGCATTAATTATTATAAAATATTTTTTGCAGTTCTGGATCATATCATGACATGATGTAAATTAAAAATCTAAAGACATTTTTAAAATCTTTCTTTGGTTGAATAATATGCACAACTAATTACAATTCATTTTATGTTGTTTATGCTAAATTGCTATAAGAAAGAGTTACTAGTACCCGTCACTTTCTAAATTGGTTAGAGACTGTGTCCACTATTTCATGACAGGATTGAATGGTGAAAGACTTTCAGACAAAGTTTTTCTTTAAAAGAAAAACTAATGGATCACACTTGCAAGATATTCACTGAAGGTGAAATTAATAGGAATTGTTAGATATTCACTGAATAGTTTGCTCACTTTATTCATTAAAACAGCCTTTTTACTAGAATCTACAATTCCATTTCCTTTAATTATAGTACAATTTCCTTCTCCGCAAGGCACAAAATAAAGTCAAATCCGTTTCCTCATGTTTTAAAGATCCAAATTAATGACATAGATTATTCTGGTAAAAGCTCATACGGAGGACTATATGTTTCTGTTATAGTATAACCTCTTTAAGTGATATATTGGTGAATAATCCTATCATTAGTCGACATGAAAAATCCTTTGTTAGATTTGATGTTTCTGTTTGTGGTAAAAACAAATGGACAAAACTGCGGCAATAGGTAGGGAAAACTTAGTTGTAAACAAATGTTACAATTGTATTACAGTAATATAAAAGTTTAAACAAATGGTGCATTATCAATGTTATGTATTTTAATATTAAAGTTTATTAAACACAAAAAATATGCAAGGTCCCCGCATAACCATCTATTCATACAAATATCTGTTTATCGCATTAATAGCTTTTCAACAATTTTTATTATTTTTTATTTGCAGTTGTTGTTCAGGTTTTCAGACAAATCTGGCAGGACAATGCATTGGTAAGTCTTTTGCATTCATGTAAATTTCGTTTTGTTTTGTTAAAAATCACTGATGAACCAATAAAATTGTATTATTTTAATATACTGAAGCGCAAAAGAAACGCAACATCATATTTTAGGTGGAAATATTACATACAGGACATAATTTTGTATCTAAAAAGTAAGGACAACTTTGTAAATATCGGTAATTCAACGGTTGAATGATTTTCCTACTATTACCGTAAGTTAAGTTGGAGTCTGCCTAACAGAAACTAAAAATTGCATGCTTATCAAAACATTTGGCAATAACATGGGGTTTAAAGGATTTGTATCTGTTCATCATAAGTAATGCAGTAATGTTCCGAAAAATAAATTCCCCTTTCTTTTCCGTAAGCGATGCCAAGGCTTCCTGAAAGTGACTTAAGTACGCATTTCCATTGCTCTAGCTGGAAAATCTCAAAATAAAGGTGATGAAGAGGTGCAGATGCATATATGACCCACAACACACCTCAACAGGCTCTTACATCTCATTAGCATGAATGATAGTCCTTGGACCGGAAGGGGTTACTACACTGCGCTTGGCTAGAGAAAAATTCGATCTCATCATCTGAAAAAACAGGCATTTAAAAATGGTAAAGAATATTTCTTTCGCTCAGATCTCGAGGCTGATGAACCTATTGCATCGTAGAAATCAAGCTGCAACTCCTTGCACGCTGTAATTGAATGGCCGGGGTAGGGGTGTTTTAACAGTCATGTGTTACTTT